>NC_134785.1:9067889-9077889 GCF_046742065.1 Oratosquilla oratoria | reverse complement strand
TACTTACAACGTAAGAAGTCTCTCAGAAGACCCCAGGCTGGAGAGTTTAATGGAAGAATTAGACAACATCAAGTGGGACATCATAGGACTGAGCGAAGTCCGAAGAACGGAAGAAAAGCTGATACAATTACAAGATGGTCACCACCTGTTCTACTACAGAGGTAAGGGGAAAGAAATATCCAGTGGAGTAGGATTCTTGATCAACCGAGAAGTTGCTGGTAACGTGGTCAAATTCAGTAGCCTGTCTGACAGGGTAGCTTGGATTGTGATTAGGCTGTGTAAAAGGTACACTCTAAAAGTTGTTCGAGTTTATGCACCAATTTCACAGAGTTCAGATGATGAAATTGAGCCCTTCTATGATGATTTAAGTTAAGTAATGGATCAAGAAAAAAGTAAGTTCATGTTGATAATAGGAGACTTTAATGCTAAAGTAGGGAAGGAGATGGGAAATGAGACGTGCATTGGGAAGTTTAGAGTAGGTGAAAAAAACAGAGGCGAGATGTTGGTCAATTTTGCAGAGAACTACAGCATGAAGATAATGAACACTTTCTTCCAAAAGCGTGTAGTTCATAAATGGACGTGCAGAAATCCAAATGGAACAAAAAAGAACGAAATAGACTTCATATTAGGAGATGAAAGCAAAAGCGTTAAGAATGTTACGGTGATAAATAAAGTAAACATAGGTAGTGACTATAGAATGGTAAGTTGCACAGTTAACTTCAATTTCAGAGCCGAGAGAAATAAACTAATTTTGAGAAAGAAAAGCAGCCTTGCAAAGGTTAAAGATAAGCAGAAATTTCAGTTAGAAATTAAAAATATATTTGAAGCTCTAAGAACAAACATGGACACCGTGGAAGATATTAATTTGAATTTGGTGAATATCATCAGGGGATCGGTAGAGAAAGTAGGAACTACAAAAAACATTAGAGAAAACAAATACTCCAAAGCAACAAATAACCTAATTAAAAGAAGAAGGACCATGCAGATTAAAAACAGGAGAGACGAAATAGAAAGAGTAGAACTAAACAAGCTTATCAATAAAAGGCAGAGATTAGAGAAAAGAAAGAGAAACATGGATGAAATATAGGAAACTATTCGGAAAGGTAAAAGTATTAAAGTGACCGAGCGCAGACATGCTTTCGGAAGACAACAAATGATATGTTTGAAAGATAGAAAGGAAGAAAACATTAAATACAGGGACAGAATGGTAAAAAGAGTAGAAGAATTCTACCAAGAGCTTTACTCGTCGAAGACCGTAGTTGAGTCAGTAAATTCATGTATAGACGTTAGTAGTGTACCAGAGATTACAAGTTGGAAAGTTGGAAGTAGGAGAGATCACCGAAGGTCCCTAGGTGGTTCTATTGGCCAATAGAACCACCAAGCACTTCAACAAAGCAATAAGAGATTTCAGGCCAGGATACTGCTACGGCACCGTAAAAACCCACAAGCCAGGTAACCCCCTCAGACCTATCATATCCCAAATCACCACCCCCACCTACCATGTTGCCAAAAAACTAAATAGACTTTTAACCCCGTATGTCCCCACAGGACGTTCAGTTTCCTCTGTCACCGAGTTCATTGACCTCCTGCGTACTGCTCCACCTTGTCAAGATATCGCCTCCCTGGATGTGGAATCCCTTTTCACCAATGTTCCAGTAGATGAGACCATTGACATAATTTTAAACCGAGTCTATAGAAGCAATAGACCCATAATTGACATCCCCGAAGACGTTCTAAAGTCTATGCTCGAAACCTGTACCAAGGAAGCCCCTTTCCTCTCTCACCGAGGAGAACTCTTCAGGCAAGTTGATGGCGTAGCAATGGGATCACCACTAGGGGTCCTTTTTGCAAATATGTACATGGCCTACGTTGAGGAGAAGACTTTCCACCATCAACCTTCCCCCGGAATTTATGCCAGGTACATAGACGACATCTTTATCACCACCAATTCAAACGAAGACGTCCCCAACCTGATTTCTGCCTTCCTGGACAACTCTTGCTTGACTTTCACGCACGAGCAGAGTGTAGAGAGACGTCTACCCTTCCTCGACCTGGACATCAGCAAAACTGACAATGGTTTTAACACCAAAGTATACACAAAAGACACCAATATTGGACGTTGTTTAAATGCCCGTGGGGAATGTCCTGCAGCCTATAAAAATCTGTGGCTGCAGCATATGTTAACAGAACTCTTACCCATTGTAGCAGCTGGAGGGAGACGCACAGGGAACTCGACCGTATCCGACAACTTCTCACTAATAACGGGTTCTCTGACCAATTGATCGAAGATGTCATCAAAAAGAAACTGGATCAATACGCCACCCCAGATCCGGCTCCAAACCAGGTCACCAACCAATTCACCAAAATCACTTCCATAGCCATTACAAAGAAAAATGCGATGCCATGAAAGGTATCTTAAAAAGAGGAGTCATTCCAACAGACACTCTTCTATTAATGTTAGAATTTTCTGCAAGGCTAATCTGACCAGATCCCTGATCATGAAAAATAGTACCACACCAAAGATACCGAAGGAGGCTTCTACCAACGTAGTTTACAAGTTTACATGCCAAGAGGGCTGCTGTGACGGCTCCTTTTCCTACATTGGTAGAACCTCCACTACACTAAGAAGACGTCTCCAACACCAACGAAACCAAGGCTCAATTTTTCAACACTATATTGACCAACACGACATGAAGCCCCCAGTGAACACATTAATACACAACACTAATATACTCCACAAAGAAATAATTTTTAAAAGATTGCAGATCACTGAAGCTGAATCTATCACAACTCAACAGCCCCTCATCAACATAAAACAAGCCGCATACTTCATCCTCCCATCAGCCCGCCCCCAGGAAGACCTTGCCCACCAACGATCTCATAGACAACTTGACCCTGAACCCCCTCAGGAATAGAGTGGTTGCCAGGACCCTCAGCAACACCAATACCCCCATCACACAGGACCAAGAACTAAAAGCCAAGCTAGAGCTTCATCTTTGCAGTCTGTGACGAGAATGATGACCTTCCCTATCCCACCTAGTGACCTCACCCAGGGACTCCTCCCAACATCGCCTACTCCGCCCAGTGATCTCTCCCAGAGTCATTCTTCGTCACCGCCTTCTCTTGTGACCTCGCCTAGTGACTTCCTCGGACCCTAGGGTCCTTCGGTGATCTCTCCTACTTCCAACTTTCCCTGCTTCAAAAAGTGTGACGGTCAGCCACTATGCATCATTCCTCGCCTATTCTTCATTGATAGTAGACCTTATAGCCATCGGAGTTGTACTGTTACGTAATACATATACACACACACACATATATATAGTGTGTGTGTGTGTGTTTGTGTGATCAACTTGAGATTTTAGATATATTCTTGTTATCACCAGACGATTTTACTTTATTTTAGTTGAGCCAAGCGCCTCCTGGATGGCGTATTCACTCGGTAGTTGATGGCGGGTGGTTGTCGTCTGAGGGCTGTTCCTGTGCCTGTTAGGGTAAAGGTTAGTTTCTGTCTCTCTCTCTCTCTCATCTTTGTCTCATTTGTCCTCTTTTTCTTTCTTGTTTTTACTCCTTCACTTTCTTTAGTCCTTTCTGTTTATCTATTATATTTCTCTCTTTCTTCCATTCGCTTTCTCTGCTCATTTTCTCTTTCTCTGTTCTCCCTCTCTCTCTCTCTCTCTCTCTCCTTCCCGGTGGGCCCCTCTCTGTCACTCACGCACGTTTCAGCTTGTTCGACATCCCGAACGCGAACTCTCCCTCGTATGGTTCCTTTCCTTAATAGACTGATTTTGATCTTGTTAACACATCTTGATCGCCATACACCTAGTGTACAGGCAAATTACTCTTACATGCACACCAAATCACCATTACGCACACCACTTTTTAAAGCAAAAGGAACTAATATTATCCCCTTCCGTACTGGGTGGTGATTATACTTTCATGAAAACTGCCGCCAGACGATTCTATTCAGTCGTGCCTGGAACCTTTGGTACACGGAGAAACTTCAACGCGACAGATGGAAGAGTTCCCAAGAATCTGCATGAGGGAGGGTGGGCAGCCCGCCAGCTGGCGTTGAAAAATGGATGCAACATCTAAAGATGACATCATTACTTCAAACAAACAAACTGACAACAGGAGATCAAACTAAAACCAGATTGTTAAGGAATTATCTGTAACTGGCATCCCACTGTAGTGCATATGAAATGACATTATCTTGCGTACTGAAAAGAAGCAGTGTTGGAGCGCAGGGATCTACACGTCAAAGAAAATGGCGCGGTCTTTCCCAAAGAATCCCGACCCCTTTATCTACATAGTGGATTACGATTTCGTCCGTGATAACCAGATCTTCTATCCTTGAGAAAAATATCCGCCGAGGAGACATAGACGGGGTCAAGGAGAGGTGTGATAGAAAAGGTGGCAGCAGGGACGAATATGTACATGATATTTACTTTTACCTCACTAGGCAGCTCCACACAAACCGGTTCATACTGGAAATGATGATGCGTGAATCACAGGGAGGGAGAAGGGTGAGAGTTGCTGAGCGATGTGAAGATGTGTCCCTCCCATTAATCGTGAGACCAATTCCTGTTGTTTTTCTTTTACAACGTAAAATGACATTCTCTAACTTGTCCTGCTCATAAATTAATACATGCGAACACACCTTTGGACTTTTGATGCACTAATGACATGTAATCTTGTCTTCTTCTGGTGTTATTTTGATGTGTTATTTTCCTTTTATTTCTATCAAGTTTTTTGTTTTTGTCCAGAAACATGGTCTATAAAAATCTTTTAGCTTTACTCTACGTCTTGACTTGAAATTATTGTGTATTTTCAGTAAAGTTTATATATATCTATTACTATCTAGAATAAAATATATGCAAATATTTAAATATTTTGTAATAGAAATGCCAACATTTGGTTTGCAAATATATACAATAGATCCTGTTGGATTGTAGCGTAGAAGTATGATATAATCTACCCTTTGTTTTTAAGGTTTTCTATATTAGTCGTTTTCTTTGAATCAAAGTTTAGTTTTGTTTTGAAGTTGAGCTGGGCCATGTTTCGTGTTGTGTATAACAAACTCCACATAAAACTTTAACTGCAAAGTTAGCGTGAGCACTGTGGTGCGGGATGCCAGTACAAGAAGTTATATCAAATATATCTAGTCAAGATTTCCTGAGGAACGGGCGAGAAATTATGAAATGGAGTGCACACGTCCTTTGGATCATAGGAATCCCAGCCACCTTTGTTTTTCCGTCTTCCTCAGCCTCTTCACCAATTGCATCGACGGTACCAAGTGTCCAGGGATATTGCAGAGACTTTAGAGGTAGGTAATAGTCTTACTGTTAAATTAATGTTTACAAAGGATTACAAAGGCAAAGCATGCCGACAGGAGACCTTTTGATCCATATCTAGGTCGGATGCAAAAAAAAAAAAAAAAAAATCATATTAATAATAAATTAAAACTATAACAATGTAAACAACAATTAAAATACATAAATAAATGCATTGGTATAGTTGAATAACAAACAAACAGGTAAATAGTAAATGATAATAAATTGACATATAACTAATAATAAATGAAAATCAGACAGACAAATTATAACAAAACAAAAACAAATAATATAACATAAATTATAATAATTACAGCATCTTACTTAGGTATTTATCTAAATGATTCTTAAAGCTTCGAACTGAACTACATTGCACTACCTGTGCAGGAAGTTTATTCCATTCATTAACTACACGGTTGGCAAAGTTGTTTCTACCTACTTCCAAATTGAATCTATTTCCGTTTATTTCTGTTTAGAAAACTTATGAATCCCATGTGACAACACTATTTAAGCTGCCGATTCAACGTTCGATTAGTGATGATTTTTTTTTTTGTGGGGGGTTATGAATGCGTTCGAGCTTTATTCAGGGTTTGTGTTCTAAAATGATAATAAAAGTCCCCTTTAGCACAGAAAATGTACAAATAGGAAACAGAAAGTTGAAAAATGTGAACGTTACTCGACTCCCCCAATCTCCATTTCGATCGCTGTTACATATAGAAGAAAATGACAATTTTAAAGGGGTGCTCGATTTCACTTGACAAAGTTTGATTACTTAAAAGAAATTGTCAGTTATTATATAAAGTTCTGGACGGAATGGGGGGTGCATTAACATGAAGGGTAATATGTAACAAATGTAATTAGTGAAGTTTGCAAAACAAAAAAGCGTGCTATTTCTCATCACGAAAATCTCTCTCTCTCTCTCTCTCTCTCTCCTATTTTTTCTCTCTTTTGCTTTCTTCCTCACTCTTTTCCACTCTCTCCTTTCTCGTTCTCTGCTCTTTATCATTCCCTCTTCTTTTCTCGTTCAATGTTCCTTTTCTCTCTTTCCTTCTCTCTTCATGCCTGCCTGTGCGTCTGCTGTGTACTTAACCTCCTTAGCTATCAAGGGATTGCCAAGGCAGTTGTGATTGTGGGCGCGCGCGTGCGCGTGTACCTATTTGCTTTGTCAAGTTTTGCAGGAAATGAATCCTACATAATGTGTGTGCGTGTGTACTTGTAGTATACACACACACACACAACGCTCGTGGGGGTCCTGTTACTTACTCTCCTATAAATTGTACCTACCTTCTGTGTGTGTGTGTGTATGTGTACAAGGTGTTTGGTTCAATATGGTCTTGGATCATGTGTTGGACCCATGATCGACAGCTATTACCCTCCCGGATTAGAGAAAGTTCATATATGCCCGATCTATGTGATTCACCATGGTCTTGGATCACGTGTTGGACTCGGGATCGACAGCTACTATCCTCCCGGAAGAGAACTCAGAACTCATATATGCCCGATCTATGGGTAATGATGTGACCTTACAGGCAAACACACACCGAACTCCCCGCCCACGAGTGTTGGAGTAACGACTCGCAGCGTGGCGATACTGAAATTATTTCAGCCCTGAGTGGGATTCGAACCCGGACCGCCGTAGTTACGGTAGGGAACTCTACCACCGCGTTATCGATGAGTGTGTGTGTTGTGTATACATTTGCACACTCGCAATACTGAAACCTTTTTCGTTTTTCATCTGTTTACTCTATTTACGCCATTTTTTTTTGTCCTTGGTTGTCACGCAGTAATTATCCTTTTTATTTTAGTTGCCGGCAGGCGATTTTATTCACGTTGTAATTCCTGCTGTACAGAAAAGGATAATTCATCAGGATTTGAACAGAATATTGAATTTGTACAGGTGTTAATCTTGTCCAAATTAATAAACTTACGTCATGAGGCGCTGTGTAGCACTGCACTAATATAACATCAATCAAATCAGCCATCCTGAGTCCACTTCTGAACAAAGACCCCTTTCATAGCATTCCACGATTCATACGACCGTGCCAACCCCTGCCACACCACTCCTGCAAACTTATCTATTTCGTCTCTCCACCTTCTGTACGGTCTCCCTCTTCCAAGCTTCCCATATCGTGGCGTCCACTCAGTAACACACTTCCTCCCTCGTTCATCAGGCATTCGGGCTAACTTGCCTGCCTAATCCACTTCCCATCTTTGACCGCCTCCTCCATAATATATTTCACTCTAGTCTGTTTACTCACCCACCTTGCTCTCTTTCGGTCTCTCAACATTATTCCCATTATTGATCTCTCCATTCTCCTCTGTGCAATCCTTATTTTTGTTTCCATCGCCTTCGCCAGTTTCCAAGTCTCACATCCGTAGATGTTAACTTAATATGAACTTCTTTCCTTTGTCTTTCAACAGATCTATTGATATACCATCTTCCCCAGGTGCTTTTCCTCGTTTTATATATTTTAGAGCAGATTCTATTTCTTCCTTTGTGATTTATTGTACAGTACTAAAGTCTACAGATGAATTTATTGACTCAGCTACGGCCTTCGACGAGTAAAGCTCTTGGTAAAATTCTATTCTTTCTACCATTGTGTCTCTGCACCTAATGGTCTCTCCATTTTTATCTTTCAAATATATTATTTGCTGTCTTCCCAAAGCATGTCTGCGCTCGGTCCCTTTAATACTTTTACCTTTCCAAATAGTGTACTCTATTTCATCCATGTTTCTCTTTCTTTTCTCTGATCACTGCCTTTTGTTGATAAGTTTGTTTAGTTCCACTCTCTCTATTTCGTCTTTCTTTTGATCTGCATGGTCCTTCTTCTTTTGAATAGGTCATTTGTAGCTTTGAAATATTTGTTCGCACTAGTACTTTTTGTACTTCCTACTTTCTCTGCCGATTCCCTAATGATATTCATCAAATTCAAATTCGTACCTTCGACGGTGTCCTCGATAATTCCTAAAGCTTCAAATATATTTTTATTTTCTAACTGAAATTCCTTCTTGTTATCCTTAACTCTCCAGCCTGTGGTATTCTGAGAGGGTTCTTACATTGTAAGTATTGATCTTCATTATCTTCATGCTATTTTATGTCGAAGACTTGGATCTGCTTGGACAGTGCTTACTCACATTCGGTGGCACACTACCCGTAAACGCACAAGGCATTGCGGTTGGACCTTTAGGAGACGATGATCCAACAGAAACGCCTGGTTTTCTTTTGGTTGCACAATTCATGTTTGTTATGAAGGAATTTTGGCAGCAATCTCACCTCCCTGCCAACTGGTTTCTGACGAGATATTTCTCTGGTGTCACCTTATTCAGTATATTCGGTGGAGCCCTATATATCTATAGGTGCCCAATGGCCCACGCCGTCATTATGACGGTACCCCATATATGAGGAATTTCCCTGTTCGCCATCAGGGACGTGCCAGTTAGCAGTGGGTCCTGCGACTGTGTGCGCGTGCGAGCTGCTCTTTGTCTGATCTTTCTTACAAAACCTGTTCGATATGGGTGACCCTGCAGAGATTTCCTCTCTATCGACATAGCTTTTGTAGTCATTAAGATTCTCAAGCCTATCCACCACGTCAAGGTGTCAACTCTCGGATAGGACTAATATTACATAACCTTGTCTTACCCAGCCTAACCTAATTTAACCTAACATAATCTTATCTTACCAAACCTTTCCTAATCTAACCTAACCCAACCTAACATAACCTAACCTTATCTTACCTAACTTTATTAATCTAACCTAACTTAACCTCACCTATCTTCATCTGACCTAACCTAACCAAACCTGATCTATCCTGATCTTACCTAACCTAACTTTTTTGACATAGTGCTAAACATCATCATGCCACATGGAATCTATAAAGAAACACAACATCAAAACATTACAAGAAACGCGCAACATCATCCGAAGGGGACCCATTGGGTAACAAATCTCTTTCGACATGGTAGCGACTGGTCAGGGGTGAGAGGGTGAATGGGGGAGGGGGAGATGGATCTAGTTTTTCATGTTATTGTCCGCCAAGCCGCTCGCGTGTTGCGTAACAGTGACTGGCAAGTAAACATTTCCCACATAAACTCACCTCTAAATGGAAATATGTTTAACTTAATCAGAAACTGAGTAATTTTCTTTTGTCTCCTGTTCGTGCATCCACGGGCTAAAAATAATAATCCTATTCACAAAAAAAGAGAAAAAATATATCATCGTCTCAGCAAGCACTTTTGTAGTAGTCTAGGAATCTAAGAATAAATTATGTGTGTGTGTGCGTGTGTCCATACTTCTTAGAAAATAACTTTCCTTTTATGCATATAAAAACTAACTTCCAACTCTTCTTCCTCTGCGCTCTCCTTCTTCAAACTTCACTTTCCCAATTCTCTCACCCTCCTCCTTCATTTGGAAAGGGCCAGGGAAGGTAGTCCCGTCCTTCACCATTCCTTCGTAGGCCTAGACCGTCCTCCGGCAAACCCGGGTTAGCGATCTGGGGAAGTCCGCTTTATATGAAGAAATGTACTTTGTGTGTGTGTGTGTAGGCGTGTGGGTGGGAGCGTGCGTGTTCGTAAAATTTTAGTTTCCTCTTCTCACCAAGAGCAAATCATCCCTCCTTACGGAAATCTTAAAACCTCCCCACGATTTCAACAACGGTAGTGTGACACACACA
>NC_134785.1:9052889-9062889 GCF_046742065.1 Oratosquilla oratoria | reverse complement strand
AAGACCAAAAGCTATGAATGCGCGACCCATGGATGCATGAGGGGATTTTTTTATTTTCTTTTTGAGTCTTTGCAGACTTTCGGGTACGCGTACCATATATATTTTAGTCTGACCATCGCCAGACGAATTTTGATCACAAAAGGGAAAGCCCAAACAACAATAGGGGCGCAGGATAATTCATTTTATTATCACAATAATATTCATGGGGGAAGTCCCTTGTAGGGTGAGGGTGAGCGGTTGGAAGGGATCACTGATGCAAAACACGGTGTTAGCAGTTGTGCTCACCCGAGTTTTTATTTGTTTACTTGTCTAGCTACCTACCTATTCATGTATCTTTTAATTTATTAATTTCTTTATTACTTATTTTTATGACTTGTAATTTGTGTATTTATTTAGTTATTTTTTCTAACTTAGACGTCACTGCGAATTTCTCAAACGATGTGACGTCATGATTCCTGAGAAGCATTTGGATGAAACCAGAAAACTGCTTTACAGTGTGTCATGGCTGGCCATCTTCCTCAACCCGCCTTCTCCACCATCCTTTTCACTTGTGTACAGACTTTCAAAAGTGCAGAGGACTCAGGGCAAAAGACCAATCCACACACCAAACAAAATTAAAAAATGAAACCCGCAATTCCCAATAAGCTATAAAATAATCTAGTGATATTGAGCCTGCATCTGAAAATCAAGTGCAAGCAACATGTATTTTATTATTTTTTTTCTCTGAAAGAGTATTTCTATTGAAAATGAAAAGGGCAGCAGTTCGAGCCCCCCCCTTCTCCAAACCTCCCGACTTCCCCCTAACTGTGCATGTTGCTGATTTTCCCAACGATTATAAATATGCGTGTTAGTCGTAGCCATGACCCCAATTTTTTTTTACCTCTCATAATACAATAAAAATATTGTACTCTAACATGAAAAACAAACATATAGTACAATTAGATGATGATGACTTTATATGTATGATTTGGAACAAAACGCATATTAATGTAAACATACAAAATGGGCGCCAAGAGTCTGCTTCTATCCAAGAATGCCGTCACCATTGCTCGCTTTCTAAGCATTTTCTCTTATGGTGAGCAACAAAGAAAACGAAACTGCAACAAGAATGACAATATGTTTTTATGTTGTATAGAATAAATAGATAAAATATGGGGACACTGATAAAGAGTTTGTTGATGGGGCTGCCAGTAACGAAGAGAACTTAAAAAAAGAAGAAGAAAAAAAAAACAATCGTCATTCGAATCTTCGTATATACAGTATGTATATATATATATATATATATATATATATATATATATATATATATATATATATATATATATATATATATATATATGCAGAAAAAACCACTGGGAAATGAGAAGCTTAGTCCGAACGTTTTCGACTATTTAAGACATTATCAAGGATATATATATATATATATATATATATATATATATTATAATATATATATGTGTGCATATATATATATATATATATATATGTGTGTATATATATAGTGTATATATATAATATATATATATATGAGTGGTAGGGTGGTGAGTTTAAACACCAAGAATCCGTTGAAGTTTTATTTCTGACGTTTCGTCCAACTAGGACTTCTTCAGAGTGTACACAAATAGAACAATGACAACTTATATACCCGCACAGCTCACCCCGTTCCCCCTCGGTCAATGCTGTTGCCATCTCTCTTTCGTCTTGCCTCATGGATGATTAGTCCGCTTGCTATCCTCGCCAGCTTGACGAAACCGTCCCGATGGTTGCTGCATGGGAGTGAGGTAATGTATGCTGCCTCAATTGTCCTCCTTTCCTTTCTATCGAGTCCAGTATGGAGCACCTCTGTTTTTTCCCAATCCGGCAAGTGGCCAAATTTGTCGATGTGTACCACTAAAGAGTTGGACGTCCGGTGGGCTTTGATGTCATTTTTGTGCTCAGTTGTCCGCTTGTGAATTCCTCTGCTAGTTTCGCCATAGTAACTAGCGGGGCAGGTTTTACAAGGAATTCTATGGCGAAACTAGCAGAGGAATTCACAAGCGGACAACTGAGCACAAAAATGACATCAAAGCCCACCGGACGTCCAACTCTTTAGTGGTACACATCGACAAATTTGGCCACTTGCCGGATTGGGAAAAAACAGAGGTGCTCCATACTGGACTCGATAGAAAGGAAAGGAGGACAATTGAGGCAGCATACATTACCTCACTCCCATGCAGCAACCATCGGGACGGTTTCGTCAAGCTGGCGAGGATAGCAAGCGGACTAATCATCCATGAGGCAAGACGAAAGAGAGATGGCAACAGCATTGACCGAGGGGGAACGGGGTGAGCTGTGCGGGTATATAAGTTGTCATTGTTCTATTTGTGTACACTCTGAAGAAGTCCTAGTTGGACGAAACGTCAGAAATAAAACTTCAACGGATTCTTGGTGTTTAAACTCACCACCCTACCACTCATTCTGTCTTTACACCTCAATATATATATATATATATATATATATATATATATATATATACATATATATATATATATCACAGGTGAGAAATGTAGTAACCCATTTGTAAATCACAGCTAACACCACAGTCGGAAAAAAAGTTGAATGTACGAGTCTGTATATTTCGACTGCTAACTGGAATCCTCTTCATTAGTACAAAGTGGGAGGAGGAGGAGGAGGAGGATGCAAGATAATCTATTATTGTGGATTCCACTTAATAGATTATCTTCTCACTATGAATATTTCAGTGTGTGTGTGTGTGTGTGTGCGTGTGTGTGATTCACTACGAACTTGGATCACATCTTGGACGCGTGGTCGACATTTGTTACACACCCAGACGAGAGCTTATATGTGGGTAATGTTGCGACCTTACACACACACACACACACACACACACACACACACACACACACACACACACACACACACACACACACACACACACACACACACACACACACACACACGACTCGGTGGCGCAGTTGGTAGAGCACTGAAGTGCCACGATAGTGGCCTGGAGTTCCTGGTTCGAATCCTGCCCAGGGCCGAAATTATTTCGGTACCACTGCGCTTCGGGTCGTTACTCTGACTCTCGTGGGCGGAGAGTTGGGTGTGTGTGTGTGTGCAAGGTCATAGCTTTACCCATAGATCGGACCTACGAGCTCTGAGCTCTCTTCCAGGAGGGAAATAGCTGTTGATCACGAGTCCAACACGTGATCCAAAGACCAAGTGAATACACACACACACACACACACACACACACACACACACACACACACACACACACACACACACACACACACACACACAGAACTCTTTGTCCAACAGAGTCGGAGTGCCGGCTCGCAGTACAGCGATGCTTAAATGTTCAGCTCTGGGCGAGACTCGAACTCGGATCGCTCCCTCATCCAGCGGTCTAGCGCGATATCAACACGCCATCGTGCGTGTGCGTGTTAGGTGCATAGCAACTAGATCTACTTTTAATGCAGATCCACACTCTTGCTCGTAGTGCTCAGACGGTCGTCAAGGTCTTCTGGAGGGTGAATGCTGCCAGCCTGGGACAGTGTTAGGGTAGGTGAGGTTAGGTGAGGTTAGGTTAGGTTAGGCAAAGTTAGGTTCGGTGTGGTTAGAGTAGGTGAGGTTATGGTAGGTTACGTTAGGTGAAGTTAGGGAAGGTTAGTTTACGGTAGGTGAGGTGAGGAACATGTTGGGTTAGGTAAGGTTAGATTCTCCTAGGTTAGGCGAGGTAAGGTTGCGTTACAGGAACTGAGGTTTGGTTAGGTTAGATGAGATTAGGTTATTTTAGGTGAGGTTAGGTTAGGTGTGGTTAGGAGAAGTTAAAATAGATTAGTACCATAATTCCAAAGTTAGAGAAAGGACCTATGAAGACTGAATTCCATGTGTAACGGTTTACCTTCTGAAGCCGCGCTCAGGACGTGATTGCTTTGCCGATTGCTGCAGTCTGCTGGGAATCCCAAACGTACCTGCTGCAACTCCCTTCTTTCTTTCTTTTTTACTGCAGTCGGGCGCTTTTATTTAATGATTTACGGTAGTGATTCTCCCTCTCTATCTCTTTCTCAGTCTCTCTCTATCTATCTATCTTTCCTTCAGTACCTGGTGGTCAGCTTCCTTGTATTCTTCCCTCCGTCGTCTGCGGTAGAGAAATGGGGACGGGGAGGAGGAGGAGGAGAAGGACATGTTGTTGCCAATTATTATTTTTCCTAACTTCTTTTGCTTGCTTCTTCCCGGAAGACAAAACAAAGGCCACTCTGTGCTTTGAGTGACGTCGCCGCAAACCCGGCAGGGAATTGTTAAGCAGTGGCGCTTTAGATTGGGTCTTACAATTTTCCAAATGCACTCAATCTATTTAATTGTCATCATCATCATTATCATCATCATCATCATCATCATTATTATCATCATCATCATCATCATCATTATTGTTATTATCATTATTATTATTATTATTATTATTATTATTATTATTATTATTATTATTATTATTATTATTATTATTATTATTATTATTATTATTATTATTATTATTATTATCATTATTGTTGTTGTTGTTGTTGTTGTCATTGTTGTTGTTGGTATTATTATTTTAGATTATTTCTTATAGTTCTTTTGGTCGTTGGGATTCAAACTGAATCGACGACATCTTGAGATGGCAGAAAGCAATGGGACCTTTTAATCTTAATTCATTTTAGTTACCCGTGGATCCATTTTCTTGTTCGTTGTAGAATTTTTCTTTTCTTTTCTTTTTAATTGAAGTCTTTTTGTAATTTGATTGAATGCCTTCGATTGTGAACGCGGGTAAATAAACCTAAGTTTTGAAGAAAAAAGATAGTTATTAATTTATTTGTATTATTTTCTATTCATCTATTTATCTATTTCCTATCTATAGTTATTTATTTATATGCATTTATCTATTCATTTATCCGTTGTATTATTTTTATCTATTCGCCCACTTATTTCTTTCTTTCATTAATCTTACTAATTTGATTAGGTTTATTCATTTGCTTATTTATCCATTTGTTTATTTATTCATTTACTACGACGGCAACACTTGAATTTGTCGAAGATCGAACTTTGCCTCGTGGAGGAGCTGCTCAACGGGGCTCACCCTTTCCCCAGATCCGCCCGGGCAGGAAATAGCCACGATTGTTTAATTCCCCCCAGGATTTACAAATCATATAAATAAATGAATAAATAAATAAGTGAATAATAAATTAATAGATAAAAATTACGCCAGAAAAAATATGTTAAGCTCACCATTGCGTCGCCTCCGCTTCTAAGAATGAAGCTCTCAGGTCGTTGACCGAAGACTAATGAAACAAAACGAAACTTTTATTTCCAAGTCAATAGGACGCAAGGTGCGCGTTCATTGCATCTCGTCATTCTCCAGAATATTTCGGACAAGACTGAAGAAAGATTTTTTGGAGTAGTGATGCTCCCATTGGGTGAACAAGATCGTCTGGCGAGGGACCGGAATAAGCTGCAACCGGTGACTGCCACCTGCCCTGGCTGCTGTCCGAATAGTAAGGGCAAAGGTGTAGGTCTGCTTGTGGGTCTCCCAACTTTCACTCAGCTTCAATTGACAGGGTCATGACTCGACATTTCTGTGATATACCCTGTGAGAGACGCCAGAAGTCCCCCATCGACGAGAGGCGTCGGATGATTTATTTCATTTTGGGAATGAAGAGACAACAAGAGACCTTCTCGGCCGAGCACTCAGGGACGGCGAGCGCCACCAGGCCCCCCATATATCAAAGGGGCCATAGGACAGACTCAAAAACAAACTCGAGTCGACGCGGTACGAAAACAAAGGTCATCGCCGGAGATTTGCTGTCGCCGGAGATTAGCTGTCGATCACGAGTCCAACACGTGATCCAAAGACAAAGGTGAATCAACCACACACACACACACACACACACACACACACACACACACACACACACACACACACACACACACACACACACACACACACACACACACACACACACACATACACACACACGCACACACACACACAGACAGACATGGCTTGCTGATGTAGTGCTACTGCGCTTGACCGCTAATTTAGCGATTTGAGTTCGAATGCGCGCTCAGGGCCAAAAATACATCATAGCAGTGAAAGCCGGCACCCCTGCTCTGGTTGGCAAGGAGGTGGATGGATATATATATATATATATATATATATATATATATATATATATATATATATATATATATATATATATACTGTATATGTATATACTTGTTGCACTGATGTAATATACGAAAGCGCTCTGCTTCGTTAGTTTTTTTCCAAGTAGTCTGCTTTTCATATATATATATATATATATATATATATATATATATATATATATATATATATATATATATATATTCAAAGTAGACTACTTGGAAAAAACTAACGAAGCAGAGCGCTTTCGTATATTACATCAGTGCAACAAGTATATACATATACAGTATATATATATATATATATATATATATATATATATATATATATATATATATATATATATATGCAAAGTAGACTACTTGGAAAAAAACTAACGAAGCAGAGCGCTTTCGTATATTACATCAGTGCAACAAGTATATACATATACAGTATATATATATACATATACAGTATATATATACAGTATATATATATATATATATATATATATATACTGTATATATATACTGTATATGTATATACTTGTTGCACTGATGTAATATACGAAAGCGCTCTGCTTCGTTAGTTTTTTATCCAAGTAGTCTACTTTGCATATATATATATATATATATATATATATATATATATATATATATATATATATATGCACTAAAAACCCACTATTTTTGGATTTAAGAAAAGAAGGAAATAACAAATTTCCGTATATTTCGATCACTTGCTGTGATCCTCTTCAAGTGGAATACATAGACAAGAGAACATACATATCTTATATACAGATGATAGAGGTAAAGTTAGGGAACATGGACAAGATAGTGGGTTTTTAGTGCAATTACTAATATGTACCGACATTACGGGACAGTGATATATCATATACATACATATATATATATACATATATAATATATATATATGTATATATATGTATATATATATATATATATATATGTGTGTGTGTGTGTGTGTGTGTGTGTGTGTGTTTGTGTGTGTGTGTGTGTGTGTGCGTGTGTGCGTGTGTGTGTGTGTGCGTGTGTGCGTGTGTGCGTGTGTCTGTGTATTTATGTGTGTGTGTGTGCGTGCGTGTGTGTGTGTGTGTGTGTGTGTGTGTGTGTGTGTGTGTGTGTGTGTGTGTGTGTGTGTGTGTGTGTGTGTGTGAAGTCACAGCATGACCCGTAAATCGGACTACATATGAACTCTGAGCTCTCCTCTGTGAGGGTAATAGCTGACAATCACAAGTTTAGCACGTGATCCTAGACCGTGGTGAATCACACTCAACTCACTATAACAGCAACGTATTCGTTATCCTCGTGGTACCCCGCTCTTCCCTCGTTTCCTTCCGGCAAAAATTTCCTTCGGCCAGAAATGGAGTGTAAAGCTCGTTTCACACGTATTGACTTTTCGCCGTGCGCCGTCCACGACACGACGTCGTGCTCTCAAATAACCTAGGGTGTATACGGACGCTTTCACACGTCACGACCACGTGTGAAAACGTCCATAGACACCAATAGTTATTTGAGAGCTTTCTTCCGTGCGCCGTCCACGACACGGCGCGGCGTCGTGCTTTCCATTAACCATGGGGGTGTCTATGAACGCTTTCACGCGTCACGACCACGTGCGTGTGAAAGCGTCCACAGACACCCATGGTTATTTGAGAGCACGACGTCGTCTCGTGGACGGCGCACGGAGAAAAGTCAATACGTGTGAACCGAACCGAGAGCCAAAGGGCTGGACAACTCCGATGCCATCACTCATCCCTGCGGCGACACTCCTCTGACCGCAAAGCCATTACTTCCGTTAGTGCCCCCCACGCTTACATCCGCTCCCTCGTGGGGGGGGGGAGGTGTCTCTCGGGGCGGGGGTGTCCGGAAGGAAGGTGCTGGGCCATCGAGTCCTAGGGTTGGGGGACGGGGCACGAGGACTCCATTTGTGACACACACCAACCGCGCCAAAGTTTTCCGGGCTCAAGAGATAGAGAAAGCGTCAGTCTTTTCTTTTTTTCTTCTGGTACCGGAACTCTACCCCGCTCCCCCTCCCCTGGTGGGAGGAAGGTCTTGGTAAGTCCGGAAGGTGGAGATTGGGGCAACAGAAATGATGGGGGGTGGAGAGCAGAACGTTAGAAAGAAAAAAAAGTATGTGGAAGTAGGTGTCTGTTAATATGGGTGATCTTGGCTGCCTTCTGGTAACCCGAACCCAAAGTTCCCCGACAACACGACACACACACACACACACATACATACATACATACATACATACATACATACATACATACATACATACATACATACATACATACATACATACATACATACATACATACATACATACATGCATACATACATACATCTATATACCAAGATATTTCCACCCCCCTTATAAGCGATGTAGCCAAGTCAAAGGCAGGTACTGTACACCTACTCCCAGCCATTCCACTCTCATCCACCACCCTTTCACCCCCCTCTTATCTTAGCTCCTCATGGATGACGGGTCATCCCTGTATCCCGCTCACTGCCCTGGATCAGAAGCAATGCAGCAAGACACAGTACATCCACAGCAAGGTCACTTCACTTTTATGCATGATGTATGTATTAAGAGTGGTGCTATGTGTACAGTTGCTCGAGCTATGCCGTAAGTAAACTGACCCGCAGACTCGAACGCCGCTATGTATTGTACGGTAATGGTGACTCCGAAGTCCCTTAACCCGTAGTGCTACACCAAGGATGTTGCCAGCCGGATCGGGGTGAGGGGGGGGGGCTGAATTACACTTGTCAAAGCAAGGTCCAATTTGCGCCTTTGTGAGACAAAGGAAGGGTTTACCCTTTTTACAAACGCGAGAAGGGCTTTGGTACTCAGTAAAAAGGTCAGTCATAGAAAAAGCTGGTTTGATGGCACTCGGAGATGAGTAGTTCATTCCCCGCCCGCTCCCCCTCCAGCCCCCCCCCCCTCTCTCTCTCTCTCTCTCTCTCTCTCTCTCTCTCTCTCTTTTTAAATACAGCAGAACATCATATTCCCATCTGAAAATAACCCTAAGTTGGTCCGTTTCCACTTCTTCTTCTTCTTCTTCTTCTTCTTCTTCTTCTTCTTCTTCTTCTTCTTCTTCTTCTTCTTCTTCTTCTTCTTCTTCTTTTTCTTCCACTTCCTCTTCTTCTTCTTCTTCCTCTTCTTCAGACTGCAAACTAGGATTAACGTCATAAGAATCATCCCAAGTCTTTCCTGGCTCCCGAAGTGCATTATTGCTAATGAGTCGTGTCCTTGGAGGAGGAGGTGAAGGAGGAGGAGGAGGAGGAGGTGAAGGAGGAGGAGGAGGAGGAGGTGAAGGAGGAGGAGGAGGTGAAGGAGGAGGAGGAGGTGGAGGAGAAAGAGAACCGAATCGATCTACCGCGTCGGTTTAACGCGTCAGGCATTTCGACGCGAGTGACGCATTTTGTCGAACTTTTTCCACGAACGTCTGACTCACAAACGCGTGCGCGCGCACACACACACACACACACACACACACACACACACACACACACACACACACACACACACACACACACACACACACACACACACACTCGCGCGCGATTCGTGGCGCAGTGGTAAAGTTCCCGTCCGCCACTACGGCGGTCCGGGATCGAATCGAATCCCGCCCAGGGCTAAAATAATTTCAGTATCACTGCGCTGTGGGTCGTTTCTCCAATTCTCATGGGCGGGGAGTTGTGTGTGTGTGTGTGCGTGTAAGGTCACAGCATAATCCATAGATCGCTCATACATGAGCTCTGAGCTCTCTTCCGGGAGGGGAATAGCCTAACTCGTGAACCAAGACCATGGTCAATC
>NC_134785.1:9022889-9050389 GCF_046742065.1 Oratosquilla oratoria | reverse complement strand
ACCGGCCCAATTCCACTTCCTCTTTTTCACCACCTCCACAATATCTTTCACACTAGTCTGCTCTCTCACTTAACTTGCTCTCTTTCAGTCTCTCAGCGTTATTCCCATCATTGATCTCTCCATTCTCCTCTGTGCAGTCCTTAGCTTTGTTTCCATCGTCTTCGTCAGTTTCCAAGTCTCACACCCGTAGATTATTGCTGGCAGAATGCATTGATTGTAAACTTCACGTTTTCAAACATAAAGGTAGAGCCCCTCAGGATTTTATTATATTTACCAAACACTTTCCAGGTCCAATTGTAATACGTCTTTTTATTTCATCTTTTGTCACTTTCACCATCTGGCCTAAATAATGATTCCCTTCAACTTCTCCAAGACTCTCACCATCCTTGCACCCTGTCCACTAGGGCAGTGGACAGGGTGCAGGGATGACCCGTCATCCAGGAGGTGCTAAGATGGGAGGGAGGGTGGAGGGGTGTGGAGTGTTTTCGGGGGTGGAATGGGTGGGAGTGATTTTGTGCCTTGTCCTTTTTGGCTACCTCCCTGGTAAGGGGGAAGAAGCCTTGGTATATGTATGTATGTATGTACTTTGAACTTTCGTGTTGAACATTACTTTGGTTTTGGTCATATTCATTTTTAAACCTACTTTGAGACTTTCCTTGTTCAGATCACTCAGCATATCTTGCAAGTTATCTGCTCTTTCTGAAATTATGTTAATGCCATCCGCAAACCTTAGGTGGTTCAAATATTTGCCATTAATCTTCAAACCTTTCTCTTCCCAACTCAGCCTTCTGAAAATTTCTTCCAAGCAAGCTGTAAATAATTTGAGTGAAACTATATCGCCTTGCCGTGCTCCTTTCTTGATCTTGATCTTATATGTATCTTTATATAGTCAGCGGTACCTTTGACTCGGTAGAACAAATAGCAATACTAAACTCGCTACGCAATCAGGGTACAAACGAACAGATCATAAGGGTTTTTAGAAAAGACTAGTAACGTCTACAGATGAATTTACCGACTGAACTACAGTCTTCGACGAGTAAAGGTCTTGGTAACATTCTTCTACTCTTTTTACCATTCTGTCTCGAGCAGATCATAAGGGTTTTAGAAAAGACTAGTAACGTTTACAGATGAATTTACCGACTGAACTACAGTCTTCGACGAGTAAAGTTCTTGGTAAAATTCTTCTACTCTTTTTACCATTCTGTCTCTGCATTTAATGATTTCTCCATTTCTATCCTTCAAACATATCATTTGCTGTCTTCCTAAAGCATGTCTGCGCTCGGTCCCTTTAATACTTTTACCTTTTCGAATAGTTTACTCTTTTTCATCCATATATCTCTCTCTTTTCTCTGAACTTTGCCTTTTGTTGATAAGCTTGTTTAGTTCTACTTTTTCTACTTCGTCTCTCCTGCTTTTAATTTGCATTGTCCTCCTTCTTTTAGTTAGGTCACTTGTAGCTTTGGAATATTTGTTTTCTCTAATACTTTTTTTATTATCTACTTTCCCTGCCGATTCCTTAACGATATTCACTAAATTCAAATTCATATCGTTGGTTCTTAGAGCTTCAAATCTATTTTCAATTTCTAACTGAAATTCCTTCTTATCATCCTCAACCTTTGCAAGGCTTACTTTCTCTTTGAAATCAGTTTATTTCTCTCGGCTCTGAAATTGAATTTAACTGTGCAACCTACCATTCTATTGTCACTACCTATGTTGACTTTATTTATTACTGTAACATTGCTGACGCTCTTGCTCTCATCTCCTAATATGAAATCTACTTTGTCTTTGTTTTTCCATTTGGACTTCTCCAGATCCATTTACGACATACACGTTTTTGGAAAAAAGTGTTAATTATCCTCATGTTGTAGTTCTCTGCAAACTTGACTAACATCTCGCCTCTGTCATTTCTTTCACCAACTCCAAACTTCCCAATGCACGACTCATCTTCCATCTTCTTCCCCACTTTAGCATTAAAGTCGTCTATTACCTTATTGAAATCATCATAGAAGGATTCAATTTCATCGTCTGAACTCTGTGAAGTTGGTGCATAAACCTAAATTATTTTTAGAGTATACCTTTTACACAACTTAATCACAATCCAAGCTACCATGTCTGATAAACTACTGAACTTGACTACGTCACCAGCAACCGCTCGGTTGATCAAGAATCCTGCTCCATTAGATCTTTCTTTGACCTTACCTCTATAGTAGAACAGGTGGTGACCATCTTGTAGTTATATAAGCTTTTCTTCCGTTCTTCGGACTTCGCTTAATCCTACGATGTCCCACTTGATGTTGTCTAGTTCTTCCATTAAACTCTCCAGCCTGGGGTCTTCTGAGAGAGTTCTTACGTTGTAAATTTAGATCTTCATTTTCTGCATGCTGTTTAATGTCCAAGGCTTGGATCTGCTTGGACAGTGCTTACTTACATTCGGTGGCACACTGCCGCAAGCACATGAGGCAATGCGGTTGGACCTTTAGGAGACGATGATTCAACAGGAACACCCGGTTTTGTTTTGTTTGGACTGTTTGGGCTTTTGGCAGTAATCTCACCTCTCCGCCAACTAGTTTCTGGTGAGATATTTCTCTGGCGTCACATTCATTATATTCGGTGAAGCCCTATATATCTATACTGTAGGGTGCCCAGTGGTCCACGCCGTCATTATGACGGTACCCCATATATCTATGGGAAAATTCCCTGTTCGCCATCACGGACCTGCCAGTTAACAGTGGGTCCTGCGACTGTGTGTGTGAGTGAGCTGCTCTTTGATCTTTCCTACAAAACCTGTTCGATATGGGTGACCCTGCAGATATTTCCTTTCTACCGACATAGCTTTTGTAATCATTAAGATTCCCAAGCCTATCCACCACGTCAAGGTGTCAACTATTGGATAGGAACTAGGTGAATACCTATAGGTAAATACACACACATGTTTTTACACACAAACACACAGCAATGACAAAGTTAAGTATGTAGAACTGGGCAAATACTTTGAAGAACCAAACGGGGAGGGGGGGAGGGATTTAATGAGATAATTTTCTCCAGAAAATTGATAACGCCGGGGAGGAAATAATTGCACGAAATACGCTCACAAGACTCTTGCTCACAAAACATATGCTCACATCCTTAATAAGAAAAGGCAAATGCTCACAACAAAAATAAAAGTACTGTATACTTGTAAGTTATGAAATTCATTGTTGATCATACTGCACCTATTCATCTAGACAATACATTGTTTACAGTCAGGAAAGTTTATGTAAATGAACTAAAGTACATTAGATCAATTTTGCATATAACATTGTAAATATATTTATATTATGTGATATTAGAAAAACAGTAGATTCTCTTTTGTGTTTATTGAAACATTGTATCTGATTTGAACACGGAATGTCTATTTCCACTGTATTTAAATAATAGCACTTACAGAACAGTCAGCATGTAAATTTTAATGAAACCTTTGCTATTATATTATTTTTTCAGCATTTGTCTTTTTCATTTAAGGGTGTGAGCACATGTCATGTGAGCATTTGTCTTGTGAGTAGGTTAGCATATAGAATTGAATTAAAACTTTGCCGTTAAATGAAAATGTGAGTATTTATCATTTTCATTAAAGGTTGTGAGCATATGTCATGTGAGCATGTGCCATGTGAGCATTTGTCGGCGCACGGTGTAAAATAATACTTTAGCAGTGTCTTTCCCCTAACCTCACTGCCACACCCACAGTGCTTTTCCCTGGCGCTTACCCACCTTTCCCGACCTCTTTGGGCAGCACTCTCACTTGACCACTACCGCCGAAATTGGCCTCTCCTCACCTCACCTCACCTCACCTGACATCTCGCCCATCTCAAGGCCGTCCAGGTGCATCGCTGATCCAATGCCGATGCCTCATCGTTGCTTCATGGCCCAAAACGTCTCCTTAACCTAAATTACCCTTATTAATCAAATTTGAATTAACCTAATATTATCCAACTTAGCCTAACCTAAGTTAGCCTAGATTAAACTAACTTTATCTAACCTAACGTAATCTTACCCATCCTAATTGAACCTAAGTTTAACCTTATCTATTCTAAATTAACCTAACCTAAATTAACTTTACCTAACCTAACCTAATCGTATCTTTCCTAACCTAACCTAACCTAATCGTATCTTTCCTAACCTAACCTAACTTTAAACAACCTATCCTAATCTAACTTAACCTAACCTACACTAACTTTAAACAACCTATCCTAATCTAACTTAACCAAACCTACACTAACTTTACCAAACCTAACATAGTTTTACCTAGCCTAACCTAACTTTACCTGCCTAACCTAACCTTACCTAGCATAACCTAACATTACCTAGCCTAATCTAACCAAACCTTACCTTCCCTAACCTAACCTTACCAAGCCTAACCTAACCTAACTTAATCTAACTCACATTAACTAGAGCTAAACTAACTTTACCTAGTCTAACCGAGCCTAACTTAATCTGACTAAAAACTAAAATATCCTAATTACGATGGGATGTAATGAGAGTGGAGGACAAACGATGGGATGTAATGACAGTGGAGGACAAACGATGGGATGTAATGACAGTGGAGGACAAACGATGGGATGTAATGACAGTGGAGGACAAACGATGGGATGTAATGACAGTGGAGGACAAACGATGGGATGTAATGTCAGTGGAGGACAAACGATGGGATGTAATGACAGTGGAGGACAAACGATGGGATGTAATGACAGTGGAGGACAAAAGATCACGATAGGATGTAATGATAGTGGAGGGCAAAATATCACGATGGGATGTAATGATACTGGAGAAAATATCACGGTATGATATAATGTCAATGGAGGACAAAATATAATTTCAGGAAGGGATGCCGGACAGAATGTCAATGAAGTCCAAAATATCACGATGAGATGTAATGACAGTGGAAGACAAAGGATCACGATGGGATGTAATTATAGTGAATGAAAAAATATCACGGTAGGATATAAAGTCACTGGAGGACAAAATACTGTATAATTTTAGGAAACGATGCCGGACAGAATGTCAATGAACGACGGGAGGCCAGTGTGAATTGTGGTGACGTAGGGGGACAAAGTGTACAAAAGAGATCAGATGTCCGTGATGGGGGAAATGTTAATTTTGATGGGAGAAATGTTAATGAGGCATTGAATGTCAATGAAGGACAAAATAATAATATAGAGCAAGATGTTAATAAAAAACAAAATTATAATATAAGACATGATATTGAAACTCAAAATGTGTCAAAAAGAAATAATCACGAGTTTCTTAAAGCCATATACTTTAATGCTCGTAGTATTAGGAAAAATCAAGAAATACAGGCGTATGTCAAAAGCGAAAATCTCGATATGATAGGAATAATCGAGACATGGTTAAATGGTAAAAAGTTCGAAGCTGAATTTAATATTGCGGAATTTAAACACTTTCATCAGGATAGAAACCACAAGAGAGGTGGGGGTGTTCTGTTGTACGTTAAAAACAATGTCCATGCTTGTGTTTTAGAGAAAGTGAAACAGGATGCATATGATAGTTTGTGGGTTGAGTTAACCCAAACAAATGGACAAAAGATGAATGTAGGTGTAATATATAGGCCAAAGACACTATCATTAGCAGACGACAAACTGTTATTTCAAGAACTGTCTAGTTTCTGCAACCGGGATTTATCGATAATGGGTGATTTCAATTTTACTGACATTGATTGGATGACCCTTGAACATGACCATATAGGTAGTCACTTGATTGATTTTCTTGGTGACAATTACTTAGTTCAGCATATAAAAGAGCCCACAAGACATGGGAACTTACTCGATCTATTGATCACTAGCCGCGAAAGCATGGTAACTGATGTAGAAGTCGGTGAAACTGTTGCAAATAGCGATCACAACTTAGATTCAAACTTTTGATTTCAAAAGTCCATCACTCATTAACAAGCTATATAAATCGTTAGTTCGTCCACATTTGGAATATGCTGTTTCCATATGGTCACCGAATCTCATTAAAGACATTGACATATTGGAAAAAGTACAACGGCGAGCCACAAAACTGATTCCAAATATCAAAAATAAATCATATGACAATCGACTAAAACATATGAATCTGTTTTCCCTAAAAAAAAGCGGAGACTCAGAGGTGACTTGATACAGGTCTTTAAAATTTTAAAGGGAATTGACAACATCAAAAGGGACAAAATTTTCACACTGAATGAAATCAGACAAGAAACAATGGTCTCAAACTGTCCGGAAATAGATTCAATTTGGAAGTGGGTAGAAACAACTTCGCCAACCGTGTAGTTAATGAATGGAATAAACTTCCTGCAGAGGCAGTGCAATGTAGTTCAGTTCGAAGCTTTAGAATCATTTAGATAAATACTTAAGCAAGATTCTGTAATGATTGTTATTTATTTTATATCATTTGTTTTTGTTTTGTTATCATTTGTCTGTCTGATTTTCATTTATTATTAGTTATATGTCAATTTATTATCATTTACTATTCACCTGTTTGTTTGTTGTTTGACTGCATATGCGTTTATTTATGTATTTTATTTGATACTTACATTATTATAGTTTTTATTTATTTATTTATTATTATTATTAGGATTTTTTCGCATCCGACCTGGATATGGACCGGGGTGGTCTCCTGTCGGCGTGCTCCGCCTTTGTAATCCTTTGTAATCTTACCTAACATAACCTAATCTTACTTAACCCATCTTAACCTAAACTAATCCTTAATTAATCCAGCCTAAACTAACTTTACCTAACCTAGTTTCACCTTACCTAACCTAACCTAATCCAGTCACATTCTGCAGTAGACATTTAGTGTTTAAAGAAGAATGTAGACTTTTACTACGGGGTAATCAGAAGCGTGCTGGTCTCGCATTCACTTAGTTATGGGTTTGAGTCCCTCACTTTGCTCCAGACATTTTGTAAAGCCTCCCCTCCCCTCTACACCCTGCTCCCACGATATGAGCACAAAAGACAAAGTTAGAAGAAAAACCCGCAGAAATTAGGGAAAGCCTCACAAAACAAAAACTCACAAGACAAAAACTCAAAAGACAAGTTCACAAAACAAGAACCCAACCAGCAACCCTAGATGTTTACATAACTTCATTTGCTTCTCTATACTTCCTCCACTCGGATGATGATGATAATGATGATGATGATGATGATGCTGCTGCTGCTGCTGCTGCTGCTGCTGCTGCTGCTGCTGCTGATGATGATGATGATGATGATGATGATGATGATGATGATGATGATGATGATGATGATGATGATGGTGATGATGATGATGATGATGATGATGATGATGATGATGATGATGATGATGATGATGATGATGATGATGATGATGATGATGATGATGATGATGATGGTGGTGGTGGTTATGACGACGACGATGATGATGATAGTGGTGATGGTTATGATGATGATGATGATGATGATGATGATGATGATGATGATGATGATGATGGTGATGATGATGGTAGTGATGATGGTGATGACGATGGTGGAGGTGATGTGATAGTGATGATGATGATGATGATGATGATGATGATGATGATGATGATGATGATGATGATGATGATGATGATGATGATGATGATGATGGTGGTGGTGGTGGTGGAGGTAGTGATGACGAAGATGATAATGATGGTGGAGGTGGGGATGACGAAGATGATGATAATGATGATGGTGGAGGTGGTGATGTGATATGATGGTGGAGGTGGTGATGTGATATGATGGTGGTGATGTGGTATGTGAGTGGTGATGTGGTGTGTTGGTGGTGCTCATAAGAATATTGACCTACATAGTACCAAATGGTATTTGTTATGTGTTTGATACAAACGTTTTCCCCGCTGTGTCTTATTTTCTTCCCTACGACATTTATGGTATACTTTCACTGAAAACCAATTTGGTCAGATGTAGCAGAGGATTTTTTTTTTGGGGTGCTACCATGCTACTCAGAGTGTAGCTTGTATCCTACCATGATGTTCAGGTTGTAAGTTGTATTCTACTACGTATGCTGTTCGGGTATATATATATTTTTATTTAATGAGAACACAACTTCATATAAAAATGAAAAAATAAAAAAATATGTGAAAATGTCAACGTAAAAACACAGCACGAATGTCAGTCAACAATTCTAGAAGTAAATAATTTCCAGGATATCACACAACACCTTAAGCTACACTAGTATAATGTGTTTTTTTTTATCCTGGAGATGTTTTGTCCGGGGTTGTTTCGTCAGAGGAATGTTTTGTCCTGCATCCTCCTGACGTAGTCTCCATACCTTGCTCACCCGGATACTGACCTAACTTCGTCCATCTTCCACTTGACCTTGAATACAACTTCAACCAGATCCAACAGTTACGAAGGATCGCTGAAGCAATCACTACCCCTCCCACCTCCCCTCTCCCTCCCCTTACCCCCCTCCGTCTCCCACCTCCTCCCGCCCCTCAGAGTAGCAGAAGACACACCTGCAGGTTGTCCCAAATGATTACCTGACCATCTCAGCCTCTGATAATCCCTTCATTTCGGTGGCCCGGGGGATAGGAGCGGACATAGAAGACATAATATGTCTGTTTTCTTCATGTACGGAGCTCCCCCATTCTGAATGACATCTCATTCGATCGAGACTCCATCAAAGTGTGAAAGGTGAATAAAACACCCGAGGCTTCCCCGTCAATAAGAACCACACTCGGCCTCATTGTTTTAAAAGGTGTTCTTCACGGGGCAAAACAAACCTGTCTGATGTCCCCTATGCCCGAGCCTCCGCCCATCTCTGGCATTCACCTACTTCAGCATCATCTGGAACCTTAGTATGTTGGTTCTAGCTGAATCAAACTATCCTCGCCCGAGCCATGATCTGGAAGACGTAAATGCACGGCATACAAATCTCCTCGTCACCGAAGAGGTTCGCCAGATTCAGGTTCCTCCTCCTCCTCCTCCTCCTCCTCTTTCCCTTCCTCCCGCCTGCTGCACCTTACCACCACAGCACCGGCTCACTGAGCTCAGTCCGGCCCTCGCCAGTGTCTGGGTTAGTGTGTGCGCGCGCGGGGGGTTACTTGCGGGATTTCCCGGCGCGAATCCGGTTTCCTGCGTCTCGTGCCGCCAGCCAGTAGCGCCAACGGGCACTCACCACCTCCAGACGAAGACTCCTCCTGTGCACTCCCGTCAAGAGGACACCTGACCCGTCCTTTCCCAGAGCGCCGAGCAACAAGGGCATCGAGGTCGCTGGATGAAGGAGAGGACGAATACCTCAAGAGTCTTGACCCCACCCACGGTGTCACGACGGAAGAAATAGCCTGGCGGCGGTAGCCAGAAAGAAATGACTCAAGTGCCAAGCGGCTAGGAAGTGGGGTAAATTGACGTTAGGCTCGACTCTCGGTGAACGCGGCTGGAAAAGGATGTAGTGGTGGTGGTTGCGGTGGAGAAGATAGTGGTGGTTACAGGGTCTCACGTAAGCAGTGGGCAAGACAACCCGGTCAGTCCCAAAGGGCACCTGCATGGACTTGAGGTGCACCTTAAGCGCGTTTAGTGGCCTCCTGCACCCAGCGGAAGCCCAAGGACGATAGCCAACGTCCTCCCCCAACTCCTCAATTCTTTTTTTTTCTCTCGTTCTCTGACAGTGCAACGACAGGCCATGCGAAGGTAGAGACATGCCCCTCCCCCTCCTCCTCGTCAGTGCCCACCACCAGCCTTCGCTGTCATCCTACAATTGATATCAGGAAAGTTTGGAGCTGCCCCTTCCCCACACTCGATGTGCCGCCATTGTTTGTCAACGTTCCGTTTTAATTCCGTGTGAGCGCCGACATGAATGTTAGCGTTCCGAAGTGCCTTCTTTTGTGGGCCGCTCTTGTGTGCGCAGCCCGCCACTGCCATGGACACAGCGCCAACACAGGCATTCGTCGGCGTGGAGTCTCCGAGGGTTACTTTTCCGAAATCGGAGGGCGTCGTCATGCCACCGAAGGGGTCGGTGTGCATGGGAACCACGACCTCCTTGACTCCGAGGTCGTCCTCCACGCTGCAGATCAAAGACCCTCCATGGTCAGCGAGAACGGGGCTTCTCGAGGTGCTGTTCCTCCTCCCCCGAAGCATTTCAACAGAACAGAAGACAGGTCCTCCTCGACAGATGTGAGCGCCGGTTTGGCCGAAAGCCCTTCAGGGTCTGTTAATATAAACAAACAGAACGATACCAAAGCTACTGCAGATTCTGTGAGACACACTACGGAATCAGTCGTTTCCACAAACATTGGTCGAACTGAGATCAACGGCGAGGGAGAACGAAAATTCGCGACAGAAGAAGACGCCCCGGTTGGAGACACCACGAGCGAGCCAAGTGACTCCACAGATCTCTTCGGTGACGTTACAGAGGTTAACAACGTAGCTGAGCAAGACGCAGTGACAGAAGAGGAAGATGCAGCCGAGGAGGAAACCACGGGCGAGCCAAGCGAAGGTACCAAAGACTCCACCGATGTGTACCCAACGATGCTGCAGCAGGACGGGACTACGGAAGAAGAGCGCGAGGAACTGGAGGCTGTGAAGGTGGAGAAGGGCACCGCCAAGAAAGGGTGCAAGAGGACCTGCTACAGGAAATGCTGCCCCATCGACTACGTCTACGACAAGGACAGCCATACCTGCAAATTAGCGCAACGAGGGTCGTTCGTTCACACAAACCTCGTCGTGGGGTTACCGGCCTGCTCGAAGAACTTCACCATTGTTTCAGAGCAAGCGACAGATGGGAAGAGTCGTCTCAAGCTGGGTAGCTACTCTGTCAAACATGAATACTATTGCAGTGACATCATCTTAGTTGATGGCAAAGGTGCCAATGAAAGTCTGCTGTGTGACGACAAAATTGAAGACGCCAAGATTGTAAACATCATACGGAAGACGAGTATCATTGGGAATATTGTCAGCGCTCTAGGAATAACCTTCATCTACGTCTGCCACATTTTCATACCGAAGTTAAACGAGAAGCAGGGATGCCTGTTCATCTGTTTCTGCACTGCAGTCTTCGCTAAGGCATTATTTGAGGCTCCTGGAAGGGCGGTCAAATACACAGCCTACCCCAACTATGGAATTTGTGTGTTCAACTGTAAGTAGATATATGTGATATATACATTTATGTATGCATATGCATATATATATATATATGATGATATGGTTTAACGTCACAAACTCCCCCCTATCGGAAGGCTAGGACGGTGCCCCTACTAAGACATGCCTACAAGAAAATTTACTGCCAAAATATACTAATATATATATATATATATATATATATATATATATATATATATGTATATCATTTTATATATATATATATTATATATATATATATATATATTATATATATATATATATAATTTTATATATATATTATTATAAAATTATATATATAATACACACACACACACACACACACACACACACACACACACACACACACACACACACACACACCCACACATATATTTATATATATATATATATATATATATATATATATATATACATATAATGACCTAGATGTAGTAGCACATGAGTAAAATCAAACTTAGACCCACTTTCGGAGAAAGGTAAGGTAAAATACAAAGTAAATCGTATATTTCGACCACTGACTGTGATCCTCTTCAGGTACATACATAGAATATGAAGACAAAAACATATATACAGAGGGAAAAACTACAAAAGGGAACTAGGGGAGCCTCAAGTCACGTGTCCTTGATGAGGTCGGACCTTTTGTTCCTTGGAGATAAGTTTGGTTACTGGCAACTTAGTAATAGCATCTGGTGGCCATTGACCTTTTGATGTGTTGAAATTAGGAAATTGTTTAATAAAGATTCAATAAATCTTCTTTTGAGGAATGATGTCAAGACACATTTTATTCAGGAGAAGATAGTAATGATCATCTCATACATGGAAATCCGAGTTGAGACTATTTTGGGGGTTCGGGGTGCGCATCATAGATGGTCCGACACGTGTTCCGAGCGGAGCGATACATCTGTATACAACAGAAGATTCGTTATACAATAACTTGTTATGCGATCACTATATACTAATACCTTCATAACGCTATATAATAAGTATTATTGTTATTATCATTATTGTTGTTGTTGTTACAATTATTATTATTATTATTATTATTATTATTATTATTATTATTATTATTATTATCATTATCATTATCATTATCATTATCATTATTATTATTATTATTATTATTATTATTATTATTATTATTATTACTATAGATAAACAAGCGGGTAGTGGAGTGTCATCAAGGTTGATGTGGATGAAGGTGAAGCTGGGAAAGGAGATGTGGGTTTTTATAAGTGCGTATGGGCCTGGTAGTGAAAAGAGCGTAGAGGAAAGGGAGGCTTTTTGGGTAGATATAAATGAGTGCATAGAGGGATTAGGGAGAAATGTCAATGTAGTTGTATTGGGAGACCTAAATGCTAGGGTAGGAAATGAACAAATTGACGGAGTGATTGGGGAGTATGGAGTTCCAGGTAAAAATCCTAGTGGAGAATTGATGATGGAGATGTGTCTTGAAAGAGAGTTGATGATAGCAAATACAGTGTTTAAGAAGAAAGTCAAGCATAAATACACATGGGAGAGGGTGGTGGATGGAAGGGTGACAGATAGAGCGTTAATGAACTATATAGTGGTGACCAGGAGTATGGTAGGAAGAGTTAAGGATGTACATGTTCTAAGGGGAGAGAGTGGGGGAATATCAGATCATTTCCTGGTGGAAGGTAAATTGAGAGTGGAGAATAGGCGGAGAAAGAGGAAAAGGGCAGAAGGTAGGGAGGTACTTAGAATGAACTGCTTAGATGAAGAAAAAAAGGAGAATGAGTATAAGAAGAAGTTGAGAGAGGAATGGGAGAGAGTAAAGGATAGAGTAGAACTAGGAGTGGAGGAGGAATGGGGATGGTTGAAGGAGGGAGTCATAAGGTGTGCAAAGATGGTGTGTGGAACAAGGAGGGCGGGAGGAAATAGAAGGAAGGGTAGTGAGTGGTGGGATGAGGAAGCAAAGAAGGGTGTAAAAGAGAAGAAGCATTCATTCATAGATTGGCTACAAATTAGGACGAGGGAATCGTATGAGAGGTACAAAGTAAAGAGAAAGGAAGTTAAGCATAAGATAAAGGAAGCAAAGAGGAGAGCAGATGTGAAATGGGGAAAGAGTATGACAGAAATTTTTGAAAGTAATGAAAAGATGATTTGGAAGGAAATTAAAAGAGGAAGAGGAGTCAAATCAAGTAGAGAAGAAAAGGTAAAAGGTGCAGATGGAGAGATGATAATGGAAGAGAAGGCAGTGAGAGGAAGTTGGGCTGAGTATCTTAGGGAGTTGCTAAGTGTGAAGGAGGATAGGGAGTGAAAGGTAGTTGCAGTGGGAAGCGCTAAGAAAATGAGAGTGATGAGTGAGGAAAATGGAGGAGAAATAGGGAAGGATGAAGTGAAAGCAGCTGTTAAGATGATGAGAGCAGGTAAGGCACCTGGGTTGGATGGATGCCATGCAGAATGTCTGAAGAAAGGAGGTACAGTTATGGTGGACTGGCTGGTGAGGTTATTTAATGTTTGTTTAAGAGAGGGTAGAGTGCCGGAGGACTGGAGGAGTGCCTGTATAGTTCCGCTTTACAAGGGAAAGGGGGGCAAGTGTGAGTGTAGTAGTTACAGAGGGATCAGCTTGTTGAGTGTAGTTGGGAAGGCTTATGGGAGGGTCTTGATTGAGAAAATTAGGAGAGGAAAAGAGGGAGTGATTGGTGAGGAACTGTGTGGGTTTAGGACAGGTAGGGGTTGTGTAGATCAGATTTTTGTAGTAAGGCAGATATGTGAGAAAGCTATAGGAAAAGGTAAGGATGTTTTTTGGCTTTTATGGATCTGGAAAAGGCTTACGACAGGGTAGACAGGAAGGCACTGTGGGAGGTACTGCAGATATATGGAATAGGAGGAAAGCTGTTAAGAGCAGTCAAGAGTTTTTATGAGAGTAGAAGAGCTTGCGTTAGGATTAGAAATGGAGAAAGTGAATGGTTTGATGTAAAGGTGGGACTTCGTCAGGGATATGTTATGTCGCCATGGCTGTTCAATCTTTACATGGATGGGGTGGTGCGAGGGGTGAATGTAAGGGTAGTGGGTCAGGGGTTAGAGATGAATAAAGAAAGTGGAGAAAAGTGGGAGGTGAGCCAGCTGTTGTTTGCTGACGACACTGCACTTGTAGCAGGATCAGAGGAGGGATTGAGGAAGATAGTGACAGAGTTTGAGAAGGTGTGTGAAAGAAGGAAGCTGAAGATAAATGTGGGCAAAAGTAAGGTGATGAGATGTACAAGGGGAGAGAGTGACAGTAGGCTGGAAGTGAGCATTAAGGGTGAGAAACTGGAGGAAGTGGATAGTTTTAGATACTTGGGTGCGAATGTGACAGGAAAGGGAGGAGTGGGGGTGGAGGTAGAATGTAGATGGAGAGAAGCGAGTAAATGCCTTGGTGGATTAAAAAGTGTAATGAGAAATAGACATTTGGGAATGGATGCTAAGAGGAGGCTATATGAAGGAGTGATTGTGCCAACATCACTATACGGGGCAGAAACATGGAACATGAGAGAGGAAGAGAGAAGGAGCTTGAATGTGTTTGAGATGAAATGTCTGAGAAGTATGATGGGGGTTACTAGGCTAGATAGAGTGAGAAATGAGGAGATAAGGAGGAGAACAGGGGTGGAAAGGGAACTGGGAGATAGGGTTGATGAAAGAGTATTAGGATGGTTTGGACACATGGAAATAATGAGTGAAGAAAGATTAGTAAAAGAAGTGTGGAAGGCGGAGGTGGAAGGAGTGAATATGAGGGGGCGTCCTAGGATGAGATGGATGGATGGGATGAAAGGGGCTTTACAAAAGAGAGGAATGTCTGTAGAGGAAGGACGGGAGAGGACAGAAGATAGGGGTGAATGGAGAAGGGTTGTGTATAGATGAGGCTGTGATGCATGGGGGGAAGTGGGTGGGGGATGGGGGTTGAGGAAGTATGTATGAAACAAAAAAATTGACGCAGCCCGTAAGGGATTTCTCCCCGTCTTCTCCTTTTTTGCATGAGGGGACGGAGAGGGGGGTTGCCGAATTTATGAAGCGGCCTTGCTGTGGATGTGTCTTGCGACACTGCTTCTGACCCAGGGCAGTGGACAGGATGCAGGGATGACCCGTCAACCAGGAGGTGCCAAGATAGGAGGGAGGGAGGAGGGTGGAGGGGAGTGGTATATATGGGAAAGGAAATGGGTGGGAGTGATTTCTATGCCTTTTTCTTTGTAAAGGGGGAAAAAGCCTTTGGTATATGTATTTATGTATGTATGTATGTATGTATGTATGTATGTATGTATGTATGTATGTATGTATGTATTATTATTATTATTATTATTATTATTATTATTATTATTATCATTATTATTATTATTATTATTATTATTATTATTATTATTATTATTATTATTATTATTATTATTATTATTATTATTATTATTATTATTATCATTATTAATTATTATTATTATTGTTATTAATTATTATTATCATTATTATTTTTATTATTATTATTATTATTATTATTATTATTATTATTATTATTATTATTATTATTATTATTATCATTATTATTATTATTATTATTATTATTATTAATTATCATTATTATTATTATTATTATTATTATTATTATTATTATTATTATTATTATTATTATTATTATTATTATTATTATTATTATTATTATTATTATTATTATTATTATTATTATTACTATTATTATTATTATCATTATTATCATCACTATCATTAATACTGCCACTACAATTATTATGATTTATCAATATAATTACATTATCATTATTTATGCCACTCTACTTAAAAGGGGAAAGGCATTTGGTATTAGTGCATATATATATATATATATATATATATATATATATATATATATATATATATATATATATATATATATATATATATATATACATATACACAAAATAACAACAATATTGTCTGATTGTAATTTAGTCGTCCGTTCCTGAGACCTTTTCCTCCTTTTGTAGGCCGCCCCTTCCTTCATTGCGGTCGGTCATTTAGTTCACCTTCTCCGTCTGCGTACTTCGACCTTGTACATAATGATCTTATTTGGCTACGTTTGTTTTATAATCACAGCCATAAACTTATTTTATTTGGTGCCACAATTTCATGTTAATTGTATTTTATTTAATTTTGTAAAGAGGATTGCTTTGTAAATGTGATTAATGTGTCAACCTTTCCCAGGTTTACCGCTTTGACCATTTATATTTGAGTTCATGATTTTGTACCCATTATACCCCCGTGAAGACGATACCTGGACGGGAATCGAAACGTCGGGCAAATAAGCCCTTCATTTGAGTCTGGGATTTACACTTTTGCCTATATATATATATATATATATATATATATATATATATATATATATATATATATATATACATATATATAAATAAAGGATTACAAAGGCGGAGCATACCGACAGGAGACCTTTTGGTCCATATCTAGGTCGGATGCGAAAAAAAATCATAATAATGATAAAATAATAAATGAAAACTATAATAATGTAAATAACAAATAAAATACATAGATAAACAGTTAAATAGTAAATAATAATAAATTGAGATATAACTAATGATAAATGAAAATCAAACAGACAAATGATAACAAAACAAAAACAAATAATATGAAATAGATTATAATCAGTACAGCATCTTGCTTAGGTGTTTATCTAAATGATTCTTACATATACATACATACACACACACACACACACAAACACACACACACACACACACGCGAGCGCGCACACACACACAAACATGCACACACACACACACACACACACACACACACACACACACACACACACACACACACACACACACACACACACACACACACACACACACACACACACACACACACACACACACACACACACACACACACACACATATATATATATATATATATATATATATATATATATATATATACATGCATACATATACCAAGGGTTTTTCCCTCTTACAAGGGAGGTAGCCAAAAAGGAAAAAGCATAAAATAATTTCCACCCATTCCATCCCTGAATACACTCTACACCCCTCCACCCTCCCTCTTATCTTAGCACCTCCTGGATGACGGGTCATCCCTGCACCTTGTCCACTGCCCTGGGTCAGAAGCAGTGTCGCAAGACACAGCACATCCACAGCAAGGCCGCTTCTTTAAATCGGAGGTAAATTGAAATGAGAAGATGTAGTATAAGAGAAAGCTAGAAAGGAAGCGAATTTTAGTCGAAGGAAAAGTAAGTGTAGATGTTTGTGTGTGGGATGTGGCTATGTTCGTGAGAGGTGTGTGTGTGTAATTTACGGTAAGTGAGTATATTTCACTTCCCGCGTGTAGAGGGCGTTCCTGATTAGGATGTGTATAGATGAGGCTGTGATGCATATTTTTGTAGCCTGTCAGTTAATGGGCTACATGCGATATTATTATTATCATTATTACCATCACTATTATTATTACATTATTATGGCTATCACCAGTCAAGCTGGTGAAGGGGTGTATTATTTGTAGGTACGGTTATACACGTCTTATCGTGTACACCGCACGTGGGACGGGCGCAGCTGACAGATAGTCTGTACGGTGTGGTCTAGGTGTAATATGTTGTATCAGATGTTTGTGTTTATCGTGCAGTTTTTCTAGGTGTCTTAAGTGAAGTTTGTGTTTGTGTTGGTTGAGTGGACGGATGTTGGAAATTTGGTGTAGAGACTCAGTGGTTCTGAAGTCGCTCCATCGCGAGCCCGTGATGAACTGGACAGCGGCATTCTGAACCTTCTGATGCTCGTAGTTATTAGTGGCACATGTCAGCTGGCTTAGTCCCGGGGATTGGCACAGAATAGATCTGACGAGGGCTAGGTACAATCGACGTTTGGTTCTCAGTGTTGCAGTTTTGAAGCGTCTGAGCTTACCCAGCACAGCCCTAGCCTTCGCTCCCTGCTTGCGGAAGTGTGGGGTCCAGGTAAGGCCACTATCAAGTGTGCTACCCAGCACACGGGTATGGTCCTTCGCTGGGATGTTTGTGTTGTTTATTTCAAGAGGAGTGTTTGTGATTGTTCTGTTGGTTCGTTTGCAGCAGAAGTATACAGCATTGCATTTCGACGCGTTGGTCTTAATGCGCCACTGTTGCTCCCACGCGTGTACCCCGTCTAGGATGTTTTGCATTACGTGTAAGTACAAGTTGAGATACAAATGCTTGAGATTAAATAAGGGGAAAGGAGGGAACGGGGAGAGAAAAGGGGGGGAAAGAAGAGGAGGAGGAGGAGGAGAAGGGGGGGGGGTGATTGGACACTGGGAAAGGATGAGAAGGCTGGCCCAAACGTCCGAGGGCGAAATGCCCACAAAGGGTGGTTTAGATATTTAATATTTTGCTGGCCATGGGTATTAGGGGAATAATGTGAAGCGAGATGTTAAACATGCCCCTGTTTTGTTCAATAGTGTTCAATAGAAGCAGCAACCATTCAAGGAACGAACACTATTGAACAAAACAGGGGCATGTTTAACATCTCGCCTCACATTATTCCCCTAATACCCATGGCCAGCAAAATATTAAATATCTAAACCACCCTTTGTGGACATTTCGCCCACGGACGTTTGGGCCAACATTCTCATCCTTTCCCGGTGTCCAATCCCCCCCTTCTCCTCCTCTTCCTTCCCCCCCCTTTTCTCTCCCCGTTCCCTCCTTTCCCCTTATTTAATCTCAAGTATTTGTATCTCAACTTGTACTTGAAAAAGCTGTAATAAGCGAAACGTCGTACAAATAAAGGCTCCGTCCTCATATGGTGTTTATCTCGTCAATCTTGTCGGCAAACTGCCACTTTTATGTATGTATGTATGTATATATATATATATATATAATATATACATATATATACATATATATATGTATATATATATATATATGTATATATATATGTATATATATATATGTATATAAATATATATGTATATATATATATATATATATATATATATATATATATATATATATATATATATAAGGTCTACTATCGATGCAGAGTAGGCAAAGAATGATGCATAATGGCTGGCCGTCACACTTTATGAAGCAGGGAAATTTTGAAGTAGGAGAGGTCACCGAATAGCCAAAGCTATTGGCGCAGTTCACTTTAATCAGAATTGTTTACGTGAAACCCTGTGCCCTAGAAAAAAAAAATATATATATATATACATATATATATACATATATATATATACATATATATATATGTATATATATATATGTATATATATATATATATATATGTATATATGCAAAGAAATCACAAAACACACGTGATGAAATATTTTTGCAGAAACCACCGGGAAATTGAAAAAACAGATACCGAACGTTTTCGTCTATTTAGACGAAAACGTTCGGTATCTGTTTTTTCAATTTCCCGGTGGTTTCTGAAAAAAAAAGTATATATACATGTATATATATATATATATATATATATATATAAATATAAATATATATATATATATATATATATTTCTTTTTCTTCTAGGGCACAGGGTTTCACGTAAACAATTCTGATTAAAGTGAACTGCGCCAATAGCTTTGGCTATTCGGTGACCTCTCCTACTTCAAAATTTCCCTGCTTCATAAAGTGTGACGGCCAGCTATTATGCATCATTCTTCGCCTACTCTGCATCGATAGTAGACCTTATAGCCATCGGAGTTGTGGTTCTCGCCCTGAAGAAGCCTCTATAAGAGGCGAAAAAACTTAAGTTTTCGGTGTCAGTGTCAACAGCTTTTTATAATGTTACATAATATTATTATATTTTTCGGCATTCATCAGCGCCTATCTCCACACCTCCTTATTCATGGAATTGACATCATGAATGATTTTGTTCATACTTTGAACTATGGAGAAAAAAATATATTCTTCAAACTGAAAAAGTCGTATCTCAAAATAGTTGACTTTAATCAGAATATATATATGTATATATATATATGTATGTATATATATATATATATGTATATTTCTGAGGCACAGGTTTTCTCTAAGGCAATTCTGGTTGAAATCAACTGCACTAGTTGCTTTAACAATCTTCAAGACTGTATTCTTTAATCTGGAGAATACTTTCCTATTAGCAACTGAGAGGGACTGGAAGTAGTCATTCATGACTCTCAAAAGAATATACACAGTGTATGCCAACTGATATATTTTTGCATAGTAATAGTATTGAACAACTATTGACTCCAGGTAAGGCCACTATCAAGTGTGCTACCCAGCACACGGGTATGGTCCTTCGCTGGGATGTTTGTGTTGTTTATTTCAAGAGGAGTGTTTGTGATTGTTCTGTTGGTTCGTTTGCAGCAGAAGTATACAGCATAATACCTTATCATTAATGTTAGTATTTCATAATAATTCATTATTATTTTTTTCTAATTATTTTATTATCACGTTAGTAGACTACAACCTCCCCTCTCCCCACCCATGTTTCCTCTCTTTAAACACAACCTTCACAAAAGACCTACAAACACAACAACTTCACTCTCCAAGGCCGCATGACGGAAGTGCATGACTGCGGGTGAGGAGGGAGGGAGGGGGAGTGGGTGTGGTCTCAGGAGAAGAGAATCTGATGAAGTCACAAAGGTGACATGAATTTATGAACCGATTTTTTTTTTAAAGAAAATGTCTCTGCCGTCACCACACAGCCATCCTGAGCACTTACACGACGGGGGACGTGCGAGGCTAGTTTCTTAGAGACGTGTGAGGCTAATTTTCTAGGAGTGCGAGGCAGTTTTCTAGTGTCGCGAGGCTAGTTTCATAGAGACGTGAGGCTAGTTTCCTAGAAATGCAAGGCTAGGTTTCTAGATATGAGAGGCTAGTTATCTAGAGTCGCTAGGCTAGTTTCATAGAGACGTGAGGCTAGTTTCATAGAGACGTGAGGCTAGTTTCTTATGAGCGCGAAGCTAGTTTCTTGGTCACGTGAGGAAAGGTCCTTAGAATCGCTTAGCTAGTTTCCTAAAATCGTGAGGCTAGTTTCTTAGTAGTGGGAGGCTAGTTTCCCAGGAGCTCGAGGCTAGTTTCCTAGAGATGTGAGACTATATTTCTAGGGACGTGAAACTAGTTTCCTAGGGACATGAGACTGCTTTCCTAGAGACGTGAGGCTAGTTTCATAGGAGTTCGAGGCTAGTTTCCTAGAGACCTGAGAATAATTTTAAAATGTCCTAAACTTTCAGAATACATTTCCGAGATGCCAAAAAGTCATTTTCGGACCTAACGGGCGTTGGGATGTTGTGGGGTAAGGTTTACCAGTGCTTCTATTAATGTTATGTTTTAATGAACATGACTGAGGAGTCATGGCGGAGCTGAGATTTTCTTTCTCGTGGGAATTCTTTTTTTTTTCTTCGTCAAATGTTGGGGGCACGAGAGAGGCTACCTGGCCTAGGAGAGACGACGTGAAGAAGAAGAAGAAGAAAAAGAACAAGAACAACAACAGCAACAATAATAAGACTAAGAAGAAGAAAAATAATAATAAAATGGAAAAAAAGAAGGAAAATAAGAGGATGAAGAAGAAAAAGGGGATGGAGGTGAAGTAGAAGAAGACGATGGCGTAGTACAAGACGAAAAGGAAGAAGAAGAAGAGGAAGAGAGACGAAAGCGAAGACGAGTGGTGAAGAACAACTACCTAGAAGCAAATGGTCTTAAAAATTCTTCTTGAAAACAGGTTAAAAAAGAGATACATTGATGAAGCAAGAGGGAGACAGAAAAAAAAACCACATTGTGATGGAAATACTTCACCTGAACTCCATGGTCGTTGAACTAGGTTAAGGCTGTCTTAACTCCCTTCACTCTGACGATACTTTAACCTTATTGCTTAGACTAAAATCATATCTGCGCGCACGCACACACACACACACACACACACAGATATACACACGCACACACACACACACACACACACACACACACACACACACACACACACACACACACACACACACACACACACACACACACACACACACACACACACACACACACACACACACACACACACACACACACACACACACACACACACACACACACACACACACACACACACACACACAGAAAGTGAGTAACGTTCCTCAAACGTGGGAGGTGCAGAGTTCGATCCCTGGCCACTTGACAGCCCCTCTCTGCAACACTGAACATCAGAGGTGCCGTATACCAGTACCTGTTCCCTAATAATTATGATCGAAGTCGTTACACCAATGGTGTTGGTGACATAATAGGAAGCGTGCCGGTCTCGCACTCCTTTTCGATGCCCAGCAGCAGCAGCAGCAGCAGCAGCAGCAGCAGCAGCAGCAGCAGCAGCAGCAGCAGCAGCAGCAGCAGCAGCAGCAGCAGCAGCAGCAGCAGCAGCAGCAGCAGTAGCAGCAGCAGCAGCAGTAGCAGTAGTGACTTAAATGGTCCAACAGTCCAAGATAGCAAAGGTGACAGCTTCGGCATCAGCTACGCAGCACCTCGTGGCGTAGGCTCCTCACCACCTGTACCGTCGCCAAATCAGTACTGTTGGAGCACTGGTTTCTGACTCCCTTCTATCATAGCCACAGCTTTTTGAACACACTCACGCTCGACACTTGAGGCCAAGCACTTCTCTCCATCTAAACAAATTTGATTACCAAGTTGGATCAAGTCACCCCGGTGAGGCAAAGAGGCTGCATCATCCCTCCCGGGATAGGTCGGTGGTCCTACAGAGGACCTCAAGGCTGAACACTTTCATTTGCATGCATGTACACACACACACACACACACACACACACACACACACACACACACACACACACACACACACACACACACACACACACACACACACACACACACACAGATTATATATATACATATATATATATAAATATATATATAAATCTATATATATATATAAACATATATATATATCTATATATATATATATATATGTACATATATATCAGCGAAGAAAATATACGGGAGCGACGTGCGATTTCGCTCGGGAAAGTTCCAATGTCGCTCTCGCAAATCCAATAGCGGGAGCGACCCCCTCCTCTCTCTCTCAAAAAAAAAAAAAAAAAAAAAAAAAAAATAGCTCCCGCGGCAAGATTCAACGTTTTTCATGCATTATCCATCATTTGGCAATCCCTGAATCCCATCACCATTGATGAAAGGATCAGAGCAAACACAACTTACCCGTGATCAATCATTGCATTATCAAATGATATCATAAACGCAACGCATCAATCAACTTTAATTTGTTGATGTACGTACGTATGTGTACGCGGTATAGCTGCTAGAGTTCATTGGCTTACCTAGCCTAGCTTCGTATCAGCTGCATGCGCGCGTATACTAGTACATGTTGACTAGACTCTACACGACTATCGTGCTACATAATGTCGCTAGTTGCGAATTGCATGGTATCTGTATAAGAACATAAGAACAAAGGAGACTGCAAGAGACCATAAGGCCTACACTAGGCAGCTCCGTATGCAGGGAAGTTCATTGGTTGCATGCAGCTAGCTGCCCAATCAACGCGCTGACTACATGTACAATGCACCATACCCAATACCACATCACCGCATGCATACGTACACTGTACATATGCAAACTCGCTCGAGGCCTAGGAGGGAAACTGGGAAATCCCATTTATAACCTCGCTCGCGTATTTATGAGAAAACAAAATAGAATAAAATGTTTGGTTAGTAATTGAAAGTAAATAATTTTAAGTATAAATATGAACATTTGATAATTATATATTAAATTCATAAATATGGATCTTTGGAGAGAGAATAAAAAAAAAAAATAATCGTTAGCTAGCTTAGGGTTACGGTAGCTAGGTCTACGTTCGTACGTCAGGTCCATGCCAAACTTTCGATGATCGTAAATCATGGAGCGATTTCTAGTGAAGCGAGTGAAGATGGTTTGCCCTCAGATTCAGTCTTTTCAGAATCGAGGGAGTGTTTTGACGGTAGGAACTGCTTCTGGACCAGCAAAGCCTAATTCAAACTCTACGGACAAGGGCCAAGGAAAACGAAAACCAGTAAAGCATGAATCTACTATACGCTTGTGGAACCTAGATTGGCTTGAAGTGGATCGGGGCAGTGATGCCTGCAAAAACATGGCTCTGGAAGTATAAAAAATGGCTCTGGTAAAAAAAAGAAAAAAAGAAAAATGGCCCTGGAAAAAAAGTATTTGTTCCCTGATATGTATATATATATATATATATATATATATATATTTATATATATATATATATATATATATATATATATATATATACAGAAAAAATACTAGGAAATAAGAAACTTAGTCCGAACGTTTTCGTCTATTTAAGACATTCTCAAGGAATACACAGTGGCAGAGACATAGGTGAATATATATATATACATAAAGTAGTAGACAAGCTAGGAAACAGAAAGGACACAGAAGATGCTTCATAACCAGGTGTGTCCTTTCCATGTTTCCTAGCTTGTCTACTACTTTATGCATATATATCTATGTCTCTGTCACTGTGTATTCCTTGATAATGTCTTAAATAGACGAAAACGTTCGGGCTAAGTTTCTTATTTTCCAATGTTTTGTCTGCAAATTATTTTCACGTGTGCCTTGTGAATTACTGCAACACGCACACACACACACACACACACACACACACACACACACACACACACACACACACACACACACACACACACACACACACACACACACACATATATATATATATGTGTGTGTGTGTGTGAAGGAGGATAGGGAGGGAAAGGTAAGCGCTAAGAAAATGAGAGTGATGAATGAGGAAAATGGAGGAGAAATAGGGAAGGATGAAGTGAAAGCAGCTGTTAAGATGATGAGAGCAGGTAAGGCACCTGGGTTGGATGGATGCCATGCAGAATATCTGAAGAAAGGAGGTACAGTTATGGTGGACTGGCTGGTGAGGTTATTTAATGTTTGTTTAAGAGAGGGTAGAGTGCCGGAGGACTGGAGGAGTGCCTGTATAGTTCCGCTTTACAAGGGAAAGGGAGACAAGTGTGAGTGTAGTAGTTACAGAGGGATCAGCTTGTTGAGTGTAGTTGGGAAGGCTTATGGGAGGGTCTTGATTGAGAAAATTAGGAGAGGAACAGAATGAGTGATTGGTGAGGAATAGTCTGGGTTTAGGACAGGTAAGGGTTGTGTAGATCAGATTTTTGTAGTAAGACAGATATGTGAGAAAGCTATAGGAAAAGGTAAGGATGTTTTTCGGGCCTTTATGGGTTTGGAAAAGGCTTACGACAGGGTAGACAGGAAGGCACTGTGGGAGGTACTGCAGATATACGGGATAGGAGGAAAGTTGTTAAGAGCAGTCAGGAGTTTTTACGAGAGTAGTAAAGCTTGTGTTAGGATTAGAAATGGAGAGAGTGAGTGGTTTGATGTAAAGGTGGGACTTCGTCAGGGATATGTTATGTCGCCCTGGCTGTTCAAACTATACATGGATGGGGTGGTGCGAGAGGTGAATGTAAGGGTAGTGGGTAGGGGGTTGGAGATGGTTAAAGAAAATTGAGAAAAGTGGGAAATAAGCTTGAGAGGGTGTGTGAAAGAAGGAAGCTGAAGATAAATGTGAGTAAAAGTAAGGTGATGAGATGTACAAGGGGAGAGAGTGACAGTAGGCTGGCAGTGAGCATTAAGGGAAAGAGACGGGAGGAAGTGGATATTTTTAGATACTTGGGTGCGAATGTGGCAGGAAAGGGAGGAGTGGGGGTGGAGGTACAATGTAGATCGAGAAAAGCGAGTGAATGCCTTGGTAGATTAAAAAGTGTAATGAGAAATAGACATTTGGGAATGGATGCTAAAAGGAGGTTATATGAAGGAGTGATTGTGCCGACAGCACTGTACGGGGCAGAAACATGGAACATAAGAGAGGAAGAGAGAAGGAGCTTCAATGTGTTTGAGATGAAATGTCTGAAAAGTATGATAGGGGTTACTAGGTTAGATAGAGTGAGAAATGAGGAGGTGAGGAGGAGAACGGGGGTGGAAAGGGAGTTGGGAGATAGGGTTGATGAAAGAGTATTGGGATGGTTTGGACACATGGAAAGAATGAGTGAAGAAAGATTAGTAAAAGGGATGTGGAAATCAGAGGTGGAAAGAGTGAATATGAGGGGGCGTCCTAGGATGAGATGGATGGATGGGGTGAAAGGGACATTACAAAAGAAAGGAATGTCTGTTGAGGAAGGACGGGAGAGGATAGAGGATAGGGGTGAATGGAGAAGGGTTGTGTATGGATGATGCTGTGATGCATGAGGGTGAGTGGGTGGGGGATGGGGGATGAAGAAGTATGTATGAGAAATTTGACGCGGCCCTAGGGGATTTCTCCCCGTCTTCTACTTTTCTACAGGAGGGGACCGAGAGGGGAGGGGGGTCGCCGAATTAATGATGCGGCCTTGCTGTGGATGTGCTGTGTCTTATGACACTGCTTCTGACCCAGGACAGTGGTCAGGATGTAGGGATGACCCGTCATCCAGGAGGTGCCAAGATGAGAGGGAGGGAGGAGGGTGGAGGGGAGTGGAATATGTAGGGGATGGAATGGGTGGGAGTGGTTTCTATGTCTTTTTCTTTTTGGCTACCCCCTGTGTAAGGGGGAAAAATCCTTTGGTATATGTATGTATGTATGTATTTATGTATGTATGTATGTATGTATGTATGTATGTATATATATATATATATATATATATATATATATGTGTGTGTGTGTGTGTGTGTATACATATATATATATATATATATACTGTATATATATGTATATATACATATATGTATACATATATATACATATGTATACATGCATATAAGTATATACTGTACAGTAAATGTACATATGATAGAAAAATATAAGTGTACACGTATATGTTGAAATGTTTTTGGCAGTGGCATGAGGAGGCTACTTTCACTTTGGGGGGCGGGAGAGTTTTCCTACCTCCTCCTCCTCCTCCTCCTCCTCCTGCCAACAGTCTCCAGATCGAAGCCGTTTTTGTTGTGCTTCTGCCGCCGCGGCCTCAGCGCCATCTACACCCTCAGCCTATGCCTCCTCCTCCTCCTCCTCCTCCTCCTCGTGGCCCAGGGCCTTTCCTAGCTGAATAGAATTTCCTGGCGGCATTGTCTGGCGGTTGAATCTCGAGTTGGGAGTGTGAAGGACATTGTGTGTTGTGGGTGTTGGAATATTTGTCGCTTCAATTCAGTTGCGGACGTCATAGGTCCAGGCCTACCAGGGACGTCACTGGATTGAAGGAATGACACTGCAGGAAATAGGTTTAACTTGCTTGTCGAGGTAGACCGACGTCATTCCGTGGTGCAAGATGGCCGCCCGACGCGACACACATTTCAAACATGATTGTGGTAAACTCCAGGCGTTCATTTCAAAAGAGGGGGCGTGGGGGGGGGGATCATA
>NC_134785.1:9010389-9012889 GCF_046742065.1 Oratosquilla oratoria | reverse complement strand
GAGTATGTCATCAACATACCTAAACCATTTACTATTCCTACCCATTATAGTCATGTATTCTTCTGTTTCGAGTATTTCCATGTATAAATTTGTTAACACTGCAGAAAGGGGACTACCCATGGCGAGGCCAGAATGTTGTCTGTATTCAATATTATCAAAAGTGAAAGCGCCAAATCCTACACAAAGAGAAATTAATTCGAGGCAATCTTTTTTGGGTACGGGTAGATTTTCATTTTTCAAATTATTTACTACTCGTTCAACAGCATTTAGAGCGCCTTTTATTGATACTCGAGTATACAAAGAGGTGACATCGTAGCTGGCTAGTTTCTTGTTATTGAAATCTAAAACTTTTAATCTGTTAATTAGATCCGACGAATTTCGTAGATGTGCATCACTAATAGTTCCTAAAGTATTAGATAAAGGTTTAGCTAAACATTTGGCTAACTTATGAGGTGCACTATTGATTCCTGAAGTTATGGGGTGCATAGGAATTCCTGTTTTGTGGATCTTAGGCAGGCCGTGCATTCTTGGTGGTATAGGTGCTTCTTCAAGTAAGTTTAATAGTTTTTTCCCTTTCTCTGATTTCTTTAATATTTTTCTCGCTTTCGTTGTGAATTTTTCGCCTTCATTTTTTGCGTAACCATTATGTTTTTTCTCGTAAGTTTCATTGTCACTGAGTAAATCTAACATTTTATTATTGTAGTCTTGTTGGTTCATTACTATTATGCCTCCTCCTTTATCTGCACTTGTGATTATAATATTTTTGTCTTTCTTTAGGCAAATTAAAGCATAAACAAAAACTATATATGGAAAATGGATGATGTAGACAAAGGTTTTATTCAAGGTATTACCACATGCTATTAAGCCTTGGCAAACAAGAACAAATGTGTTATTCCAAAAAGATTTCTCAATGCTTTAATTTGCCTAAATAAAGACAAAAATATAATCACAAGTGCAGATAAAGGAGGAGGCATAATAGTAATGAACCAACAAGACTACAATTTCTCCCATTGCTCCTCGTTTACTTCTTTCACCTTCAATCTTATATATATATATGCATATATATGCATATATATATACATATATATATGCACATATATATGCATATATATGTGTATATATACATATAATATATATATATATATATATATATATATATATATATATATATGTGTGTGTGTGTGTGTGTGTGTGTGTGTGTGTGTATGTGTGTGTGTGTGACTCACCATGGTCTTGTATCACGTGTTAAACTCGTGATCGACAGCTATTTCCCTCCCGGAAGAGAACTCAGAGCTCGTATGACCGATCTATGGGTAATGTTGTGACCTTACATGCACACGCACACCCAACTCCCCGCCCACGATAGTTGGAGTAACGACCCGAAGCGCATCGATACTAAAATTATTTCAGCCCTAGGCAGGATTCGAACCTGGACCGCCGTAGTGACAGTCAGAGACTCTACCAACCACGCCATCGGGTCGTGTAATATGTGTATATTGGTTTGTTTATTCGTTGGTTCCTTTATGTAATTATTTAATCTATTCAGTTCTTTATTTACCAATTTACTTATTCATTCATTCATTCATTTATTGGTTTGTATGTCGTTTTATTTGCTCTGCCTACCTCATCTTACTCCCAAGAACCACATTCTTGGGGGACGGACGTGGACTAACACAGTCCTGCCAGACTTACGATAACAGTTTATTTGAACAATCCCCTCAGGCTAGAGAAAGAGAGGCCTATGTGGATGTGTATATATTTTCTTCTTAACTTTTATATCTGCTCCACCGCTCTTCTGTAGTCCGAGTCTTTTGTTGTTGGCTCAGCACATCCCTGCCAGGTGTATGACAAGGAAGGCCGGCGGCGTCTTTTTTTTTCTCTGTAATGCAGCTTTGGTGAGTTGCGCAATGCGAGGTGAGAAGAACGTTAATTTTCAGTGAGAAGTTGATTGAACTGAAAATAATGACAGAATACTATAAGAATGTGGCTAAAACAGCAGTTTTACAGTGGTGATAATAACGATGATATTCATAATGATAATACATGCATGCATACAATATATACCCCAAAACGCACTTGCCGTCTTATAAGAGGGTGGCCAACGATGATAACGATACTAGTTATAATAACAACAACAACGTAAACATGGTTTATACCATGCCATTGCACACTAACAGCGAACTGCAAGACTGGAGCAATTGCACTTTCTTTAAAATGTAATTAATTATAGTTTTGAAGTATTTTCCATATAGGTCATTTAAATAAATTATAATTTATATGTATATATACATATATATATATATGTATGTATACACACACACACACACACAAACACACACACACACACACACACACACACACACACACACACACACACACACACACACACACACACACACACACACACATATGATATATATAAATACATATACATACACATATATATATATATATATATATATATATATATATATATACACATATAGTGTCCAAGAGTGTG
>NC_134785.1:8990389-9000389 GCF_046742065.1 Oratosquilla oratoria | reverse complement strand
CTTTTTTTTTTCTTTTATCCCACTTTAATAAATCTTCTCCGTCAAGGATTTCCATCCCTTTCATAATTCTGAATATGGCCAGTAGATCTCCTCTTTCTCTTCTTCGTTCCAGGGTTGGTAGTTCCAGTTTGGACAATCTTTGTTCGTATGTCAATTAAGAAAGGGTTGGTGCCATCTTTGTCGTTGCTCTCTGGATTTTTTCTAATTTCTTTATATTCTTTTTTGTACTGGGTGTCCATAGTGTCGCAGCGTAGTCCAATCTTGGTCTTATCAGTGTGACTAATATTTTCTTTACCATTACCTAATCCGAGTAATCAAAGGCCACTTTTATTGATCTTATTATATTGAAGGTTTCTCCGACTATTTGGTTAATATGCTTGTCTGGTGACATGTCTTTAATGACTCCCTCGTAGGTGGTCCTTTTCCGAGCTAACTTTTTTTACTTCCTTTGAACCAATTTTATATTCCCCTGATATTCTATTTTTAATTTTTCCAATTTCCATGATACTACATTTTTATGTTGAAATTCACTTCCCACTTTTGGCTCCATTCCCAGACATTATCCAGGTCTCTCTTTAGTGATTCACAGTCTTTTTCTGTACTTTCTTTAGTGGTTTTGCGTCATCTGCAAAGAAGTTCATATGATATTCTACACCTTCATCCTTGTCATTTATATATATGACAAACATTATCGGAGCCAATACAGAACCTTGTGGGACTCCACTTATTATTTCTTCCCAGGTCGGGTTTTTGTCTCTAAGTACCACCCTCATTTTCCTTCCGTTCAAGAAATCACCCATCTATTTCAACAACTTTCCTTGTACACCTCCTATTATTTGAAGTTTCTTAGTAGCTTTTTGTGTTGTAATTTATCAAATGTTTTTTGTAAATCTAGGAAAGCACAATCAGCCCATCCATCCCTTTCTTGCATTATTCATATTAGCCTTGAGTACATAAGAACATAAGAACATAATAATAAAGGAGACAGCAAGAGACCATAAGGCATACACAAGACAGCTCCGTATCCATCACCACCTGTCATCCCCATCCATAAAGTTTTCTAATAGTTTCTTAAAACAACTGATAGTTTCAGCGCTAACTACATGGTTACTAAGTCTATTCCATTCGTCGACCACCCTATTAGTAAACCAAATTTTGCCTATTTCTTTCTTAAATCTAAATTTGTCCAGTTTAAATCCATTACTGCGAGTCCTGCCCTGTTGTTTTGATATGATGACCTTGTTTGCATCACCCTTGTTAAAACCTTTGATCCACTTGAACACCTCTATTAGATCACCCCGCACTCTGCGTCTTTCCAAAGAGTGTAAGTTAAGTTGCCTACGCCTCTCTTCGTAAGGCAAATTTCCAAGTCCATGTATCATTTTGGTCATTCTTCTCTGCACTGATTCTAGTGAATTGGTGTCCATTCTGTAGGACGGAGGCCGAAACTGTACCGCATAGTCAAGGATGGGTCCAACTATCACTAGATAGAGTTTGATAATTACCTCTGCACTTCTATTCGTTATCGTCCTAGCAAATCAAGTTAGTGGCACATGATCTTCTGTGTCTAAAGCCAAATTGTTTTGAATTAAGTATATCATTTTCTTCCAGATGTTTAATCCATCTACTTTTGACACTTTTTCACATATTTTAGTGTGTGTGTGTGTGTGTGTGTGTGTGTGTGTGTGTGTGTGTGTGTGTGTGTGTGTTCCGGATTCGAGGGAATGTAGTGAGATGCAGTGTTGCAAGGGCTGCAGTTGCAAAAGTTGGAAGTTGTATTTGCAAGTTGAAATTTGCAGTAGCCCAAGAGTTCTAAGTTTTAGTTTCAGTTGCAAGTTGCAATTGGAAGTTGCACATTGTAGTTGACGTTTGCAGTTGTAATTTGTGGTTGAAAGTTACAATTGTAAGCTGCAATTGCAAGTTGAATTCCCTGTTGCAAGTTGTAGTTGGAAGTTTTAGTTGCAGTTGCAAGTTGAATGTTGTAGTTTAAAGTTGGAAGTTTCAGTTTCAGTAGCAGTTGCAAGTTGAATGTTGAAGTTGAAAGTTGCAAGTTGTAGTTGAAAGTTACAGTTGTAGTTGCAAGTTGCAGTTTCAACTGGAAGTTGTAGTTGAAAGTTGTAGTTGCATTTGTAGGTTGCAGTTGCAAGAGGAAAACAATATATTGATAGATAGATGGAAAGGTAAATAGATAAAGAGACAAACATGAAAGAATGAAGGAATGGATGAAAATAAACAAATAAATAGGAAAATAAGAAATCATAAATACAAATAAAGCAATAAATAGATAAATAGATACATAAGTATAGATGAATACATAAATATATATGTCTGCAAAATAATAAATAGGTAAAAAATAGCCAAATGACAGATAAGTAAGTAAACGAACAAGATAGACGAAACAAAGAAAGAAATAAGCAAAAAAAAAAAAAGGCTAAATAGCTAAACAAAGGATAGACAGACAGCCGTTAGGTAATCACACAAGAACTTCCTCTCTCTCCCTTTCCAGCTCGATGGGGAATTTCTTCCGCATGATGCAGGCGTCGTCTTCGAGCAAGCGTCGAGGGGTCTGCGTCTACATCGCCTACGGCCTGGGCCTCACCTTTCTGCAGTGGCTCCTGGCTCTCCTCCTGACCAACTTCCTTAGACACACACAGAGGCAGAGTGTCATCTACGACCGCACCTGCCTCTTCACAGGTGAGCCATGGACGCTGTGTGTCTGTGTGTGTGTCTGTACATGTGTGTGTATGTGTGCACATGTGTGTGTGTGTTTCTGTACGTGTGTGTGCATGCGTACATGTGTGTGTGTGTGTGTGCATATGTGTGTGTTTGTATGTGCATGTGTTTGTAAGTGTGTGTGTGTGTGTGTGTGTGTTTGTGTGTGTTCATATATACATTGCGTGTGTGTTTATATGTACTTGTGTGAGCGTGCGTGTGTGTGTGTGTGTGTGTGCGTGTGCAAGCGCGCTTATTTTTGCAGAAACCAATTACGAACTGATATGATGGAAGACCAGACATATTTGTCTCTATACACACAATGACATGATTCCTCTCTCTCTCTCTCTCTCTCTCTCTCTCTCTCTCTCTCTCTCTCTCTCTCTCTCTCTCTCTCTCTCTCTCTCTCTCTCTCTCTCTCTCTCTCTCTCTCTCTCTCTCTCTCTCTCTCTCCTCTCTCTCTCTCTCTCTCTCTCTCTCTCTCTCTCTCTCTCTCTCTCTCTCTCTCTCTCTCTCTCTCTCTCTCTCTCTCTCTCTCTCTCTCTCTCTCTCTCTCTCTCTCTCTCTCTCTCTCTCTCTCTCTCTCTCTCTCTCTCTCTCTCTCTCTCTCTCTCTCTCTCTCCTCTCATTCTTACCAGAGCTTGAACTCAGGTTTTCTTCGTATATTTCACAAAGAAGTCTAAGACCCGTGGTCTTACTCTCTCACTTTAAAAAATGTGGGAAGGTCATCATCTTGCTAGATTCCCTCCAGCTCCAAAGACTTTTTTTTTTGGAACAGTCATGACAGTACTTCCGGCTAATCAAAATAATAATGTTAATAATCAAAATGCTAATAATAATAATGATAATGACAATAACAATAATGATCATAATAATAGTAATAATGATAATAATAATAATAATGATAATAATAATAATAATAATAATAATAATAATAATAATAATAATAATAATAATAATAATAATAATAATAATAGTAGTAGTAGTAGTAGTAGTAGTAGTAGTAGTAGTAGTAGTAGTAGTAGAAGTAGTAGTAGGAGTAGTAGTAATAATGATAATAATAGTAGTAGTAGGAATAGTAGTAGTAATAATAACTAATAATAATAACGGTCTCCGGTCCTCCGACAAATCCCTCTAGGAAGAAAATTTGGACTGTTGTCCGTCATGTGTGAGACTGCAAGAGACCATAAGGCCTACACTAGAAAGTTCCACGTCCCTTACCACCCTTCATCCCTATCCGTAAAGTTGTCTCATCTTCTTCTCTTAAAAGAACCTAACCTTGCTGGTTTCCGCGCGCTCAATTCTACCTCGTCAGTTACCAAGGCTGTTCCATTCGTTAGCCACTCTCTTGGTAAATCAGTTCTTGCCTTTTTCCTCCTTAAACCTAAATTTGTCCAGTTTCAATCTATTACTACAAGTCCTGCTCTGCTGTCTTCATATGATGACCTTGCCTGTGTCATCCTTGTTAAAACCCTTGACGCATTTGAATACCTGTATGGTTAAGGATAGATACTTAAAGAAGAAGCTTTGGATGTGGATGAGCTCAAGAGACCAATTTATTGAATGTGGACGTTTTGTATGTGAACACGTGTGGACTTGAGGCTCTGAAATCAGACCCAAAGCTGAGATACAACATAAATAATTATGCAATTTTCACACTGTATACGAAAGAGACAAGAAATAACGGTCTCAAGCTGTCAGAACGTAGATTTAATTTGGAAGTTGGTAGAAGCAACTTCGCCAACCGTGTAGTCAACTTCCTGCAGCGGCAGAGCAATGTAGTACAGATGAAAATCCATGTGAACAAGTTGTATAGACACGGTAAAGGAAACATGGACTGGAGGTGAAGCTTTTATTCCTGACGTTTCGTCTATCAACTTTCTCAAAGGAATTCTGAATTCTGAATCTATAGGAAAGACCACCTCGCTTGCGCGGGATCGGTTTTTGTGGGAGGGGAAGAATGTCTGTAGGAAACTGAAAAGATAGTAGCGCATAAAAGAGGGCTATTGCCACCGGGCGAATTGCGAGCCATTAGGGAATGAGCATGGAATGAGCATACTAGATACATACAGAGTTTATATACACGCCTTACGGCTCAAGGGGGTATGCGAGCGTATAACGCTGTGTTCTGATTGGCCCGCTGAGACCGCCAATCACGAAGCGCTATACTCGCCGAGGATTTGGCCCAGGTGAAGCTCCCAACCTTATTGTTGATATTCGGACGAGTGGTGATGTAAGCAGCTTCTATAGATTTTCTGGTCTTCTTATCCATACCTTCGTGTAGAATCTCGGCTCGGTTCCATTGTGGGAGGTACCCAGATTCGTCAACATGCACCACCATTGCGTTGGTGAGTCTATGGTGACGGAGGTCGGCCTTATGCTCCCTGATTCTAGTGTCAGTCCATGTTTCCTTTACCGTGTCTATACAATATAGTACAGTTCGAAGTTTTAAGATTCATCGAGATGAGAACATCTAAGCGACACGTAATGCCGCCTGCCAAAGGTTTGCTTCGCTTTGTTATCAATTTCTTCGTTTAATTGTCCATTCTTAGCATCCGATCTAGTTATGGACCAAAAGGTCTCCCGTCTGTATGCTCTTCCTTTGTAATCAAGCTGCACCGGACAGGACACCGGGACGTACTGGTCCTTCTGGTTACCTGCGTCCGGTGACTGACCGGAGGCCAGTCCCGTGCAACTTCCGGAGGGAGAGAAAGAGAAGAGCGCCTTCCCACGGCACACTTCGGGTGCCGCCGCCACAACGGAAGGAGCCTCTCCAAGTGACAACGGCTTTCTTCCTCGCTCTCTCTCTCTCTCTCCACTCTCCTCTCCCCGCCAAGCGTTTCCGTCATTACAAGCTTTGCTGGCTGGTTAGGCATGATATCCTTTGTCTGATCTCGGGAATTTAAGACTGCCGTCACGTGTTGACTCCTTAGTGGGACTCGAAACACCACTCACCCGGCTTCTTACCTCCAGACACTGGCCTCAAGGTCTGCTTAGCCACCCCACTCTCCCCCTCTTTTCTATCCCCTCCTCCCCCTCTCCCTCCTCCCCACCCCACTCCTCTCCCTCCCCTTCTCCCTTCCCCCTCCTCTCTCTCTCCCCCTTTGCCCCTCCTCCTACTCTCCCCTCTCCTCCTTCCCCTTCTTACCTCCTTCTCCCCCATTGCCCTTCCTCTCTTTCCACCCCCGCTTCCCCCCACCCCTCACCGGCGAAGGGTTCAATGTCACCATTTCTTGGAAATGAAATGTCGCCTTCCACCCGGAGGTGAGTGACTGTCGAGTTTTCCTGAAGGAGTGACGGTGGTCCTTCCGTTCGCGGAAGCCTAACCTTGAAGCCACGCCCACTGCTTCGTGACAAGGGTACCAACAAAAAATCATCTGGCGACAGATATAATGAAATACATAGTGTATGTGTGTGTCGTTGTTGCAAATGAGATAAATATGGTGGGGAAATAATATCTATCTTTAACCATTATATAATTTATAATATACTTTATACATGACCATTATATACCTACGCTATTCTCTTCCTTATAATGGGATGAAGGATATATGTGTATGTGTATATATATATATATATATATATATATATATGTATATATGTGTATGTATACATATGTTATAATGTTAATGCACCGTACTCCAGCCCATCTTTATGTATTTATTCATTTCATTATTCATTATGCCTTCATTGACTCCTTTTATTTCAATTGTTTACTTGACCTCGTCCAGATCGCAGCATCAGGAACTATGTCTTCTTGTACCCGAGCATTGGCCTGATGGCCGTCTGCCTGCTGCTCATGGTCTACACCCACCGCTACCGCAAGGTCTGGTGCCAGGCCACCATCGTCCAGGGCAGCCGGACCGTCCACGTCGACGTGCAGGAGAAGCCCTACGGAGGAGAGGAAGAACAACCCCGTTCTTCAGGAGATTCTGACGGAGGCAAGAGGAGCCCTGAGGACCCCGCCCCCACTGCGCACCAGGAGATATTCCGTGCCCATTCCGGGATCGACTTCGTGGCTGTGTAAGTGGCCATGTCATCAGGATGGATCTAAAGGAGTTATCACGCTGGGCTATTTTTCCTCCCACACCTTACCTCCAACTTCAGTTTGACTCACATGACTATGATTTATTCGCTCACGGAAATCTAGACTTCTCTAATAACATTTCATCAGTATGCACCCGCACCCCTCCCCTAAAGGTTTGCAATCTCATAGTTTATAATTCAGGTTTGATAGATATAACGGCGGAAAGATTATATATATATATATGTGTGTGTGTGTGTGTGTAAATCTTGGCAGCAGGTTTTCTTTTAAACATGTTTTGTTAAGAACAACTGCGCATTCGGCGCTACAAAGCTTCTTAAGACTTTCAAGTCTTCTGAACGTAGATTTCTGTTTTTCACAGGACAGATGGAATAATAAATTTCCAGTAGACATTAGGAACTTTTGTTGAGAAAGAATGTACAGACGTTTCGCTAAACGCAGTTAGCATTTTCAATGTAATAGAGACAGAGAGTACAGGACATAATAAACATAGAAAAAAGGCTCTGGGTGAGGTCACAACGTAAGACACGGGGGGAGGTCACGACGTAAGACACGGGGAGAGGTCACATTACATGTGTGGGATGACAGGGGATTTTGTCACTGTGGGGCAAATGTCCGTTGAGGGCCAAGTGTCCTCTCTATGAGTCTGGCGGAACGTCGGAGAGGGACTTGGGTGTCGGTGTGGTTGGAAGGTATGTTGTTGTGGTTGGGAGGGCTACTAGTCCTAGGGAGGGGCTTCATGCTGGGGAGTAATGTAGGGGCTTCCACTTGTCTGTTGATAGTTGGTTGTATGTCTGGTATAATAAGTGCTTCCTTGACTTTTCTTCCTGGAAGCACTTATTATACGAGACATACAACTGAGTCTCTCGTAACCGTAGACTGGTTTGTTAATAGGATAGAAGCAAAGGTCTGGGTCTTGATACCCGCCCACCGTACGAACCTCGACATAGAGTGTCTGCAGAGGACAGACATACAGACCAGCAGTGTTGGTGTTCGTCTTCATCTGCAGGGGGACAGAGGCGGTGGGTGAGTCGTCACTGAGAGCAACATTCTTCTCTCTTTCATGTCTGCAGAAGACACCTATAGGAGGTTCGCGTGGTGCCGCGGGGCTTCAGCACACAGCCTACTACTGCTGGGCGTTCAGTCCCACTGCAACCCTGGAATTTACTCGTGTAAATAAACCCAATATCAAAACTTCATAAATGTTGACTTTGCAAATTCTGTTCCGCACATGAGCCAGTCCTTGCGAAGCTGAGGGGGAGAGGAGAGAGACAAAAACAAAGAGGTGTCTCAATCAGTGTTCGTTTCATCGGCTTTGACTTAATGTAGAGAATATCCTGCGCCTTTGTTGTCGTTAAGTCTAAGTCATTGTATTCGTGTTTAAGACCCTTCCAGCTGAACAGGGTTCCCTCTTGTCTTGATTCAGGTTTACCCACTGAAGTTACAAGAGCTAAGTTAAGTCAACGACAGAAAGCATTCGTTTCTTACTCCCTACTTAATGAGTTCTTTAATTTACTTACTTGTTATTAAAATTTTTGGATCCTGCTTTCTTTCAGCGTCTGTGAGATGATGGGATGACGACGAAGTTTTTCCTTTTTTTTCTGCAGGTTCTGGCAGCAGGTGGGCCTGGTCTTCTTCTGGGTGCTTCTCACGACCTTAATGCTCCTCGTACAGCTCACCGGGCGTGGGGTCCTTTCGTAAGTGTCGCACACCCACTGATCATACCTCGTCTTTGGTCCTCCTCCTTCTCCTCCTCCTCCTCCTCCTCCTCCTCCTCCTCCTCCTCCTCCTCCTCCTCCTCCTCCTCCTCCTCCTCCTCCTCCCCTCTCCTTCTTTTCCCCCTTTTCCTCCTCCTCTTTCTCCTTCTCCTCCTCATCAATTCTTCACCCCCATAGACCTCTCAGGAGCTTACAGATTTCGTAAATCTGATGATACGACGCACATGATTCCTAGGAGATTGAAGATCTTAGTCGGGGATCATTTTTGAATACTGATTCCGTGGCACCCCTGGACACTAATATTGGCACCCCTAGGCACTCATAGGCACTGAAAACATGGCTGATCTTTAACGTTTTCTCTATAGATGGTAGTACAAAATACATTGTTATGAATGTCAAAACTTTCCAGCAAGGAAATTGTTGAGTGCAGATCCTAATGGTTCCGTTTTCGGGCCATTTTTGTTTTTTGCATTTATAAGTTCTTCATGCCATGGACTAAGACCTGCTCTTTCCAACTTTTCTGGTGATACAATCTGTGCAGAATAGCAAATGGTTACTCAAATCAGTAAGGTAATCAAGAAGATTCAGACAATTCAGTGCAACGGTGTGAAGAGTGACTAATAAAATCTAACCTACGGATCATCGGTAGATTTTATATATAATCCAGTAAGGTATGTTCATGTAGGATTACATGTTACAAGGATCAATGGAGCTTAATTAAAATCACTCTAAAAAGTTGGTGTATTGTACATTTTCTACTACAAGGACTGTGAGTTCTTGACGTTGCGGACGCACACGCCTCCAATACCATTTTTACACAGGTAGCGACACCCAGCTCTAGTGACTCTCGCACTCAGTATTGCAAGAGTTTATGCTTAGCAAAGCACTTGGTCGGGAAATGCCCAAGTAGTAGCGAGGCCTATTTGGACACATCCTGTCGGAGCGCGCGGAGTGGGGGCACTCACGAGTCTCATGACGTAAATAGAATGTAAGACACATGGGGGAGGAGATACAAAGACAGATAAACTTAACTGGAAAGCTAGGTGAGATTTGACGTAGTCAGCGATCGCCAGGGCTGGAAAGTGGTTTAAGAGTACAGCTCCAAAAGTCATCTCTGAATGAGGGAAGGTTAAAATATAAGTACGTACGTCATAGTACTGTATTCTTGATGTATTGATGCATTTCATATTATTTCGTATTTCTCTTTTTCAGACACATCACCTACCTCATGGACAGCTTTCAAGGACTCTACGTGCTCATCATTTTCCTCTACAACCAGAAGAAAAGAGGGCTCATTCTGGGGAAACTTGAACAAATGTATCACAGTGTCATGAAGAAGATACATTTTAAGGACAGCTTCTCCCACCAGACTGGACTCACGGGCAAGTACTCCCGAAAGAAGACGAGCGCTCACAAGAATGGAGACCCTTTTTCGAGTGCCTCCACTCTCGAACTGGCGAGGTACCCCTCGAACCGCCAAATCCTGTCGGAGGAAGCGTCTGAAGGGTGCCCAACAAACCGGATG
>NC_134785.1:8960389-8985389 GCF_046742065.1 Oratosquilla oratoria | reverse complement strand
GAAGACAACGCCAAGAACTACTCTGCGCCAATCAGCCCCCAGGCAACCGTCCTCCCTCCCTCCCACCCTCTCGCTAATGCAACAGAATCTTAGAAAAGTGTCGACATTGTCTTCAGCTGAAAACCCCATTTATCACGACGATTCTAATCACCTATTTACATCTGGTTACAAGACTATTTCTAGTTGAAGGTCCATACTACTTCCTTCTCTTAAGTATGTTTCCACCATATCTTCTGTAACAAATTGGTGGTGTTTCTGGATGGGGTAATCAAACTGGACTTAAATCTTCTTGATTTTCTTCAACATTAATTCTTTACATCGTTAATATATTAGGTACACCAGAGGACTCCCACCTGGGATCCTTGTACACCCACCAAGCCAAGTCTGCTTCGACGTCACTATTTAATTCATCCAATAACTTTGGAAGTTGCAAATAAGTGCCACCCTTTAAGGGCGCCAATAATTTCTCTCCTCCTCCACCCTTTTCTCCAATCAGAAAGGCTGTTATACTGTCTCAAGCAATACTGTTTCCGCAAGCACTTCTGTCACAAGCGGAACGTGGCTTAGTGTTTACATTTCGTCACATCAGCACCTCTATCGATACCCTAGCTTATGTTTACAAACATCGGACGGCAAGCGAGAATATGCAACTCTGCAACTTCCTCCAGGCCACTGTTTCAAAACATCCAAGTGGTAATAAAAATTAATTCCTTTCCACCTACCCTTCTATCTACCTACTTGTCTACCTCAATCTACCGGCCTCTTACAGTACGTAATGATGGGATTGAGTGGAAGATCTCTGGCTGGAGGTCCAAGGGAATCCAGGGAATATCCCGAGAAACCAGGATAGAACTGACAACGCTCCAACGGTCTTCGCCAGGTCGACGACTTTTCAATTATTCAACCTTCAAGGGAATTTAGGGAGTGATGTACATAATATGTCAAAAGTTTGTTTTTGAAATAACATTTTCCTTTGTCACTGCTAATGAGCAATGGTTCTTGTTCAGTATAGATGCCAGATGAAGTAAAATGAAAAAGAAGTCATAACCATTTTAAGATGATAGGTGTTTTGTTTAATAGTACAGTACAGTTATCTCCATTGTTTATGATTGGGTCGATCATTTCAGAAAAAAATCCACGATATTCTCACAATTTTTGTTACATCTACGTACAAGTAATCCATGTCAGAATGATAAATAAACAAGTTTAATTTAAAGTTCTTTTTCAGGAACTCAAATTCAGAAAACTGTCAAACATATAAACCGTATGTACATGAGATTAGTGCCTGGATGTGTTGTATTGGGTTATTTTAAAACAAATGAAATTGACCAAGGGAAAATGTCAAGGGGGAACACCGACACACCTGTGAAAGTATGCAAGATATGGTAGGTCCGTGTGTGTGCGCACACACACACACACACACACACACACACACACACACACACACACACACACACACACACACACACACACACACACACACACACGGCTGGAGGGCGCAGTGGTAGCGTTCACAACTGATATTTCAGCGGTTCGAGATCAAATCTCGCCCGGGGCTGAAATTATTTCAGTAACTACGCTACAACTCAGCACTTCAACTCTCGTTTGTGTGTCAGGGATTTGGTCCAAACTTGCGCCACAAGTAAACAGTGGGACAGGGTGTCCATGACCGTTGAGAGCGGAATGCTCACACGAAGGGTCTGGCCGTCAGAGCCCTCCAAAGTTGCGCCAAATGACGTTTATGCCTGTGAAAGGGACACCGTGCGCCCGACTGTTGAGCCATTGCACTGGAGGGCATCGCAGGCCCCCCCAGACCAGTGGGTGTCCTAGCGGGTAAATCGGTGGAGGTGACCAAAATGACCCAAAACCCGAAAAAACTGGTCCCCCATGGAATTTCGGGCAAACTCCGAGGGTCAGGGATTTGGTCCAAACTTGCGCCACAAGTACACAGTGGGACAGGGTGTCCATGACCGTTGAGAGCGGAATGCTCACACAAAAGGTCTGGCCGTCAGAGCCCTCCAAAGTTGCGCCAAATGACGTTTATGCTTGTGAAAGGGATACCGTGCGCCCGACTGTTGAGCCATTGCACTGCAGGGCATCGCAGGCCCCCCCGGACCAGTGGGTGTCCTAGCGGGTAAATCGGTGGAGGTAACCAAAATGACCCAAAACCCGGAAAAACTCAAAGGGGGTCCCCCATGGAATTTCGGGCAAACTCCGAGGGTCAGGGATTTGGTCCAAACTTGCGCCACAAGTAAACAGTGGGACAGGGTGTCCATGACCGTTGAGAGCGGAATGCTCACACAAAGGGTCTGGCCGTCAGAGCCCTCCAAAGTTGCGCCAAATGACGTTTATGCCTGTGGAAGGGATACCGTGCGCCCGACTGTTGAGCCATTGCACTGGAGAGCATCGCAGGCCCCCCCGACCAGTGGGTGTCCTAGCGGGTAAATCGGTGGAGGTGACCAAAATGACCCAAAACCCGAAACAACTCAAAGGGGGTCCCCCATGGAATTTCGGGCAAACTCCGAGGGTCAGGGATTTGGTCCAAATTTGCGCCACAAGTACACAGTGGGACAGGGTGTCCATGACCGTTGAGAGCGGAATGCTCACACGAAGGGTCTGGCCGTCAGAGCCCTCCAAAGTTGCGCCAAATGACGTTTATGCCTGTGAAAGGGATACCGTGCGCCCGACTGTTGAGCCATTGCACTGCAGGGCATCGCAGGCCCCCCCGGACCAGTGGGTGTCCTAGCGGGTAAATCGGTGGAGGTGACCAAAATGACCCAAAACCCGAAAAAAACTCAAAGGGGGTCCCCCATGGAATTTCGGGCAAACTCCGAGGGTCAGGGATTTGGTCCAAACTTGCGCCACAAGTAAACAGTGGGAGAGGGTGTCCATGACCGTTGAGAGCGGAATGCTCACACAAAGGGTCTGGCCGTCAGAGCCCTCCAAAGTTGCGCCAAATGACGTTTATGCTTGTGAAAGGGATACCGTGCGCCCGACTGTTGAGCCATTGCACTGGAGCGCATCCCAGGCCCCCCCGGACCCGTGGGTGTGTTAGCGGGTAAATCGATGGAGGTGACCAAAATGACCCAAAACCCGAAACAACTCAAAGGGGGTCCCCCATGGAATTTCGGGCAAACTCCGAGGGTCAGGGATTTGGTCCAAATTTGCGCCACACGAACACAGTGGGACAGGGTGTCCATGACCGTTGAGAGCGGAATGCTCACACAAAAGGTCTGGCCGTCAGAGCCCTCCAAAGTTGCGCCAAATGACGTTTATGCCTGTGAAGGGGACACCGTGCGCCCGACTGTTGAGCCATTGCACTGCAGGGCATCGCAGGCCCCCCCGGACCAGTGGGTGTCCTAGCGGGTAAATCGGTGGAGGTGACCAAAATGACCCAAAACCCGAAAAAAACTCAAAGGGGGTCCCCCATGGAATTTCGGGCAAACTCCGAGGGTCAGGGATTTGGTCCAAACTTGCGCCACAAGTAAACAGTGGGACAGGGTGTCCATGACCGTTGAGAGCGGAATGCTCACACGAAGGGTCTGGCCGTCAGAGCCCTCCAAAGTTGCGCCAAATGACGTTTATGCCTGTGAAAGGGATACCGTGCGCCCGACTGTTGAGCCATTGCACTGGAGGGCATCGCAGGCCCCTCCGGACCAGTGGGTGTCCAAGCGGGTAAATCGGTGGAGGTGACCAAAATGACCCAAAACCCGAAAAAACTCAAAGGGGGTCCCCCATGGAATTTCGGGCAAACTCCGAGGGTCAGGGATTTGGTCCAAACTTGCGCCACAAGTACACAGTGGGACAGGGTGTCCAAACTTCTCCCACAAGGAGAGGGTCGGCTACAGTGCACAGGAACGTTGAAATCAGACCGCTGAGACCAAGGGGGTGGGGGTGAGACCCCTCCAAAGGTGGGCCTTTTGGCCCAGTAATGCCGTTTAGGCCTGTGGCAGGGATACCCTTGGCCTGACTGATGTGCAATTGGACTGGAGGGCATCCCAGGCCGCCCTTGACCTGTGGGCGTGCTAGCGGGGAAATGGGTGGAGTTGACCAAATTGGCCCAAAATGGACCAAATCTCAAAGGGGGTCCCCCATGGATTTTTAGTGGAAATCCCAAGGTCAGCGATTTGGTCCAAACTTCTCCCACAAGGAGAGGGTCGGCCACAGTGCACAGGAACGTTGAAATCAGACCGCTGAGACCAAGGGGGCGGGGGTGAGACCCCTCCAAAGGTGGGCCTTTTGGCCCAGTAATGCCGTTTAGGCCTGTGGCAGGGATACCCTTGGCCTGACTGATGTGCAATTGGACTGGAGGGCATCCCAGGCCGCCCTGGACCTGTGGGCGTGCTAGCGGGGAAATGGGTGGAGTTGACCAAATTGGCCCAAAATGGACCAAATCTCAAAGGGGGTCCCCCATGGATTTTTAGTGGAAATCCCAAGGTCAGCGATTTGGTCCAAACTTCTCCCACAAGGAGAGGGTCGGCTACAGTGCACAGGAACGTTGAAATCAGACCGCTGAGACCAAGGGGGTGGGGTGAGACCCCTCCAAAGCTGGGCCTTTTGGCCCTGTAATGCCGTTTAGGCCTGTGGCAGGGATACCCTTGGCCTGACTGATGTGCAATTGGACTGGAGGGCATCCCAGGCCGCCCTTGACCTGTGGGCGTGCTAGCGGGGAAATGGGTGGAGTTGACCAAATTGGCCCAAAATGGACCAAATCTCAAAGGGGGTCCCCCATGGATTTTTAGTGGAAATCCCAAAGTCAGCGATTTGGTCCAAACTTCTCCCACAAGGAGAGGGTCGGCTACAGTGCACAGGAACGTTGAAATCAGACCGCTGAGACCAAGGGGGCGGGGGTGAGACCCCTCCAAAGCTGGGCCTTTTGGCCCAGTAATGCCGTTTAGGCCTGTGGCAGGGATACCCTTGGCCTGACTGATGTGCAATTGGACTGGAGGGCATCCCAGGCCGCCCTGGACCTGTGGGCGTGCTAGCGGGGAAATGGGTGGAGTTGACCAAATTGGCCCAAAATGGACCAAATCTCAAAGGGGGTCCCCCATGGATTTTTAGTGGAAATCCCAAGGTCAGCGATTTGGTCCAAACTTCTCCCACAAGGAGAGGGTCGGCCACAGTGCACAGGAACGTTGAAATCAGACCGCTGAGACCAAGGGGGTGGGGGTGAGACCCCTCCAAAGCTGGGCCTTTTGGCCCAGTAATGCCGTTTAGGCCTGTGGCAGGGATACCCTTGGCCTGACTGATGTGCAATTGGACTGGAGGGCGTCCCAGGCCGCCCTTGACCTGTGGGCGTGCTAGCGGGGAAATGGGTGGAGTTGACCAAATTGGCCCAAAATGGACCAAATCTCAAAGGGGGTCCCCCATGGATTTTTAGTGGAAATCCCAAGGTCAGCGATTTGGTCCAAACTTCTCCCACAAGGAGAGGGTCGGCCACAGTGCACAGGAACGTTGAAATCAGACCGCTGAGACCAAGGGGGTGGGGGTGAGACCCCTCCAAAGCTGGGCCTTTTGGCCCAGTAATGCCGTTTAGGCCTGTGGCAGGGATACCCTTGGCCTGACTGATGTGCAATTGGACTGGAGGGCATCCCAGGCCGCCCTGGACCTGTGGGCGTGCTAGCGGGGAAATGGGTGGAGTTGACCAAATTGGCCCAAAATGGACCAAATCTCAAAGGGGGTCCCCCATGGATTTTTAGTGGAAATCCCAAGGTCAGCGATTTGGTCCAAACTTCTCCCACAAGGAGAGGGTCGGCAGTGCACAGGAACGTTGAAATCAGACCGCTGAGACCAAGGGGGCGGGGGTGAGACCCCTCCAAATCTGGGCCTTTTGGCCCAGTAATGCCGTTTAGGCCTGTGGCAGGGATACCCTTGGCCTGACTGATGTGCAATTGGACTGGAGGGCATCCCAGGCCGCCCTGGACCTGTGGGCGTGCTAGCGGGGAAATGGGTGGAGTTGACCAAATTGGCCCAAAATGGACCAAATCTCAAAGGGGGTCCCCCATGGATTTTTAGTGGAAATCCCAAGGTCAGCGATTTGGTCCAAACTTCTCCCACAAGGAGAGGGTCGGCTACAGTGCACAGGAACGTTGAAATCAGACCGCTGAGACCAAGGGGGTGGGGTTGAGACCCCTCCAAAGCTGGGCCTTTTGGCCCAGTAATGCCGTTTAGGCCTGTGGCAGGGATACCCTTGGCCTGACTGATGTGCAATTGGACTGGAGGGCATCCCAGGCCGCCCTGGACCTGTGGGCGTGCTAGCGGGGAAATGGGTCGAGTTGACCAAATTGGCCCAAAATGGACCAAATCTCAAAGTGGGTCCCCCATGGATTTTTAGTGGAAATCCCAAGGTCAGCGATTTGGTCCAAACTTCTCCCACAAGGAGAGGGTCGGCCACAGTGCACAGGAACGTTGAAATCAGACCGCTGAGACCAAGGGGGTGAGACCCCTCCAAAGCTGGGCCTTTTGGCCCAGTAATGCCGTTTAGGCCTGTGGCAGGGATACCCTTGGCCTGACTGATGTGCAATTGGACTGGAGGGCATCCCAGGCCGCCCTGGACCTGTGGGCGTGCTAGCGGGGAAATGGGTGGAGTTGACCAAATTGGCCCAAAATGGACCAAATCTCAAAGGGGGTCCCCCATGGATTTTTAGTGGAAATCCCAAGGTCAGCGATTTGGTCCAAACTTCTCCCACAAGGAGAGGGTCGGCTACAGTGCACAGGAACGTTGAAATCAGACCGCTGAGACCAAGGGGGTGGGGGTGAGACCCCTCCAAAGCTGGGCCTTTTGGCCCAGTAATGCCGTTTAGGCCTGTGGCAGGGATACCCTTGGCCTGACTGATGTGCAATTGGACTGGAGGGCATCCCAGGCCGCCCTGGACCTGTGGGCGTGCTAGCGGGGAAATTGGTTGAGTTGACCAAATTGGCCCAAAATGGACCAAATCTCAAAGGGGGTCCCCCATGGATTTTTAGTGGAAATCCCAAGGTCAGCGATTTGGTCCAAACTTCTCCCACAAGGAGAGGGTCGGCCACAGTGCACAGGAACGTTGAAATCAGACCGCTGAGACCAAGGGGGTGGGGGTGAGACCCCTCCAAAGCTGGGCCTTTTGGCCCAGTAATGCCTTAGTTTTAGGCCTGTGGCAGGGATACCCTTGGCCTGACTGATGTGCAATTGGACTGGAGGGCATCCCAGGCCGCCCTGGACCTGTGGGCGTGCTAGCGGGGAAATGGGTGGAGTTGACCAAATTGGCCCAAAATGGACCAAATCTCAAAGGGGGTCCCCCATGGATTTTTAGTGGAAATCCCAAGGTCAGCGATTTGGTCCAAACTTCTCCCACAAGGAGAGGGTCGGCCACAGTGCACAGGAACGTTGAAATCAGACCGCTGAGACCAAGGGGGTGAGACCCCTCCAAAGCTGGGCCTTTTGGCCCAGTAATGCCGTTTAGGCCTGTGGCAGGGATACCCTTGGCCTGACTGATGTGCAATTGGACTGGAGGGCATCCCAGGCCGCCCTGGACCTGTGGGCGTGCTAGCGGGGAAATGGGTGGAGTTGACCAAATTGGCCCAAAATGGACCAAATCTCAAAGGGGGTCCCCCATGGATTTTTAGTGGAAATCCCAAGGTCAGCGATTTGGTCCAAACTTCTCCCACAAGGAGAGGGTCGGCTACAGTGCACAGGAACGTTGAAATCAGACCGCTGAGACCAAGGGGGTGGGGGTGAGACCCCTCCAAAGCTGGGCCTTTTGGCCCAGTAATGCCGTTTAGGCCTGTGGCAGGGATACCCTTGGCCTGACTGATGTGCAATTGGACTGGAGGGCATCCCAGGCCGCCCTGGACCTGTGGGCGTGCTAGCGGGGAAATGGGTGGAGTTGACCAAATTGGCCCAAAATGGACCAAATCTCAAAGGGGGTCCCCCATGGATTTTTAGTGGAAATCCCAAGGTCAGCGATTTGGTCCAAACTTCTCCCACAAGGAGAGGGTCGGCCACAGTGCACAGGAACGTTGAAATCAGACCGCTGAGACCAAGGGGGCGGGGGTGAGACCCCTCCAAAGCTGGGCCTTTTGGCCCTGTAATGCCGTTTAGGCCTGTGGCAGGGATACCCTTGGCCTGACTGATGTGCAATTGGACTGGAGGGCATCCCAGGCCGCCCTGGACCTGTGGGCGTGCTAGCGGGGAAATGGGTGGAGTTGACCAAATTGGCCCAAAATGGACCAAATCTCAAAGGGGGTCCCCCATGGATTGTTAGTGGAAATCCCAAGGTCAGCGATTTGGTCCAAACTTCTCCCACAAGGAGAGGGTCGGCTACAGTGCACAGAAACGTTGAAATCAGACCGCTGAGACCAAGGGGGTGGGGGTGAGACCCCTCCAAAGCTGGGCCTTTTGGCCCAGTAATGCCGTTTAGGCCTGTGGCAGGGATACCCTTGGCCTGACTGATGTGCAATTGGACTGGAGGGCATCCCAGGCCGCCCTGGACCTGTGGGCGTGCTAGCGGGGAAATGGGTGGAGTTGACCAAATTGGCCCAAAATGGACCAAATCTCAAAGGGGGTCCCCCATGGATTTTTAGTGGAAATCCCAAGGTCAGCGATTTGGTCCAAACTTCTCCCACAAAGAGAGGGTCGGCTACAGTGCACAGGAACGTTGAAATCAGACCGCTGAGACCAAGGGGGTGGGGGTGAGACCCCTCCAAAGCTGGGCCTTTTGGCCCAGTAATGCCGTTTAGGCCTGTGGCAGGGATACCCTTGGCCTGACTGATGTGCAATTGGACTGGAGGGCATCCCAGGCCGCCCTGGACCTGTGGGCGTGCTAGCGGGGAAATGGGTGGAGTTGACCAAATTGGCCCAAAATGGACCAAATCTCAAAGGGGGTCCCCCATGGATTTTTAGTGGAAATCCCAAGGTCAGCGATTTGGTCCAAACTTCTCCCACAAGGAGAGGGTCGGCCACAGTGCACAGGAACGTTGAAATCAGACCGCTGAGACCAAGGGGGTGGGGGTGAGACCCCTCCAAAGCTGGGCCTTTTGGCCCAGTAATGCCGTTTAGGCCTGTGGCAGGGATACCCTTGGCCTGACTGATGTGCAATTGGACTGGAGGGCATCCCAGGCCGCCCTGGACCTGTGGGCGTGCTAGCGGGGAAATGGGTGGAGTTGACCAAATTGGCCCAAAATGGACCAAATCTCAAAGGGGGTCCCCCATGGATTGTTAGTGGAAATCCCAAGGTCAGCGATTTGGTCCAAACTTCTCCCACAAGGAGAGGGTCGGCTACAGTGCACAGGAACGTTGAAATCAGACCGCTGAGACCAAGGGGGTGGGGGTGAGACCCCTCCAAAGCTGGGCCTTTTGGCCCAGTAATGCCGTTTAGGCCTGTGGCAGGGATACCCTTGGCCTGACTGATGTGCAATTGGACTGGAGGGCATCCCAGGCCGCCCTGGACCTGTGGGCGTGCTAGCGGGGAAATGGGTGGAGTTGACCAAATTGGCCCAAAATGGACCAAATCTCAAAGGGGGTCCCCCATGGATTTTTAGTGGAAATCCCAAGGTCAGCGATTTGGTCCAAACTTCTCCCACAAGGAGAGGGTCGGCTACAGTGCACAGGAACGTTGAAATCAGACCGCTGAGACCAAGGGGGTGGGGGTGAGACCCCTCCAAAGCTGGGCCTTTTGGCCCAGTAATGCCGTTTAGGCCTGTGGCAGGGATACCCTTGGCCTGACTGATGTGCAATTGGACTGGAGGGCATCCCAGGCCGCCCTGGACCTGTGGGCGTGCTAGCGGGGAAATGGGTGGAGTTGACCAAATTGGCCCAAAATGGACCAAATCTCAAAGGGGGTCCCCCATGGATTTTTAGTGGAAATCCCAAGGTCAGCGATTTGGTCCAAACTTCTCCCACAAGGAGAGGGTCGGCTACAGTGCACAGGAACGTTGAAATCAGACCGCTGAGACCAAGGGGGCGGGGGTGAGACCCCTCCAAAGCTGGGCCTTTTGGCCCAGTAATGCCGTTTAGGCCTGTGGCAGGGATACCCTTGGCCTGACTGATGTGCAATTGGACTGGAGGGCATCCCAGGCCGCCCTGGACCTGTGGGCGTGCTAGCGGGGAAATGGGTGGAGTTGACCAAATTGGCCCAAAATGGACCAAATCTCAAAGGGGGTCCCCCATGGATTTTTAGTGGAAATCCCAAGGTCAGCGATTTGGTCCAAACTTCTCCCACAAGGAGAGGGTCGGCTACAGTGCACAGGAACGTTGAAATCAGACCGCTGAGACCAAGGGGGTGGGGGTGAGACCCCTCCAAAGCTGGGCCTTTTGGCCCTGTAATGCCGTTTAGGCCTGTGGCAGGGATACCCTTGGCCTGACTGATGTGCAATTGGACTGGAGGGCATCCCAGGCCGCCCTGGACCTGTGGGCGTGCTAGCGGGGAAATGGGTGGAGTTGACCAAATTGGCCCAAAATGGACCAAATCTCAAAGGGGGTCCCCCATGGATTTTTAGTGGAAATCCCAAGGTCAGCGATTTGGTCCAAACTTCTCCCACAAGGAGAGGGTCGGCTACAGTGCACAGGAACGTTGAAATCAGACCGCTGAGACCAAGGGGGGGGGGGTGAGACCCCTCCAAAGCTGGGCCTTTTGGCCCAGTAATGCCGTTTAGGCCTGTGGCAGGGATACCCTTGGCCTGACTGATGTGCAATTGGACTGGAGGGCATCCCAGGCCGCCCTGGACCTGTGGGCGTGCTAGCGGGGAAATGGGTGGAGTTGACCAAATTGGCCCAAAATGGACCAAATCTCAAAGGGGGTCCCCCATGGATTTTTAGTGGAAATCCCAAGGTCAGCGATTTGGTCCAAACTTCTCCCACAAGGAGAGGGTCGGCTACAGTGCACAGGAACGTTGAAATCAGACCGCTGAGACCAAGGGGGTGGGGGGTGAGACCCCTCCAAAGCTGGGCCTTTTGGCCCTGTAATGCCGTTTAGGCCTGTGGCAGGGATACCCTTGGCCTGACTGATGTGCAATTGGACTGGAGGGCATCCCAGGCCGCCCTGGACCTGTGGGCGTGCTAGCGGGGAAATGGGTGGAGTTGACCAAATTGGCCCAAAATGGACCAAATCTCAAAGGGGGTCCCCCATGGATTTTTAGTGGAAATCCCAAGGTCAGCGATTTGGTCCAAACTTCTCCCACAAGGAGAGGGTCGGCTACAGTGCACAGGAACGTTGAAATCAGACCGCTGAGACCAAGGGGGTGGGGGTGAGACCCCTCCAAAGGTGGGCCTTTTGGCCCCGTAGTGCCGTTTAGGCCTGTGGCAGGGATACCCTTGGCCTGACTGATGTGCAATTGGACTGGAGGGCATCCCAGGCCGCCCTGGACCTGTGGGCGTGCTAGCGGGGAAATGGGTGGAGTTGACCAAATTGGCCCAAAATGGACCAAATCTCAAAGGGGGTCCCCCATGGATTTTTAGTGGAAATCCCAAGGTCAGCGATTTGGTCCAAACTTCTCCCACAAGGAGAGGGTCGGCTACAGTGCACAGGAACGTTGAAATCAGACCGCTGAGACCAAGGGGGTGGGGGTGAGACCCCTCCAAAGCTGGGCCTTTTGGCCCAGTAATGCCCTTTAGGCCTGTGGCAGGGATACCCTTGGCCTGACTGATGTGCAATTGGACTGGAGGGCATCCCAGGCCGCCCTGGACCTGTGGGCGTGCTAGCGGGGAAATGGGTGGAGTTGACCAAATTGGCCCAAAATGGACCAAATCTCAAAGGGGGTCCCCCATGGATTTTTAGTGGAAATCCCAAGGTCAGCGATTTGGTCCAAACTTCTCCCACAAGGAGAGGGTCGGCTACAGTGCACAGGAACGTTGAAATCAGACCGCTGAGACCAAGGGGGTGGGGGTGAGACCCCTCCAAAGCTGGGCCTTTTGGCCCTGTAATGCCGTTTAGGCCTGTGGCAGGGATACCCTTGGCCTGACTGATGTGCAATTGGACTGGAGGGCATCCCAGGCCGCCCTGGACCTGTGGGCGTGCTAGCGGGGAAATGGGTGGAGTTGACCAAATTGGCCCAAAATGGACCAAATCTCAAAGGGGGTCCCCCATGGATTTTTAGTGGAAATCCCAAGGTCAGCGATTTGGTCCAAACTTCTCCCACAAGGAGAGGGTCGGCTACAGTGCACAGGAACGTTGAAATCAGACCGCTGAGACCAAGGGGGTGGGGGTGAGACCCCTCCAAAGCTGGGCCTTTTGGCCCCGTAGTGCCGTTTAGGCCTGTGGCAGGGATACCCTTGGCCTGACTGATGTGCAATTGGACTGGAGGGCATCCCAGGCCGCCCTGGACCTGTGGGCGTGCTAGCGGGGAAATGGGTGGAGTTGACCAAATTGGCCCAAAATGGACCAAATCTCAAAGGGGGTCCCCCATGGATTTTTAGTGGAAATCCCAAGGTCAGCGATTTGGTCCAAACTTCTCCCACAAGGAGAGGGTCGGCTACAGTGCACAGGAACGTTGAAATCAGACCGCTGAGACCAAGGGGGTGGGGGTGAGACCCCTCCAAAGGTGGGCCTTTTGGCCCCGTAGTGCCGTTTAGGCCTGTGGCAGGGATACCCTTGGCCTGACTGATGTGCAATTGGACTGGAGGGCATCCCAGGCCGCCCTGGACCTGTGGGCGTGCTAGCGGGGAAATGGGTGGAGTTGACCAAATTGGCCCAAAATGGACCAAATCTCAAAGGGGGTCCCCCATGGATTTTTAGTGGAAATCCCAAGGTCAGCGATTTGGTCCAAACTTCTCCCACAAGGAGAGGGTCGGCTACAGTGCACAGGAACGTTGAAATCAGACCGCTGAGACCAAGGGGGTGGGGGTGAGACCCCTCCAAAGCTGGGCCTTTTGGCCCAGTAATGCCGTTTAGGCCTGTGGCAGGGATACCCTTGGCCTGACTGATGTGCAATTGGACTGGAGGGCATCCCAGGCCGCCCTGGACCTGTGGGCGTGCTAGCGGGGAAATGGGTGGAGTTGACCAAATTGGCCCAAAATGGACCAAATCTCAAAGGGGGTCCCCCATGGATTTTTAGTGGAAATCCCAAGGTCAGCGATTTGGTCCAAACTTCTCCCACAAGGAGAGGGTCGGCTACAGTGCACAGGAACGTTGAAATCAGACCGCTGAGACCAAGGGGGTGGGGGTGAGACCCCTCCAAAGCTGGGCCTTTTGGCCCAGTAATGCCGTTTAGGCCTGTGGCAGGGATACCCTTGGCCTGACTGATGTGCAATTGGACTGGAGGGCATCCCAGGCCGCCCTGGACCTGTGGGCGTGCTAGCGGGGAAATGGGTGGAGTTGACCAAATTGGCCCAAAATGGACCAAATCTCAAAGGGGGTCCCCCATGGATTTTTAGTGGAAATCCCAAGGTCAGCGATTTGGTCCAAACTTCTCCCACAAGGAGAGGGTCGGCTACAGTGCACAGGAACGTTGAAATCAGACCGCTGAGACCAAGGGGGTGGGGGTGAGACCCCTCCAAAGGTGGGCCTTTTGGCCCCGTAGTGCCGTTTAGGCCTGTGGCAGGGATACCCTTGGCCTGACTGATGTGCAATTGGACTGGAGGGCATCCCAGGCCGCCCTGGACCTGTGGGCGTGCTAGCGGGGAAATGGGTGGAGTTGACCAAATTGGCCCAAAATGGACCAAATCTCAAAGGGGGTCCCCCATGGATTTTTAGTGGAAATCCCAAGGTCAGCGATTTGGTCCAAACTTCTCCCACAAGGAGAGGGTCGGCTACAGTGCACAGGAACGTTGAAATCAGACCGCTGAGACCAAGGGGGTGGGGGTGAGACCCCTCCAAAGCTGGGCCTTTTGGCCCAGTAATGCCGTTTAGGCCTGTGGCAGGGATACCCTTGGCCTGACTGATGTGCAATTGGACTGGAGGGCATCCCAGGCCGCCCTGGACCTGTGGGCGTGCTAGCGGGGAAATGGGTGGAGTTGACCAAATTGGCCCAAAATGGACCAAATCTCAAAGGGGGTCCCCCATGGATTTTTAGTGGAAATCCCAAGGTCAGCGATTTGGTCCAAACTTCTCCCACAAGGAGAGGGTCGGCTACAGTGCACAGGAACGTTGAAATCAGACCGCTGAGACCAAGGGGGTGGGGGTGAGACCCCTCCAAAGCTGGGCCTTTTGGCCCAGTAATGCCGTTTAGGCCTGTGGCAGGGATACCCTTGGCCTGACTGATGTGCAATTGGACTGGAGGGCATCCCAGGCCGCCCTGGACCTGTGGGCGTGCTAGCGGGGAAATGGGTGGAGTTGACCAAATTGGCCCAAAATGGACCAAATCTCAAAGGGGGTCCCCCATGGATTTTTAGTGGAAATCCCAAGGTCAGCGATTTGGTCCAAACTTCTCCCACAAGGAGAGGGTCGGCTACAGTGCACAGGAACGTTGAAATCAGACCGCTGAGACCAAGGGGGCGGGGGTGAGACCCCTCCAAAGCTGGGCCTTTTGGCCCTGTAATGCCGTTTAGGCCTGTGGCAGGGATACCCTTGGCCTGACTGATGTGCAATTGGACTGGAGGGCATCCCAGGCCGCCCTGGACCTGTGGGCGTGCTAGCGGGGAAATGGGTGGAGTTGACCAAATTGGCCCAAAATGGACCAAATCTCAAAGGGGGTCCCCCATGGATTTTTAGTGGAAATCCCAAGGTCAGCGATTTGGTCCAAACTTCTCCCACAAGGAGAGGGTCGGCTACAGTGCACAGGAACGTTGAAATCAGACCGCTGAGACCAAGGGGGCGGGGGTGAGACCCCTCCAAAGCTGGGCCTTTTGGCCCTGTAATGCCGTTTAGGCCTGTGGCAGGGATACCCTTGGCCTGACTGATGTGCAATTGGACTGGAGGGCATCCCAGGCCGCCCTGGACCTGTGGGCGTGCTAGCGGGGAAATGGGTGGAGTTGACCAAATTGGCCCAAAATGGACCAAATCTCAAAGGGGGTCCCCCATGGATTTTTAGTGGAAATCCCAAGGTCAGCGATTTGGTCCAAACTTCTCCCACAAGGAGAGGGTCGGCTACAGTGCACAGGAACGTTGAAATCAGACCGCTGAGACCAAGGGGGTGGGGGTGAGACCCCTCCAAAGCTGGGCCTTTTGGCCCAGTAATGCCGTTTAGGCCTGTGGCAGGGATACCCTTGGCCTGACTGATGTGCAATTGGACTGGAGGGCATCCCAGGCCGCCCTGGACCTGTGGGCGTGCTAGCGGGGAAATGGGTGGAGTTGACCAAATTGGCCCAAAATGGACCAAATCTCAAAGGGGGTCCCCCATGGATTTTTAGTGGAAATCCCAAGGTCAGCGATTTGGTCCAAACTTCTCCCACAAGGAGAGGGTCGGCTACAGTGCACAGGAACGTTGAAATCAGACCGCTGAGACCAAGGGGGTGGGGGTGAGACCCCTCCAAAGGTGGGCCTTTTGGCCCCGTAGTGCCGTTTAGGCCTGTGGCAGGGATACCCTTGGCCTGACTGATGTGCAATTGGACTGGAGGGCATCCCAGGCCGCCCTGGACCTGTGGGCGTGCTAGCGGGGAAATGGGTGGAGTTGACCAAATTGGCCCAAAATGGACCAAATCTCAAAGGGGGTCCCCCATGGATTTTTAGTGGAAATCCCAAGGTCAGCGATTTGGTCCAAACTTCTCCCACAAGGAGAGGGTCGGCTACAGTGCACAGGAACGTTGAAATCAGACCGCTGAGACCAAGGGGGTGGGGGTGAGACCCCTCCAAAGCTGGGCCTTTTGGCCCAGTAATGCCGTTTAGGCCTGTGGCAGGGATACCCTTGGCCTGACTGATGTGCAATTGGACTGGAGGGCATCCCAGGCCGCCCTGGACCTGTGGGCGTGCTAGCGGGGAAATGGGTGGAGTTGACCAAATTGGCCCAAAATGGACCAAATCTCAAAGGGGGTCCCCCATGGATTTTTAGTGGAAATCCCAAGGTCAGCGATTTGGTCCAAACTTCTCCCACAAGGAGAGGGTCGGCTACAGTGCACAGGAACGTTGAAATCAGACCGCTGAGACCAAGGGGGTGGGGGTGAGACCCCTCCAAAGCTGGGCCTTTTGGCCCAGTAATGCCGTTTAGGCCTGTGGCAGGGATACCCTTGGCCTGACTGATGTGCAATTGGACTGGAGGGCATCCCAGGCCGCCCTGGACCTGTGGGCGTGCTAGCGGGGAAATGGGTGGAGTTGACCAAATTGGCCCAAAATGGACCAAATCTCAAAGGGGGTCCCCCATGGATTTTTAGTGGAAATCCCAAGGTCAGCGATTTGGTCCAAACTTCTCCCACAAGGAGAGGGTCGGCTACAGTGCACAGGAACGTTGAAATCAGACCGCTGAGACCAAGGGGGTGGGGGTGAGACCCCTCCAAAGCTGGGCCTTTTGGCCCTGTAATGCCGTTTAGGCCTGTGGCAGGGATACCCTTGGCCTGACTGATGTGCAATTGGACTGGAGGGCATCCCAGGCCGCCCTGGACCTGTGGGCGTGCTAGCGGGGAAATGGGTGGAGTTGACCAAATTGGCCCAAAATGGACCAAATCTCAAAGGGGGTCCCCCATGGATTTTTAGTGGAAATCCCAAGGTCAGCGATTTGGTCCAAACTTCTCCCACAAGGAGAGGGTCGGCTACAGTGCACAGGAACGTTGAAATCAGACCGCTGAGACCAAGGGGGTGGGGGTGAGACCCCTCCAAAGCTGGGCCTTTTGGCCCAGTAATGCCGTTTAGGCCTGTGGCAGGGATACCCTTGGCCTGACTGATGTGCAATTGGACTGGAGGGCATCCCAGGCCGCCCTGGACCTGTGGGCGTGCTAGCGGGGAAATGGGTGGAGTTGACCAAATTGGCCCAAAATGGACCAAATCTCAAAGGGGGTCCCCCATGGATTTTTAGTGGAAATCCCAAGGTCAGCGATTTGGTCCAAACTTCTCCCACAAGGAGAGGGTCGGCTACAGTGCACAGGAACGTTGAAATCAGACCGCTGAGACCAAGGGGGTGGGGGTGAGACCCCTCCAAAGCTGGGCCTTTTGGCCCTGTAATGCCGTTTAGGCCTGTGGCAGGGATACCCTTGGCCTGACTGATGTGCAATTGGACTGGAGGGCATCCCAGGCCGCCCTGGACCTGTGGGCGTGCTAGCGGGGAAATGGGTGGAGTTGACCAAATTGGCCCAAAATGGACCAAATCTCAAAGGGGGTCCCCCATGGATTTTTAGTGGAAATCCCAAGGTCAGCGATTTGGTCCAAACTTCTCCCACAAGGAGAGGGTCGGCTACAGTGCACAGGAACGTTGAAATCAGACCGCTGAGACCAAGGGGGTGGGGGTGAGACCCCTCCAAAGCTGGGCCTTTTGGCCCAGTAATGCCCTTTAGGCCTGTGGCAGGGATACCCTTGGCCTGACTGATGTGCAATTGGACTGGAGGGCATCCCAGGCCGCCCTGGACCTGTGGGCGTGCTAGCGGGGAAATGGGTGGAGTTGACCAAATTGGCCCAAAATGGACCAAATCTCAAAGGGGGTCCCCCATGGATTTTTAGTGGAAATCCCAAGGTCAGCGATTTGGTCCAAACTTCTCCCACAAGGAGAGGGTCGGCTACAGTGCACAGGAACGTTGAAATCAGACCGCTGAGACCAAGGGGGTGGGGGTGAGACCCCTCCAAAGCTGGGCCTTTTGGCCCAGTAATGCCGTTTAGGCCTGTGGCAGGGATACCCTTGGCCTGACTGATGTGCAATTGGACTGGAGGGCATCCCAGGCCGCCCTGGACCTGTGGGCGTGCTAGCGGGGAAATGGGTGGAGTTGACCAAATTGGCCCAAAATGGACCAAATCTCAAAGGGGGTCCCCCATGGATTTTTAGTGGAAATCCCAAGGTCAGCGATTTGGTCCAAACTTCTCCCACAAGGAGAGGGTCGGCTACAGTGCACAGGAACGTTGAAATCAGACCGCTGAGACCAAGGGGGTGGGGGTGAGACCCCTCCAAAGCTGGGCCTTTTGGCCCAGTAATGCCGTTTAGGCCTGTGGCAGGGATACCCTTGGCCTGACTGATGTGCAATTGGACTGGAGGGCATCCCAGGCCGCCCTGGACCTGTGGGCGTGCTAGCGGGGAAATGGGTGGAGTTGACCAAATTGGCCCAAAATGGACCAAATCTCAAAGGGGGTCCCCCATGGATTTTTAGTGGAAATCCCAAGGTCAGCGATTTGGTCCAAACTTCTCCCACAAGGAGAGGGTCGGCTACAGTGCACAGGAACGTTGAAATCAGACCGCTGAGACCAAGGGGGTGGGGGTGAGACCCCTCCAAAGCTGGGCCTTTTGGCCCAGTAATGCCGTTTAGGCCTGTGGCAGGGATACCCTTGGCCTGACTGATGTGCAATTGGACTGGAGGGCATCCCAGGCCGCCCTGGACCTGTGGGCGTGCTAGCGGGGAAATGGGTGGAGTTGACCAAATTGGCCCAAAATGGACCAAATCTCAAAGGGGGTCCCCCATGGATTTTTAGTGGAAATCCCAAGGTCAGCGATTTGGTCCAAACTTCTCCCACAAGGAGAGGGTCGGCTACAGTGCACAGGAACGTTGAAATCAGACCGCTGAGACCAAGGGGGTGGGGGTGAGACCCCTCCAAAGCTGGGCCTTTTGGCCCAGTAATGCCCTTTAGGCCTGTGGCAGGGATACCCTTGGCCTGACTGATGTGCAATTGGACTGGAGGGCATCCCAGGCCGCCCTGGACCTGTGGGCGTGCTAGCGGGGAAATGGGTGGAGTTGACCAAATTGGCCCAAAATGGACCAAATCTCAAAGGGGGTCCCCCATGGATTTTTAGTGGAAATCCCAAGGTCAGCGATTTGGTCCAAACTTCTCCCACAAGGAGAGGGTCGGCTACAGTGCACAGGAACGTTGAAATCAGACCGCTGAGACCAAGGGGGTGGGGGTGAGACCCCTCCAAAGCTGGGCCTTTTGGCCCTGTAATGCCGTTTAGGCCTGTGGCAGGGATACCCTTGGCCTGACTGATGTGCAATTGGACTGGAGGGCATCCCAGGCCGCCCTGGACCTGTGGGCGTGCTAGCGGGGAAATGGGTGGAGTTGACCAAATTGGCCCAAAATGGACCAAATCTCAAAGGGGGTCCCCCATGGATTTTTAGTGGAAATCCCAAGGTCAGCGATTTGGTCCAAACTTCTCCCACAAGGAGAGGGTCGGCTACAGTGCACAGGAACGTTGAAATCAGACCGCTGAGACCAAGGGGTGGGGGTGAGACCCCTCCAAAGCTGGGCCTTTTGGCCCAGTAATGCCGTTTAGGCCTGTGGCAGGGATACCCTTGGCCTGACTGATGTGCAATTGGACTGGAGGGCATCCCAGGCCGCCCTGGACCTGTGGGCGTGCTAGCGGGGAAATGGGTGGAGTTGACCAAATTGGCCCAAAATGGACCAAATCTCAAAGGGGGTCCCCCATGGATTTTTAGTGGAAATCCCAAGGTCAGCGATTTGGTCCAAACTTCTCCCACAAGGAGAGGGTCGGCTACAGTGCACAGGAACGTTGAAATCAGACCGCTGAGACCAAGGGGGTGGGGGTGAGACCCCTCCAAAGCTGGGCCTTTTGGCCCAGTAATGCCGTTTAGGCCTGTGGCAGGGATACCCTTGGCCTGACTGATGTGCAATTGGACTGGAGGGCATCCCAGGCCGCCCTGGACCTGTGGGCGTGCTAGCGGGGAAATGGGTGGAGTTGACCAAATTGGCCCAAAATGGACCAAATCTCAAAGGGGGTCCCCCATGGATTTTTAGTGGAAATCCCAAGGTCAGCGATTTGGTCCAAACTTCTCCCACAAGGAGAGGGTCGGCTACAGTGCACAGGAACGTTGAAATCAGACCGCTGAGACCAAGGGGGTGGGGGTGAGACCCCTCCAAAGCTGGGCCTTTTGGCCCAGTAATGCCGTTTAGGCCTGTGGCAGGGATACCCTTGGCCTGACTGATGTGCAATTGGACTGGAGGGCATCCCAGGCCGCCCTGGACCTGTGGGCGTGCTAGCGGGGAAATGGGTGGAGTTGACCAAATTGGCCCAAAATGGACCAAATCTCAAAGGGGGTCCCCCATGGATTTTTAGTGGAAATCCCAAGGTCAGCGATTTGGTCCAAACTTCTCCCACAAGGAGAGGGTCGGCTACAGTGCACAGGAACGTTGAAATCAGACCGCTGAGACCAAGGGGGTGGGGGTGAGACCCCTCCAAAGCTGGGCCTTTTGGCCCAGTAATGCCGTTTAGGCCTGTGGCAGGGATACCCTTGGCCTGACTGATGTGCAATTGGACTGGAGGGCATCCCAGGCCGCCCTGGACCTGTGGGCGTGCTAGCGGGGAAATGGGTGGAGTTGACCAAATTGGCCCAAAATGGACCAAATCTCAAAGGGGGTCCCCCATGGATTTTTAGTGGAAATCCCAAGGTCAGCGATTTGGTCCAAACTTCTCCCACAAGGAGAGGGTCGGCTACAGTGCACAGGAACGTTGAAATCAGACCGCTGAGACCAAGGGGGCGGGGGTGAGACCCCTCCAAAGCTGGGCCTTTTGGCCCAGTAATGCCGTTTAGGCCTGTGGCAGGGATACCCTTGGCCTGACTGATGTGCAATTGGACTGGAGGGCATCCCAGGCCGCCCTGGACCTGTGGGCGTGCTAGCGGGGAAATGGGTGGAGTTGACCAAATTGGCCCAAAATGGACCAAATCTCAAAGGGGGTCCCCCATGGATTTTTAGTGGAAATCCCAAGGTCAGCGATTTGGTCCAAACTTCTCCCACAAGGAGAGGGTCGGCTACAGTGCACATGAACGTTGAAATCAGACCGCTGAGACCAAGGGGGCGGGGGTGAGACCCCTCCAAAGCTGGGCCTTTTGGCCCAGTAATGCCGTTTAGGCCTGTGGCAGGGATACCCTTGGCCTGACTGATGTGCAATTGGACTGGAGGGCATCCCAGGCCGCCCTGGACCTGTGGGCGTGCTAGCGGGGAAATGGGTGGAGTTGACCAAATTGGCCCAAAATGGACCAAATCTCAAAGGGGGTCCCCCATGGATTTTTAGTGGAAATCCCAAGGTCAGCGATTTGGTCCAAACTTCTCCCACAAGGAGAGGGTCGGCTACAGTGCACAGGAACGTTGAAATCAGACCGCTGAGACCAAGGGGGTGGGGGTGAGACCCCTCCAAAGCTGGGCCTTTTGGCCCTGTAATGCCGTTTAGGCCTGTGGCAGGGATACCCTTGGCCTGACTGATGTGCAATTGGACTGGAGGGCATCCCAGGCCGCCCTGGACCTGTGGGCGTGCTAGCGGGGAAATGGGTGGAGTTGACCAAATTGGCCCAAAATGGACCAAATCTCAAAGGGGGTCCCCCATGGATTTTTAGTGGAAATCCCAAGGTCAGCGATTTGGTCCAAACTTCTCCCACAAGGAGAGGGTCGGCTACAGTGCACAGGAACGTTGAAATCAGACCGCTGAGACCAAGGGGGGGGGGTGAGACCCCTCCAAAGCTGGGCCTTTTGGCCCAGTAATGCCGTTTAGGCCTGTGGCAGGGATACCCTTGGCCTGACTGATGTGCAATTGGACTGGAGGGCATCCCAGGCCGCCCTGGACCTGTGGGCGTGCTAGCGGGGAAATGGGTGGAGTTGACCAAATTGGCCCAAAATGGACCAAATCTCAAAGGGGGTCCCCCATGGATTTTTAGTGGAAATCCCAAGGTCAGCGATTTGGTCCAAACTTCTCCCACAAGGAGAGGGTCGGCTACAGTGCACAGGAACGTTGAAATCAGACCGCTGAGACCAAGGGGGTGGGGGTGAGACCCCTCCAAAGCTGGGCCTTTTGGCCCAGTAATGCCGTTTAGGCCTGTGGCAGGGATACCCTTGGCCTGACTGATGTGCAATTGGACTGGAGGGCATCCCAGGCCGCCCTGGACCTGTGGGCGTGCTAGCGGGGAAATGGGTGGAGTTGACCAAATTGGCCCAAAATGGACCAAATCTCAAAGGGGGTCCCCCATGGATTTTTAGTGGAAATCCCAAGGTCAGCGATTTGGTCCAAACTTCTCCCACAAGGAGAGGGTCGGCTACAGTGCACAGGAACGTTGAAATCAGACCGCTGAGACCAAGGGGGTGGGGGTGAGACCCCTCCAAAGCTGGGCCTTTTGGCCCAGTAATGCCGTTTAGGCCTGTGGCAGGGATACCCTTGGCCTGACTGATGTGCAATTGGACTGGAGGGCATCCCAGGCCGCCCTGGACCTGTGGGCGTGCTAGCGGGGAAATGGGTGGAGTTGACCAAATTGGCCCAAAATGGACCAAATCTCAAAGGGGGTCCCCCATGGATTGTTAGTGGAAATCCCAAGGTCAGCGATTTGGTCCAAACTTCTCCCACAAGGAGAGGGTCGGCTACAGTGCACAGGAACGTTGAAATCAGACCGCTGAGACCAAGGGGGTGGGGGTGAGACCCCTCCAAAGCTGGGCCTTTTGGCCCAGTAATGCCGTTTAGGCCTGTGGCAGGGATACCCTTGGCCTGACTGATGTGCAATTGGACTGGAGGGCATCCCAGGCCGCCCTGGACCTGTGGGCGTGCTAGCGGGGAAATGGGTGGAGTTGACCAAATTGGCCCAAAATGGACCAAATCTCAAAGGGGGTCCACCATGGATTTTTAGTGGAAATCCCAAGGTCAGCGATTTGGTCCAAACTTCTCCCACAAGGAGAGGGTCGGCTACAGTGCACAGGAACGTTGAAATCAGACCGCTGAGACCAAGGGGGTGGGGGTGAGACCCCTCCAAAGGTGGGCCTTTTGGCCCAGTAATGCCCTTTAGGCCTGTGGCAGGGATACCCTTGGCCTGACTGATGTGCAATTGGACTGGAGGGCATCCCAGGCCGCCCTGGACCTGTGGGCGTGCTAGCGGGGAAAAGGGTGGAGTTGACCAAATTGGCCCAAAATGGATTTTTAGTGGAAATCCCAAGGTCAGCGATTTGGTCCAAACTTCTCCCACAAGGAGAGGGTCGGCTACAGTGCACAGGAACGTTGAAATCAGACCGCTGAGACCAAGGGGGTGGGGGTGAGACCCCTCCAAAGGTGGGCCTTTTGGCCCCGTAGTGCCGTTTAGGCCTGTGGCAGGGATACCCTTGGCCTGACTGATGTGCAATTGGACTGGAGGGCATCCCAGGCCGCCCTGGACCTGTGGGCGTGCTAGCGGGGAAATGGGTGGAGTTGACCAAATTGGCCCAAAATGGACCAAATCTCAAAGGGGGTCCCCCATGGATTTTTAGTGGAAATCCCAAGGTCAGCGATTTGGTCCAAACTTCTCCCACAAGGAGAGGGTCGGCTACAGTGCACAGGAACGTTGAAATCAGACCGCTGAGACCAAGGGGGTGGGGGTGAGACCCCTCCAAATGTGGGCCTTTTGGCCCAGTAATGCCGTTTAGGCCTGTGGCAGGGATACCCTTGGCCTGACTGATGTGCAATTGGACTGGTGGGCATCCCAGGCCGCCCTGGACCTGTGGGCGTGCTAGCGGGGAAATGGGTGGAGTTGACCAAATTGGTCCAAAGTTCTCCCACAAGGAGAGAGTCGGCTACAGTGCACAGCAACGTAGAAATCAGAATCAACCATCAAATCTAAATTGAATATATATTGTTGTTAAATTCAACCACCAAATCTAACTTGTATGAAAATTGAAGTAAAAGCGCCCCTTGCCTCCATACTACTCTCTCCAACTGCACATCTGCAACCCGCTTCCTTTCAGAAGGATCAGAGTGCACCTCAATTCTATATACCTAGCCACCCGACCGTAATCAATAGTCTTATGCGTGGCCTGTGGGACTAGTACTGAATTGGGGGAGAAGGATAGCATGTGGTTGGTATTACTAGTCATCCACGCCTGAACCTGATTGTATACAATTGCTTAATGCGCACTCGGCAATTGTAAATCATTTTCAAACTTGGATGACCCCTCGAGGGAGCACCTCTATGCAGACTCGAACTCGAACCTGTGGGCTTAATAGGTCTCGTCTTAGTCCGCTTGGCCATGGGTGCCCAACGTACTTTATATCTGGAACTTAATACGATGGTAGAAAATGAAGAAAAAGTTCTGTGTAATTTGACTCTAGATCAATTTTTGGAATCTTCTCCTTGAATCTATTGATCTCCTTCTCCTCCTCCTATTTTTGCCCCTCCACTGATAGATTAATGCAAAAGATTTGTATCCAGCATGGGAATCGAACCTAAGTTCTATAGCAGTTTGGTAGTATTATTTCCTTACTTCCGGTTTGAAGATGACGTATTATGTCCCTCATTTTCTTTCATTAGTGAATGGGTAACTATATCTTAGACAGGTCACGGAAAAAAGTTGAAATTTAGATACAGAAAATGATTTGAAGGAAATGATATATATAAAAATGGATACAAATGTCAAAACGAGTATGTCTAAAATTCCATTGTAAAATTGTAACAAGACCATTCTTAACTCTTTCAGACATGAGAAATCAGTCTATCTCAAGAAACGGTTAGATCCTAATGATAATCAAGAGAGAAAATATCATTGCGAAATTTGTGATCAAATTATCTTTAACCGTTTAAGACATGAAAAATCAGTGTATGACAAGAAACGGTTGAATGCTAATTACAATAGGTTAAATAAGGAGGGAAAATTTCATTGCCAAATCTGTAAAATTATTTTTAACCGTTTAAGACATGAAAAATGTCAGAAACAGTACTACAAGGTTAACCCCTAAGATATTCCCAAGAAATCCTAAGCAAAATGTGGGATATGTTATATTGAAGTCTCAAAGCTCAAAAGGCACTGTGAAAGAAAGAAAAAAATTCAGAACCTGATATCAAAAATGACATGTAAATACGATGATAGTCGGGAATGATGTGGAGGTCAATTAGGAGTTAGGTTAGATAGGTTAGGTTAGGTTAGGTTTATTAGGTTAGGTTTGTTAGGTTAGGTTTGTTAGGTTAGATAGGTTAGATAAGTTAGGTTTGATAGGTAGGTTAGGCTTGGATTGTTAGGTTAGGATTGTTAGGTTAGGTAGGTTAGGTTAGGTTAGATAAGTTATGTTTGTT
>NC_134785.1:8932889-8947889 GCF_046742065.1 Oratosquilla oratoria | reverse complement strand
CCTAACCTAACCTACCTAACTAACCTAACCTACAACCTAACCTAACCTACCTAACCAAAACCTAACCTAACCCACCTACCTAACTACCTAACCACAAAACCCACCTAACCTAACCTAACTAAACTAAACCTAACCTAACCTAACCTAACCTAACCTAACCTATCCCTAACCTAACCTAATCTAACCTAACCTAACCTAACCTAACCTAACCTAACCTAACCTATCTAACCTAACCTAACCTAACCTACCAAACTAATGTAACCTAATCTAACCTAACCTAACGCAATCTAATCTAACCTAACCTAACCTAACCTAACCTAATTGAACCTAACGAAACCAAACCTAATCTAACCTAACCTAACCTAACAACTAACCTAACCTAACCTAACCTAACCTAACCTAACCTAACCTAACCTAACCCAAACCTAACAAACCTAACTAACAAACCTAACCTAACACCTAACCTAACCCAAACCTAACCTACCTAACCTAACCTAACACCCACCAACCACACAACTAACCTAACACCTAACCTAACCTACCAAACCACCACCACCTAACCTAACCCACCCCACCTAACCTAACCTAACCTAACCACCACCACCCACCTAACCTAACCTAACCTAACCACCTAACAAACCTAACATAACCTAACATAAACCTAACATAAAATAAACTAACATAACATAACGAACCTAACCTAACCTAACCTAACCAAACCAAACCTATCCTAACCACCTAACCTAACCTAACCTAACTAACCTACCACCTAACCTAACCTAACCTAACCAACCTACCACAAACCTAAACCTACCTAACTAACCACCTAACCTAACCTAACCAAAAACAACCTAACCTAACCTAACCTAATAACACTAACCTAACCTAACCTAACCTAACCTCTCCTAACCCTAACCTAACCTAACCTAACCTAACTCCACCTAACCTAACTCCACCTAACCTAACCTAACCCCACCTAACCTAACCCAATCCCACCTAACTTAACTCCACCTAACCTAACCTAACCCCACCTAACCTAACCTAACCCCACCTAACCTAACCCCACCTAACCTAACCCCCACAACTAACCTAACCTACCTAACCTAACCTACCACCTACCTAACCTAACCTACCACCTACCTAACCTAACCTACCACCTACCTAACCTAACCTACCACCTACCTAACCTAACCTACCACCTACCTAACCTAACCTACCACCTACCTAACCTAACCACTAAACCACACCCACTAACCAAACCACCCCACCTAACCTAACATAACCTACATAACCTAACTCACCTAACCTACCTAACCAACCTAACCTAACATAACCTAGCTAACCTAACCTAACCTAACCTAACCTAACATAACCTAACCTAACCTAACCTAATCTAACCTAACTCAACCCAACCTACCCTAACCTAACCTAACCTAACCTAACCTAAACCTAACCTAACCTAACCTAACCACCTAACTAACCTACCAACCTAACCTAACCCAACCCAACCAACCCTCTAACCTAACCTAACCCTAACCTAACCTACCACTAACCTAACCTAAACTAACCTAACTCCACCTAACCTAACCTAACCCCACCTAACCTAAACCCACCTCACCTAACCTAACCCAACCTAACCTAAACCTAACCATCCTAACCTAAACTAACCTAAACCTAACCTAACCTAACCTAACTAACCTAACCTAACCTACCTATAACTATAACCTAACCCCCAAACTAACCTAAACCTAACCCCTAACCTATAACCTAACCTAACTATCCCCTAACCTAAAACCTCACCTAAACCTAACCTAAAACCACTAACCTAACCTATAACTAACCTAAAAACCTAACCTTAACCTAACCTAACCATAACCTACTAAACTAACCTAACCTATCTAACCAGAAAAAACCTAAAACTAACACTAACTAACACCTAAACCTTAACTAAACCTCCAAACTAAACAAACTACACTAAAACACCCACCTAACCCTAACCTACCTAACCTAAACCTAACCACAAAAAACAACCTCCCTAAAAACAAAAAAACCAACCTAATAACAAACACAACCTACACCCAAAACACCCCCAACTAACCACCTAACCTAAAAATAACCCCTAACTCCCCACTACAAACCTTAATCTCACTACCTAACCTACCTAACTACACACCATATAATAACCTAATTTAACCACAAAACCACCAAAAACTCAACAACCTAACCTAAACTACCTAAACAAACACAACAATAACTAATACATACCCTAACCTCATATCACTAAATACATCCTCCCTATAACAACAACTAACAAAAACCTAACCTATACCTAACCACCTAACTAAACCAAACAACAAATAATATAACACAACCACCCCACCAAACCACCCAACCAAAACCTAAAAACCACCAACCTCTAAACACCACCAATAATACCCATAAACCTAAATTAAAACCAAAACCACCACAATACAATAACAACACCAAAACCACCAAAACCATAAAAAAATACTAACAAAACCTACCCACCCCACCACACCCAAAAAAAACCCCAACCTACAAATAACCAACACCAAAACCCAAAACACAACACCAAAAACCACACATAACCAAACAACACTACACTAACACCACCAACATATACCAACTAACCAAACACAACACTATCCTAAAACACAACCACCACACACAATAACCCAACCAAAAACCACACAATACTAATAACCACAAAACCTAACCAAACAACACAAACAACCACACACAATCCAATAACAACCACAAAATAAACAACCCAACACCAAAAAAACACATTACAAAACAAAAAAAAACAAATAAACCATAACTAACACAAACAAAAACACAAAAAAAAATAAAAAATAAAAAACAACAAAAAAAAAAAAAAAAAAAAAACCACAAATAAAAAATAATAAAATAACCAAACCACCAACAATAAAAAAAAAACCACAAAAAAAATCATAAAAAAAAAAACCAAATCAATACATTATAAAAAATAATTAAAATCACAAAATAAAAAAAAAAAATTTAAATTAATTAACCTTCACCATAACAAAAAAATTTAAAACAACAATAAATAAATAAAACAATTTAAAAAAAACAAAAAAAAAAAAAACCAAAATAAAAAAAATACAAAAAAATGTCACAAACAAACACCAAATACCTAACAGACACTCATAACAACCAAATAACAAAAAAAAGAAATATCAACACTACCACATTAACTCACCAAACTAACATTCATAAACTCCACAATAAACACAAAAAAATCAATATAATAATAAACACTAACCATCTATTAATTAAAACACATCATACTAAGAAATACAACATACTTTAAACTTCTACTACAATACCATTAAAATACCCACCACCAATAATCACTTCCTCTACCACACTCCTACCAAAACAATTAAAACACCTCCAAATAAATAACAAAACTAACCCCTCCCTTAATAACTAAAACAGCATATACTAAAAAAACTATAAATGCAACTTTTACTCTAATACAAACACCAAATCCTCACAACCACACACATTCTCCAAACATCCTAAAAACAACAAAAACTATTTCAAACTAACTAATCAACATATCAAATAATATATAAAAACTAACTAATAAAAAAACCTACTCAATCCCACTGACTAACCTAATCATTAACTAACTAAAAAGTCCTCTTCCCTAATAACTACCTAATACAATCCATTTTTCCAATCCAAAATTTCACAATAAAATATAACCTAACCTAATAAATTACCTAAATAAAACTAATCAATAACCTACCTACCTACTAGCTCATAAAAAATGCACCTGTACAAACTCAAAGTAACCTATAAAAATAACCAACAACTAATACTCATCTACTAACCAAATCCAACCAACCATTTTCTTTAATACTTTCCATCTTTCACATAACACCTCACATTAAAAAATTGTGCAATAAATACCTAAAACAATATCCTACATTCCAATAATCTCCAATACCCCCATCCATCCATCAACTCACATTCATGTAACAGAGCATGTCCAATAAATCTAAAACTCACTTATAACTTCATTCATATATCTTTATTAAATACTACTAAGTCATTTTATAACAGATGACTTTATCTTCCTTAGACTACGTCCAAAACTCAAGCAATCTCTCTCTACCTCAGAGGAGTCTTCATGGGTGTATGCCATCCCCCAGCACCTACCACAACAATTTCTATTCTTATCACATTATCACATTTATGCCAACAGTGTCAAACAGGTCTATAAAACATCTATATAACTCTGGACTCATTTGTCCTACTAATATCTCTTCTTGCAATTTGACATATCTTCCTTACTTTTTTTTATCATTTACAGGCCATCTCTTATACAATTATGCAATGCTTACAAATGCTCAGTACTAACCAAACTTCTCATCCAATCAACTTGACAACATTTCCATTTCAATTTCCTGCTAATGCAAAGTACTTGCAGTATCCAAATAATATATGGCATGTTTTGTACTCTTATAAACTGATAATGTATGTAAGGTATCTATGCTCACAATTTACTTTGGAATTTCAAATTCAAATAGGTTTTGTGCAAGTACAAAAATTACCTAATGGCAATGAAAGAATATTCCAAATAATCTTCAACTTTAAAGTAATACACAAATATATCATATATACAGACAAGCAAGGTTTTCTTTCCAATGCAATGTCCTCATAAAATAAAGTCATTTCAATTCATCTCACAACTGTGCTATACTATTTTCACATTCATCAACCACTTACCTGCATCCATACTGCTTATTTCGGGCTCATCTGCTTGTGCTGGATCTGATACATAATACAATGCATAATGCAAATCATTACTTCTTACCAAACAATCTTAATTATTGTAATCTTATCATCAAATGAATATATCAAACTCCATTCACTCACCAGGCAAATTTTCATCTGGGTATGCATTGAGGCACAAACGGCTTCATCATGCATATTGCCGCTCACAAAAATCATGGCTACATATCCTTTGACTTTATTTACTTCTGTAGGTCTTTTCTTCCTTAATATTGATATACCGGTTACTTCTATCCACTTTGAACATCTATCAAAAAGAACACAATCTTTATTTACATCTTTACTTCATCAAGAAAATGACACTTATATGTCTATGATACTTAATATTGGCACTATAATATACACTTACCTTTGTGCTTCGTCAGGAAGCCGATGGTACATCAATTCACGATCAGAACTTTTCCACCCTTTGAACTAACCATGTCTTCCAAGTGACGGATGGCTCAAATGTAAACATGCACACCATTCAAAAACCCCGCTAATTCTTTCCCAATCAAGCACAGCGATCTCTAGCGTTGATTGAAGTAACTTAAACTCATCAGTAATCACTTAGGCTATTTATACACTTTTCCGTCCCTTCCAGTCTTTCCTATATAGTCTTTGCTTGTACGGATGTATATCGGCTAGGAGTCTTCTTCCAAGCAGTCAGTAGTAGAAGGGCCATTTCAAAATCGTCTCATTCACGGTTCCCTATAACACATCATATTGTATATACCTTTCATCTCCTCAACTAAATACTCTACAAATTTCTTTCCTGTATCCTCACCTGCATCTTCTGTAAACTTTCAGTCTTTATCAACCCACCATTTTGTGTAGCAACCAAATCAATTAGGCTCGTCTTATTGCGTATACAAGGTATAAGATCCTTCACGATTTGGCTGTCTTCTTTTTATTCTTTCAACAGTACTTTCACAATCGCTATATATTACGAAAGGATCTTTTTTTATATACAATGATCTAAAAACAATAGGTCCCTCTACAACCTCCATTCCTACAGCTTTATGGACTGGACATTCACCTTAATCTTAACAAGTACCTCCTTCTTTCACAAGGGATCCAGACAGTATCAACAAGGCAAAACTCGTCCATTAGGACTTTTAGTGATAAATTGACTCAAATCTTCCATCAATACATAGTCATTATTTTCTTCCTCGGACATATACACAAGCTTTACATCTTGATCTTTTTTCACTTTTGTAATTCTTATAGAATACACACTTTTATTTTTAGCATTATCAAAGGCAAAGACACTGACGCTCATTGGATTATTCTTTTCAAATATGGTCATCTTATCTATTTTCACTGCCAATTCTATTCCACTCCAATCGTCATTTTGATCAGCAGCCTTATGTCCTTTTCGTCAAAGCAATCTCACCGGGCAATGCACCATTACAAACATTCTTCATCCTCATTTCTAATATTCCCTAGTTTATATTTTGCTTTTTGATATTTATTTGGAACTTTCATATAAGTACACCCTTTCAATCATTCGTATTTTGCTTTTTTTTTCAAAATTGAAATCTTCTCAATTATCCAACCTGAGCCCTCTCTTGTAAATTCATCAATCTTATTTTCTAATTTACCAATCATATCTAGCACTACACTTTTTATTTCTCAAAGATCAGTCATCGCCTTCATCTCGCCACTCTTGATCCAGGGCACTTCAATTCATCTGCACTCATCTCCTAACTTCTTGTAAAACCTAACTTTCAGACAAAGACAAAATTTCAAACCTTTCCAATTGTGCTCTTCGATCTCTTATTTCAATACAATCCTAATTGACCTCCACAACCTTCCCGACTATCATCGTATTTACATGTCATTTTTGATATCAGGTTCTGAATTTTTTTCTTTCTTTCACAGTGCCTTTTGAGCTTTGAGACTTCAATATTACATATCCCACATTTTTGGATTTCTTGGGAATATCTTAGGGGTTAACCTTGTAGTACTGTTTCTGACATTTTTCATGTCTTAAACGGTTCAAATAATCTTACAAATTTGGCAATGAAATTTTCCCTCCTTATTTAACCTATTGTAATTAGCATTCAACCGTTTTTGTCATCACTGATTTTTCATGTCTTAAACGGTTAAAGATAATTTGATCACAAATTTCGCAATGATTTTTCTCTCTTGATTATCATTAGGATCTAACCGTTTCTTGAGATAGACTGATTTCTCATGTCTGAAAGGTAAGAATGGTCTTGTTACAATTTTACAATGGAATTTTAGACATATCGTTTTGACATTTGTATCCATTTTTATATATATATTTCCTTCAAATCATTTTCTGTATCTAAAATTTCAATTTTTTCCGTGACCTGTCTAAGATATAGTTACCATTCACTAATCAAAGAAATGAGGGACATAATACGTCATCTTCAAACCGGAAGTAAGGAAATAATACTCAAACTGCTATAGAACTTAGGTTCGATTCCCATGCTGGGTACAAATTTTTGCATTATCTATGTCAAAAATAGGAGGAGGAGAAGGAGATCAATATTTCAAAGAAGATTCCAAATTGATCTAGAGTCAATTCCAGAACTTTTTCTTCATTTTCTCATCGTATAAGTTCAGATCTAAAGTACGTTGGGCACCATGGCCAAGCGGACTAAGACGAGAATTAAGCCCACATTCTTCGAGTCTTAGAGGTGCTCCTCGAGGGTCATCAAGTTTGATTTTACAATTGCCGAGTGCGCATTAAGCAATTGTATACAATCAGTTCAGGCGTATGACTAGTAATACCAAACATGCTATCCTTCTATTCAGTACTAGTGGCCACGCTAAGACTATTGATTTCGGGTAGGTATATAGTGATATTGATTTCTATTCATTCATAGTATAACAATAAATTTTCATCAATGGTGGAATGCATATTATTCAAGAGAGACTACGTTTATTACAGAAGTTCTTTTACATTTTTCACAAGTAATCTCTGGGATAGATTGCAATCAGAAGGGTATTGCAATAAAGGGCATTGCAAAATTACAGCCTTGGTTCAGCGGTCTGATTTCATTTGTGCTGTATCTTGTAGAAGTTGGACAAATCTGACTCTTTCCACTAAAAGATTGGATTTGGATTTTGGGCCAATTTGGTCAACTATTTCCCCGCTAGCACGCCCACAGGTCCAGGGCGGCCTGGGATGCCTTCCAGTCCAATTGCACATCAGGCCAAGGGTATCCTGCCAGGCCTAAAGGGCATTAAAAAAGACTTTGGAGGGGTCTCACATTGGTCTCAGCGGTCTGATTTCAACGTTCCTTAGCACTTTAGCAGACCATCTCCTTGTGGGAGAAGTTTGGACCAAATCGCTGACCTTGGGATTTCCACTAAAAATCCATGGGGGACCCCCTTTGTGATTTGGTCCATTTTGGGCCAATTTGGTCAACTCCACCATTTCCCCGCTAGCACGCCCACAGGTCCAGGGCGGCCTGGGATGCCCTCCAGTCCAATTGCACATCAGTCAGGCCAAGGGTATCCCTGCCACAGGCCTAAAGGGCATTACTGGGCCAAAAGGCCCACCTTTGGAGGGGTCTCACCCCCTTGGTCTCAGCGGTCTGATTTCAACGTTCCTGTGCACTGTAGCCGACCCTCTCCTTGTGGGAGAAGTTTGGACCAAATCGCTGACCTTGGGATTTCCACTAAAAATCCATGGGGGACCCCCTTTGAGATTTGGTCCATTTTGGGCCAATTTGGTCAACTCCACCCATTTCCCCGCTAGCACGCCCACAGGTCCAGGGCGGCCTGGGATGCCCTCCAGTCCAATTGCACATCAGTCAGGCCAAGGGTATCCCTGCCACAGGCCTAAAGGGCATTACTGGGCCAAAAGGCCCACCTTTGGAGGGGTCTCACCCCACCCCCTTGGTCTCAGCGGTCTGATTTCAACGTTCCTGTGCACTGTAGCCGACCCTCTCCTTGTGGGAGAAGTTTGGACCAAATCGCTGACCTTGGGATTTCCACTAAAAATCCATGGGGGACCCCCTTTGAGATTTGGTCCATTTTGGGCCAATTTGGTCAACTCCACCCATTTCCCCGCTAGCACGCCCACAGGTCCAGGGCGGCCTGGGATGCCCTCCAGTCCAATTGCACATCAGTCAGGCCAAGGGTATCCCTGCCACAGGCCTAAAGGGCATTACTGGGCCAAAAGGCCCACCTTTGGAGGGGTCTCACCCCCACCCCCTTGGTCTCAGCGGTCTGATTTCAACGTTCCTGTGCACTGTAGCCGACCCTCTCCTTGTGGGAGAAGTTTGGACCAAATCGCTGACCTTGGGATTTCCACTAAAAATCCATGGGGGACCCCCTTTGAGATTTGGTCCATTTTGGGCCAATTTGGTCAACTCCACCCATTTCCCCGCTAGCACGCCCACAGGTCCAGGGCGGCCTGGGATGCCCTCCAGTCCAATTGCACATCAGTCAGGCCAAGGGTATCCCTGCCACAGGCCTAAAGGGCACTACGGGGCCAAAAGGCCCACCTTTGGAGGGGTCTCACCCCCACCCCCTTGGTCTCAGCGGTCTGATTTCAACGTTCCTGTGCACTGTAGCCGACCCTCTCCTTGTGGGAGAAGTTTGGACCAAATCGCTGACCTTGGGATTTCCACTAAAAATCCATGGGGGACCCCCTTTGAGATTTGGTCCATTTTGGGCCAATTTGGTCAACTCCACCCATTTCCCCGCTAGCACGCCCACAGGTCCAGGGCGGCCTGGGATGCCCTCCAGTCCAATTGCACATCAGTCAGGCCAAGGGTATCCCTGCCACAGGCCTAAAGGGCATTACTGGGCCAAAAGGCCCACCTTTGGAGGGGTCTCACCCCCACCCCCTTGGTCTCAGCGGTCTGATTTCAACGTTCCTGTGCACTGTAGCCGACCCTCTCCTTGTGGGAGAAGTTTGGACCAAATCGCTGACCTTGGGATTTCCACTAAAAATCCATGGGGGACCCCCTTTGAGATTTGGTCCATTTTGGGCCAATTTGGTCAACTCCACCCATTTCCCCGCTAGCACGCCCACAGGTCCAGGGCGGCCTGGGATGCCCTCCAGTCCAATTGCACATCAGTCAGGCCAAGGGTATCCCTGCCACAGGCCTAAAGGGCATTACTGGGCCAAAAGGCCCACCTTTGGAGGGGTCTCACCCCCACCCCCTTGGTCTCAGCGGTCTGATTTCAACGTTCCTGTGCACTGTAGCCGACCCTCTCCTTGTGGGAGAAGTTTGGACCAAATCGCTGACCTTGGGATTTCCACTAAAAATCCATGGGGGACCCCCTTTGAGATTTGGTCCATTTTGGGCCAATTTGGTCAACTCCACCCATTTCCCCGCTAGCACGCCCACAGGTCCAGGGCGGCCTGGGATGCCCTCCAGTCCAATTGCACATCAGTCAGGCCAAGGGTATCCCTGCCACAGGCCTAAAGGGCATTACTGGGCCAAAAGGCCCACCTTTGGAGGGGTCTCACCCCCACCCCCTTGGTCTCAGCGGTCTGATTTCAACGTTCCTGTGCACTGTAGCCGACCCTCTCCTTGTGGGAGAAGTTTGGACCAAATCGCTGACCTTGGGATTTCCACTAAAAATCCATGGGGGACCCCCTTTGAGATTTGGTCCATTTTGGGCCAATTTGGTCAACTCCACCCATTTCCCCGCTAGCACGCCCACAGGTCCAGGGCGGCCTGGGATGCCCTCCAGTCCAATTGCACATCAGTCAGGCCAAGGGTATCCCTGCCACAGGCCTAAAGGGCATTACTGGGCCAAAAGGCCCACCTTTGGAGGGGTCTCACCCCCACCCCCTTGGTCTCAGCGGTCTGATTTCAACGTTCCTGTGCACTGTAGCCGACCCTCTCCTTGTGGGAGAAGTTTGGACCAAATCGCTGACCTTGGGATTTCCACTAAAAATCCATGGGGGACCCCCTTTGAGATTTGGTCCATTTTGGGCCAATTTGGTCAACTCCACCCATTTCCCCGCTAGCACGCCCACAGGTCCAGGGCGGCCTGGGATGCCCTCCAGTCCAATTGCACATCAGTCAGGCCAAGGGTATCCCTGCCACAGGCCTAAGGGCATTACTGGGCCAAAAGGCCCACCTTTGGAGGGGTCTCACCCCCACCCCCTTGGTCTCAGCGGTCTGATTTCAACGTTCCTGTGCACTGTAGCCGACCCTCTCCTTGTGGGAGAAGTTTGGACCAAATCGCTGACCTTGGGATTTCCACTAAAAATCCATGGGGGACCCCCTTTGAGATTTGGTCCATTTTGGGCCAATTTGGTCAACTCCACCCATTTCCCCGCTAGCACGCCCACAGGTCCAGGGCGGCCTGGGATGCCCTCCAGTCCAATTGCACATCAGTCAGGCCAAGGGTATCCCTGCCACAGGCCTAAAGGGCATTACTGGGCCAAAAGGCCCACCTTTGGAGGGGTCTCACCCCACCCCCTTGGTCTCAGCGGTCTGATTTCAACGTTCCTGTGCACTGTAGCCGACCCTCTCCTTGTGGGAGAAGTTTGGACCAAATCGCTGACCTTGGGATTTCCACTAAAAATCCATGGGGGACCCCCTTTGAGATTTGGTCCATTTTGGGCCAATTTGGTCAACTCCACCCATTTCCCCGCTAGCACGCCCACAGGTCCAGGGCGGCCTGGGATGCCCTCCAGTCCAATTGCACATCAGTCAGGCCAAGGGTATCCCTGCCACAGGCCTAAAGGGCATTACTGGGCCAAAAGGCCCACCTTTGGAGGGGTCTCACCCCCACCCCTTGGTCTCAGCGGTCTGATTTCAACGTTCCTGTGCACTGTAGCCGACCCTCTCCTTGTGGGAGAAGTTTGGACCAAATCGCTGACCTTGGGATTTCCACTAAAAATCCATGGGGGACCCCCTTTGAGATTTGGTCCATTTTGGGCCAATTTGGTCAACTCCACCCATTTCCCCGCTAGCACGCCCACAGGTCCAGGGCGGCCTGGGATGCCCTCCAGTCCAATTGCACATCAGTCAGGCCAAGGGTATCCCTGCCACAGGCCTAAAGGGCATTACTGGGCCAAAAGGCCCACCTTTGGAGGGGTCTCACCCCACCCCCTTGGTCTCAGCGGTCTGATTTCAACGTTCCTGTGCACTGTAGCCGACCCTCTCCTTGTGGGAGAAGTTTGGACCAAATCGCTGACCTTGGGATTTCCACTAAAAATCCATGGGGGACCCCCTTTGAGATTTGGTCCATTTTGGGCCAATTTGGTCAACTCCACCCATTTCCCCGCTAGCACGCCCACAGGTCCAGCTCGGCCTGGGATGCCCTCCAGTCCAATTGCACATCAGTCAGGCCAAGGGTATCCCTGCCACAGGCCTAAAGGGCATTACTGGGCCAAAAGGCCCACCTTTGGAGGGGTCTCACCCCCACCCCCTTGGTCTCAGCGGTCTGATTTCAACGTTCCTGTGCACTGTAGCCGACCCTCTCCTTGTGGGAGAAGTTTGGACCAAATCGCTGACCTTGGGATTTCCACTAAAAATCCATGGGGGACCCCCTTTGAGATTTGGTCCATTTTGGGCCAATTTGGTCAACTCCACCCATTTCCCCGCTAGCACGCCCACAGGTCCAGGGCGGCCTGGGATGCCCTCCAGTCCAATTGCACATCAGTCAGGCCAAGGGTATCCCTGCCACAGGCCTAAAGGGCATTACTGGGCCAAAAGGCCCACCTTTGGAGGGGTCTCACCCCCACCCCCTTGGTCTCAGCGGTCTGATTTCAACGTTCCTGTGCACTGTAGCCGACCCTCTCCTTGTGGGAGAAGTTTGGACCAAATCGCTGACCTTGGGATTTCCACTAAAAATCCATGGGGGACCCCCTTTGAGATTTGGTCCATTTTGGGCCAATTTGGTCAACTCCACCCATTTCCCCGCTAGCACGCCCACAGGTCCAGGGCGGCCTGGGATGCCCTCCAGTCCAATTGCACATCAGTCAGGCCAAGGGTATCCCTGCCACAGGCCTAAAGGGCATTACTGGGCCAAAAGGCCCACCTTTGGAGGGGTCTCACCCCCACCCCCTTGGTCTCAGCGGTCTGATTTCAACGTTCCTGTGCACTGTAGCCGACCCTCTCCTTGTGGGAGAAGTTTGGACCAAATCGCTGACCTTGGGATTTCCACTAAAAATCCATGGGGGACCCCCTTTGAGATTTGGTCCATTTTGGGCCAATTTGGTCAACTCCACCCATTTCCCCGCTAGCACGCCCACAGGTCCAGGGCGGCCTGGGATGCCCTCCAGTCCAATTGCACATCAGTCAGGCCAAGGGTATCCCTGCCACAGGCCTAAAGGGCATTACTGGGCCAAAAGGCCCACCTTTGGAGGGGTCTCACCCCCACCCCCTTGGTCTCAGCGGTCTGATTTCAACGTTCCTGTGCACTGTAGCCGACCCTCTCCTTGTGGGAGAAGTTTGGACCAAATCGCTGACCTTGGGATTTCCACTAAAAATCCATGGGGGACCCCCTTTGAGATTTGGTCCATTTTGGGCCAATTTGGTCAACTCCACCCATTTCCCCGCTAGCACGCCCACAGGTCCAGGGCGGCCTGGGATGCCCTCCAGTCCAATTGCACATCAGTCAGGCCAAGGGTATCCCTGCCACAGGCCTAAAGGGCATTACTGGGCCAAAAGGCCCACCTTTGGAGGGGTCTCACCCCCTTGGTCTCAGCGGTCTGATTTCAACGTTCCTGTGCACTGTAGCCGACCCTCTCCTTGTGGGAGAAGTTTGGACCAAATCGCTGACCTTGGGATTTCCACTAAAAATCCATGGGGGACCCCCTTTGAGATTTGGTCCATTTTGGGCCAATTTGGTCAACTCCACCCATTTCCCCGCTAGCACGCCCACAGGTCCAGGGCGGCCTGGGATGCCCTCCAGTCCAATTGCACATCAGTCAGGCCAAGGGTATCCCTGCCACAGGCCTAAAGGGCATTACTGGGCCAAAAGGCCCACCTTTGGAGGGGTCTCACCCCCACCCCCTTGGTCTCAGCGGTCTGATTTCAACGTTCCTGTGCACTGTAGCCGACCCTCTCCTTGTGGGAGAAGTTTGGACCAAATCGCTGACCTTGGGATTTCCACTAAAAATCCATGGGGGACCCCCTTTGAGATTTGGTCCATTTTGGGCCAATTTGGTCAACTCCACCCATTTCCCCGCTAGCACGCCCACAGGTCCAGGGCGGCCTGGGATGCCCTCCAGTCCAATTGCACATCAGTCAGGCCAAGGGTATCCCTGCCACAGGCCTAAAGGGCATTACTGGGCCAAAAGGCCCACCTTTGGAGGGGTCTCACCCCCACCCCCTTGGTCTCAGCGGTCTGATTTCAACGTTCCTGTGCACTGTAGCCGACCCTCTCCTTGTGGGAGAAGTTTGGACCAAATCGCTGACCTTGGGATTTCCACTAAAAATCCATGGGGGACCCCCTTTGAGATTTGGTCCATTTTGGGCCAATTTGGTCAACTCCACCCATTTCCCCGCTAGCACGCCCACAGGTCCAGGGCGGCCTGGGATGCCCTCCAGTCCAATTGCACATCAGTCAGGCCAAGGGTATCCCTGCCACAGGCCTAAAGGGCATTACTGGGCCAAAAGGCCCACCTTTGGAGGGGTCTCACCCCCACCCCCTTGGTCTCAGCGGTCTGATTTCAACGTTCCTGTGCACTGTAGCCGACCCTCTCCTTGTGGGAGAAGTTTGGACCAAATCGCTGACCTTGGGATTTCCACTAAAAATCCATGGGGGACCCCCTTTGAGATTTGGTCCATTTTGGGCCAATTTGGTCAACTCCACCCATTTCCCCGCTAGCACGCCCACAGGTCCAGGGCGGCCTGGGATGCCCTCCAGTCCAATTGCACATCAGTCAGGCCAAGGGTATCCCTGCCACAGGCCTAAAGGGCATTACTGGGCCAAAAGGCCCACCTTTGGAGGGGTCTCACCCCACCCCCTTGGTCTCAGCGGTCTGATTTCAACGTTCCTGTGCACTGTAGCCGACCCTCTCCTTGTGGGAGAAGTTTGGACCAAATCGCTGACCTTGGGATTTCCACTAAAAATCCATGGGGGACCCCCTTTGAGATTTGGTCCATTTTGGGCCAATTTGGTCAACTCCACCCATTTCCCCGCTAGCACGCCCACAGGTCCAGGGCGGCCTGGGATGCCCTCCAGTCCAATTGCACATCAGTCAGGCCAAGGGTA
>NC_134785.1:8910994-8918494 GCF_046742065.1 Oratosquilla oratoria | reverse complement strand
TATGTGCTCAGGGTCCCTATCATCTTTTACGATATGTCAATGAGACGTACTGTCAAAGGAAATGGATCTTGCTTTACAAATGAGTACACAAGGATCTACAAAACTCATACAGAGTAGGTCATATACATACTTCAGATGACTTCCGAGAAGATGCATAGCCGCGCCTACTCTTCTCTAAGGCTGGAATTGTTCCAAGTGAGACCTAGGGGTTTTTTTTTTTTTTTTTTTTTTTTTTTTTTTATCTTGTCAAAAGAGTTTGCTCACCCTTATCCCAAGGTTGATGCTTTCTTGGATTTTTTTTTTTTTTTTGTCTGAATAATATAAGTCAACTTTATTGAATTGAAGATCGATCCGAACTAAGATGGGGTCTTGATTCATATGAGAATAGAAAGATTTGTAAGATAAGAAATAAATTTATTTACTTAGTGCAAAAAAAGGAGTTCGAGATATAAATGTTGCTTTGGTGAGTAGATGAATAGGGTGGAGGAAAGTCTATATTTGGGACCATTCTCGTATTTTTGTAGGAAAGCGTAGATTAACTTCTGGACAGAAGTCATTCATCTGAAACTATGAGGATTTTTTTTTATGCAAAGAGAGCCAATACATTAGTTGTTAGTTTGATTTATGGTTTCTTATCGTATTCCCCGTCGTCATCGACGTCATCATTGCCTATGCCTTTATCAGACATAATTACCATATTAGGTTAATCCATTGTATTCGTACAAAGGAGGATAGCACTATTATACGTATTTCTATCTGACGCGAAAGGATCTCATTCTGGTATGGTGAAACTCCATACCCATATAATTAACCAATGAATGACAAGTTACATGCTTACATGTACGTGTATTCCCATATACGTAAACATTTAAAAAGAGAGAAAGAAAGAGGAATAAAGAGAGGTAGAGAGTAAGGGAGAAACTCGCACCTTCCATTTTGTACTATCGTGCATGTCTAAACATATACTCTTTTTATCCTTCTTCAGCTTATGTGTGGCTGTTTGTGCCATTTTTTTTTTTTTTTACCAAAAAATTCTAGCAGAACTCTGGATCGTTATCATATATCTAAGAGTTTTTCTTTTAACACCATAATCAGGATCCAGGTCACAAGAGACTGGGGAATGAAATTACTAAACATATATATTATCATTCCAGCTAAAATACATATTCTTAATTAAGAAGACAATGGTGAAATGCGGTAAGAACCCACTCCATGCCTCCCTCGTAAGTCTTCTCCTTTGTTGAACATGCTCCAGAATGCAAAAGGCCTCCCCCCCCCCCAACCTCCACACTCACTACCTACACAACCTTCTACTTTTAGTCCTCTACAGCCTCCTACTTATAATCCTACTTCTGGTTTTCCACAACCTCTAAGCTCAGGTCCTTTTTCGTAATCTCATCTTTGTGCTTTCCTTCTTGCAAACACTTCTTATCCGTCTTCTCTTCCCTGGGAACCTTCTTGTTTCAAACTATATCCTCTACGAGCTACAATAGTAACTCCCTTTCCTCTTCCTCCTTCTTCTTCTACTCCTCGTTCATTTTTGCCTCCTCTTTTCCTTCCTCTTCCCCTTCCTTTATTCTCTTCCTCCATCTCTTCTTCTTCCTCTTCCTTTTCCTCTTCCTTTTCCTTTTCCTTTTCCTCTTCCTTTTCCTTTTCCTTTTCCTCTTCCTCTTTCTCTTTCTCTTTCTCTTCCTCTTCCTCTTCCTCTTCCTCTTTATCTCCCTCTTCCTCTTCCCCTTCCTCTTCTTCTTCCTCTTCCTCTTCCTTTTCCTCTTCCTCTTCCTCTTCCTTTTCCTCTTCCTCTTCCTCTTCCTCTTCCTCTTCCTCTTCCCCTTCCTATTCCTCTTCCTCAACCTCTTCCTTAATCCCCCTCTTACGCCTCCTCCTCCTCCCCCTTTTCATCTTACCCCTACCCCTTTCCTTAATATTTCTTGGTCTCGACGCAACTTTCCCTTCACGTCTACATTACCCGCTTGCAAGCTGTTTAGCTCCTCCTTCTCCTCCAATTCCCTCCTACTCGCCACAGCCCCTCTTCTGCGTCCCATGTACCGCCCCCGAAACGCTTCCAGGACAAACAAAAAACAAAGGTCGGGAAAAAAATAGAAAGAATGCTGTAAACAAGCCCAATTCCGGGCGATGGAGCAAAAAGTTACCACCTCGCTCCTATCTTGCCACCACAAGCGCAACTACCGCCCAGAGGGACATACAATCCCCAAGAACTCTAAGACACCTTGAAAGATAATCACGATTCCAAACAATCTCAAGCTTCCAGCCGAAAGTCAAGAGCCAAGACTCAAGCCAATTTCCAGGATAGCTCAAGCGGTCCAGTCGTGTATGTCCCTTGGGCTTATTTCAATAACACTGTCGCCATGGAAAACAGCAATGCTCCTGGTTCTCTCTAGAAGACAAGATAGACGCGTGTGTCACAGAGTTTTAACAAGGAAGCCTTTATTTATTCCGCTTCTATATCTTACTCGCTTAACTCTGTCCTCCCCTTCGTCTTGTTATTCTTTTTTTATTCTTTTTTTTTTTTTGTTCTTTTTTATTACTCCCCTCTTGGTCTGGATTGCTGTCATGGTTCTTGTACGAATAAGGTAACGGTCAGCAGAATGGAATAGTTATGGTTGTGGATTGTATTTCCTGAGACTCTTTATAGGTTATGGGCAGGAAGGAGAGTCTACGTGTGTTTTAGAGGAACAGAGGGAAGTTTTATTCTTCCCTAGAGTTTTCCCAATTCAAAAACTTCTTGCTTCTTTTAAATTGCAACTTTTTTTTTTCTAATCTACCATTAACTCACGACCACAGTTTGCATGTATGTGCCACGAGGTTAAAATTTTGAGATCCTTTATCCACTTGAATACTGTTCTTGGTGTATTTGAATACAGTCATCTCGCAAGAGAACTAGCGAAAAAGGAGAGAGAAAGGGAGTAGGACAACAACACCAGTGGATCACCATAAAGCCATAAGACACGGTTGCGAGAAGTAATATCTAATTGAACTGTTCCCCCAAACTGCGGGATGGCTCGGATAATAACCAGATGCGGAAGGACGCAGACAGATGCAAGACAGCTAGTGAGACGGGTCGAGATAATCGCCTCCGCCAGATGGGTGGACGTCCACGGACACCGCCACCGTCGCCGTCACATCACCACATCGCCGGACGGGAAAGAGCGACACTAAAAATCGTTTCGAAAACCGAGTCCTCACACCAAGCATGTGCTATGGAGAGACCAAGAAAATGAAAGGAAAAATCGGTACAACGTGAATAAAAGGAATAATGGGCGAATGGCAATTTAAGAGATATTTCCGTGGTGTCAAAATTTCTTGAAGAGTAAACTTGATGAAGGATGTGCTACGTGTTTAAGATCTAGTTAGGGCCTGCCCTGTCCAGCAACTTGACGTCCCAAAGCCATAATGCCATTTGTTGGCAAGGCAGACACTCACACCACTTTTAAACGTTAGTGTGGATAGGCCCCGAGGAGAACACTTGTTTAGTAAGCATGTACATTGCAACCGTGTACAAGGCTTCCATACGGTCCCGCACTCTAAATTACACCGAAAGTTCCAGGTTTCATAAAGTTTCGCATCGTAAATTGAACCTTGTTTTGCGGAAGGAAATAAAACTTGGCCATCGTATCCTTTGCCCGACGCAGTGGTCATTCCAGAGTCCATAGTTGCAGAAAGACACAAGTGGCCAAGACATTTGATAGCGAGATAAGTCGAGACGATCCCCCTTGGCATTGTCCGCATGGGGGTGATAACGCGCCGGCCTGCAAACAAACCAATTCGCTTAAAGATATAATGTTTCCCTGAAAATTACCCTGGCACCAAATGAAGAGGAAAAGGGGAAATTGCATTTAGGGGGGACGGGAGGAGATGGAGAACATATTGTAATGACTGCCAGTAAAGGAATAGGTAAAGAACTGAAAAAGGATGCGGAAGAAAGAGAGAGGTAGAATAATAGGAAGAAGGGTAGTTAGGCATCATCCTGTTTTTTTTTTTTTGGGGGGGGGAAGTATTGGTAATAAAAGGAATTCTATGTTATATCTAATTGAAAAAGTCCAACACAGACACTCTTGTTCATCTGAAGTATACACAAGAGATTTTGTTTATTCCCGATAAATTACCTTGACAATTTTCGACGTCTTTGTTACCAGATACCAAGACTGCACACCAGAAAGTATCGAGGTACTTGTCGTCTCACGTGCACCATTATTGGTGTAAATAATAATGTCACCACACACGCGCCGGTATGTTATCTTGACTGGAATTCATTTCAATTACGATACCTCGCAAAGGCTACTGCGTCTACCTTCATCATAGTAATTCAAAACCCTTATATTCTGTTCACCTAAACGCGGGATAATTCTTTTTTTGCCAAAAGCTAGGGTAGGACCTAAAGTTAACCATTTAATGAGTAGGGTCTCCTCTACGATGAATGAAATCGTGAGGCATTCGCCAGAATAAAATCATTTAAGTGACCATATTTAGACTTTTGGTTCATAAAAGAATGTTGATGATGGACATTAGTATTCATCCCTCTGTTGTTCCGGGTTTTCTCTAAGGTGAATAAAATTGAAACAATTTAAGTAATCATATACACTCAAAACCCACTATCGGAGAAATAGTATCAGAAGTACAGGAGATCTGTAGATTTCGACTACTATCTGTGATCCTCGTTAGCAGAATGGTTACAAGAAGATAGAGTATAGTAATCATTCTGCTGAAGACTACAGATAGTGGTCGAAATATACAGATCTCCTGTTCTTCTGATATTATTTCTCCGATAGTGGGTTTTAAGTGTATATTAACAAATGTGTTATGATACTAAAGTTTCCCACTAAGTAATCATAGTTGATCTTTTGACCCACAACTGGAGACGGGAAAGAGAAATCTTAGAATGTTTCCGTACTGAAGAGGTTGACATAGAGGTCGGTGCGGTGGTGGAATCGTCTCTTCTTGAGTGATTCGCTTTTAGATGGTGCCTCCGCCGAGAGTCGAGCAATTTGGAAGAACCACACTCACTGTCTCCCAGTTGCCTCTGCGATTGCCAAGAGCTTACGACAGTGAGAAATGATGAAGATATTCAGTTGCTAAGAATATTCCATCCCGGGATTCCCCGTGGAGCGAAATAGTCTTAAGTAATCAACAGTCAGTGTCTCTGGAGGGTGACTTCGTCAGGCAAGAGAGGTTGTGTTGTAATTAATAGGATGTTATATTTGTAATGCAGTAGCACGTACAGGAACTGCTGAATTTTGTATAGAGAGGGAAAAATGGAGGGAAATTGGCTCATGTAATCAACAGTTTGCGTCTCGGGAGGCCAAGCGTATTCAGAATATTAGGGTTCCTGTTTTATCTGTTATCCTTGGGGAATGAACAGTATAGAATATATATCATAGATTAATGTCCAGAATGTCGAGAACTCTGTGAAGCCAGAGGCTTGATTAGAATAACGTATGTGGATTAGATCATTAAGTGCCGTAAACCATAAAGTATTATTCCAGTGTACTTGCACATCTAGTAAGCCATGCTTTATAGAAACACGTTCATCAGAACACCCTCTAAATAGTAATCTAGTAAACAGCGTGATGGATAGTACATATGTTGATACAGTACATGAAGTCATGTCATCAGGATCGTATCAGAGGTAATCTAGATTTAATGAACACGTACTGTGTCTCGGATAACTTTGACGTTGTATGAAATGAAGAAAATAACGTCGCTAATGGTAGTATAATATTTTATGATGAATGTGGTTGAAAACATGAGTAATAAATCTCTACAACTTAGATCAGCTTTGTGAATTAAATTCTTTTATCTTTGTATTTTTTACAATGACAAAGCTGCAGTTCAGGTCGACCGTTCCAAAAACTAGTATACCACTAAATATTAAAGAATTCTTTATAGAGTTTATATTCGTTGGTGTTCTATTGTTCATGTACATATATGTGTGTAAAATTATTTTCCTAATTCATATAAATAGGCAAGTAATTATCATAACCAATCAAGAAGATGTTTTAGTTTAGATATCATTGACGTATTAACAATAAAAAACAATACTAGTGCTTAGAAAATGTAATGAATTCTATCATTTAATTTGTCATTAAGGAAAATGGAATTAGTATTACCGAACATAGTATCTAATTGTTATTGTACTTGATATTCTCTTCTTTTCTCATATAGATTTTCTTTAAATCACCATGGCAATTGAAATCATTGAGTTTGAAAACGAAGCATTATGACTGAGGAGCAATTCCGAGCATCAGATTAAGGAGAATGGAAGAAGGGCCAAGAGTCATTGTGCTCAAGATATTAGTGACATTCAAGACATCAGGGTTATTTCGTCCACACTAAGATTAGGATTACCAAGATGCCCCACGCTCTCGCTCTAAGGGACTCAGAAGATGAATATACACTTGTTTTGTGACTGAACAGCATCAGTGACACAAAAGAACTGAGACTAAGATTCAATTGACGGGTCGCCACGGAGAGAGATACGATAATTTGGTAGTATCCAAAGTTTAAAGGAAGAGTATATTAACTGTTACCAAAGAGATAGGACAAGATAGAAGGGAGTAGAAAAGGCTATCCCCCGTGTAAGGTGGAAAAAACCTTTGGTATATGTATGTATGTAGAAAAGGCATAAGGAGCAGAATAAGGTTGAGTGATGAAGAATGAGTACGACTAGGAGAGGGATATTTATGACAATAAATTAAAAAAAAAAAAACACGAAAAATAGAGAGAGTAATCTTTGCCTCGAGTTTCCCTAACTGGATGTACGTAGCCCCATGATAGCCAGCAACGGTTGCCTGGCTCTCCCATAGAACTCTCCAAGAAGAAACTTTGGATGGTATGAGACACTTTCTATGTTTTCAACTGAAACTAGAAAGAAGAGAGTAATCACTGGTAGTTCGAATGGTTCAGGTCAAAAATGTTTGACTTTGTTTTATAGCATTCCAAAAATATGACCAGCTTAACCATTCCTGTATTAGTTTATAGAAAAAAAGGATTAAGTTAATTTATTGGTGCAAGTGGTATGTTGGGATTTTTTTTTTTTTTTATAAGAGGTAAATCTAAGAACGGTAAACACGAAAACATACCCGCACACGCACGAACAAAAGTCTTTCTAGTGTAATGGGGAGTTATGTATCCCCAATGTTGGGATACTATGGCAGTGTCTCTCTGACGACGGGGAAATGGGTTCTCGACTACAAGCCGTTATTGAATCCCTTGAGCAAAGGAAATATGTGTATGATTTGTGTAAAATCACAGGATTACTCATAGATCGGACGATATGAATTTTGAATCACTCATTCACGAGGCTAGCATGTGATCTAAAACAATGGTAAACTATGTGTGCGTGCGTGCGTGTGTGTGTGTGTGTGTGTGTGTATGTGTGTGTATGTATGTGTGTGTGTGTGTGTGTGTGTGTGTGTGTGTGTGTGTGTGTGTGTGTGTGTGTGTGTGTGTGTGTGTGTGTGTGTGTGTGTGTGTGTGTGT
>NC_134785.1:8898494-8900994 GCF_046742065.1 Oratosquilla oratoria | reverse complement strand
ATTCATTCATTCATTTATTCATTTATTCATCTATTTATTTATATTTATTTATTTATTTATTCATTCATTTATTTATTTATTTATTTATTTATTCATTTATTTATTTATTTATTTATTTATTTATTTATTTATCTATTTATTTATTTATTTATTTATTTATTTATTTATTTATTTATTTATCTATTTATTTATTTGTTTATTTATTCATTTATTTATTCATTTATTCATTCATTTTTAGTTTTGATTTCAGCCGTTGGGATAAATTAGAGGAGTACTGTTCTTAGCCAATTCGCTTATTTATTTTTACTACCTTATTTTGGTGAGAATCAGGGACATGAAACTTAGTGGTAAGATATTTACCAAGCGGGTCCCAGGAGATAATAGAATAGACTAGCGGCAACCAAGACTGAAATATGTGTAAACAAAAAAGTAAGACATGGATCAGACGAAACAAGCCAGAACATTTTCCTCCCCGCTAGGGGACCTTCGAAATGTACACAAAACTCTGGTAATAACCAAAGGGGAAGGAGGAAAAGTGTTGTATACTTAATACATTCACTAAGATAACCCTCTTTGAAGATTTAATTCTGGTTAATTTAAATCGAATTTATTCAGGTGAGGTGAAAGCCCATATTGAGAGGGTTCATCGGTGTGTATGTGTGTAATTCACCATGGCCTTGGAACACGTGTTGGACTCATGATCGACAGCTATTTCCCTTCCGGAATAGAGCTCAGAGTTCATATGTATATATATATATATATATATATATATATATATATATATATATATATATATACATATATATATATTGTATATATATATATATATATATATATATATATACTGTATATATATATATACATATCAATATATATGTGTGTGTGTGTGTGTGTCTGTGTGTGTGTGTGTGTGTGTGTGTGTGTGTGTGTGTGTGTGTGTGTGTGTGTGTGTGTGTGTGTGTGTGTGTGTGTGTGTGTGTGTGTGCGTGTATGTGTGTGTGTGCGTGCGTGTGTGTGCGTGTGTGTGCGCATGTGTGTGTGTGTGTGTGGGCGTGTTTGCATGTGTATGTGAGTGTGTGTACGCGCATGTGTGTATGCACGTCCCTGTGTTTGTATGTGCAGAGGTGTTAACGATGTTAAGTGCAAGTATGGAGACTGATGAGACAGAATCTGGAGTATTTAGAATTTAGGCAGAACACTTGCTGACGTATAATTTCAGATGGTGAGGTGTAGACTCCGCGCTCGTGTAGTTGGCGTGCCGGTTTAGGATTAGTGCAGCGGACAGAAGCTTATGCTTGAGGGAACTGGTGGCAGTCATGTGAATATGAGGTTTTCAGGAGACAGTCTACTTTTTCCTACCGCGTGGCACTTTTCCTTTTTATTTTATTTATTTATTTATTTTGTTTATTTGTTTGTTTGTTTATTTTGTTTTACTTATTTATTTATTTATTTATTTATTTATTTATTTATTTGTTTATTTATTTATCTTTATTTATTTATTTATTTATTCATTTATTTGTTTATTTATTCATTTATTCATTTTTATTTATTTTTTATTTTTTCTATTTATTTTTTTCATTTATTTACTTATTTGTTTGTTTGTTTGTTTGTTTGTTTGTTTGTTTGTTTACTTATTTATTTATTTATTTATTTATTTATTTATTTATTTATTTATTTATTTATTTATTTATTTATTTATTTATTTATTCATTTATTTGTTTATTTATTTATTTATTTAATTATTGAGGGGGAGAGCGTCTCGTAATGGTATTATGTTCAATGGCGTGACCCTTCCTTCTTGAAGGAGCTTTAGCCATCACAATTAAACAATTTCGTACAAAGTGGATCTTCTACTTTCAATGTGGTTGGAGCCAGTATACGTCATTTAGTTGTGCGTGACATATTAAGAAGCGAAGGTGTTGGGAAAGATTTCTTCTTTCTTCAGTGTAGATTAAAGTGTGTTTTACTACTTTTTATCTAAATGAATTTTACAAAGGATTAGCAACAGTTGATACTCTTTGTCCGTTTCTTTCCTTCAGTATTACACACTTCTTGTCGTCAGTATGAAATAATTCATGTGCCATGATATTAGTGTTAGGAGGGGGGAGGACGGGAGTGAACGGGGATGTTTGTAAATGCCAGTTGAACAGAGGCCCATACTACATTGATCATTATATCCGGAGGTGAAAAGGTTCAGAGTTGGTGCCTAATTCCCTCGCATTTAGTCCTCCATTCCTGATCTGTCTCTCTATATGCGTGTGCGAGTGTGTATGTACGTCTGTGTGTTGACCCAGGACCCTTTACTGCAGGCGTACAGTTTTAGTACTGAAATGCTTGCGTGTGCATTTAGAACTTTGGCTGCAGACTCGTGGATTTATGGGTTCGCCGGAGGCCGAAGGCCGTAATGACGCTGGCCCGGAGGTGTGGTGCGAGACGGCGTTCTGCAGATGAGCCGAGCCAGGCGAGCAGTGTCCAGTGGGGGTTCAAGCGCCGCAGGCTG
>NC_134785.1:8890994-8893494 GCF_046742065.1 Oratosquilla oratoria | reverse complement strand
CATTTTCTCACGATGATATGAAAACTGTGTATACACACATTTCAACGTATTTTTGGTGGGGGATGCAGTAATACTCTTGGTACGTTGGCGCTATTCTATTCTATTCATATACTATAATACAATGAATAGACAATAATTAGACGTTGATATATTTGATATATAATTAGACGTTAATATATGTAACAGCTGAGGTCCAATATAAGAGACTTGGGTCATTTGAGTGTTATGATCTTCCATTCGTAACTTTTTACAGAACGTTTGGGAAAGTATGTGTTTGTTCTATATTTTCTTTTTTCGTCCATTTATATATTCTTGGTTTAGAATCTAGCCTAAATAGTCGCCTAGAATATTACTGTTTATTTTTTTACACTCCTACACAAACACACACACACACACACACACACACACACACACACACACACACACACACACACACACACACACACACACACACACACACACACACACACACACACACACACACACACACACACACACACACACACACACACACACATATATATATATATATATATATATATACACCACACACACACACACACACACACACACACACACACACACACACACACACACACACACACGCACGCACGCACGCACGCACATACACACAAGACACAAATCCATGACTGTGGTATAAATCTGAAACAATTCATTCATATCTTAGTGTGCACCTCTATGAAATATAAATTCTCAATTGTAGAAATATTGGGAATCATGAGGAAATGTTTGGAATGCTTATAAGTCCTGAATACACAAGCAAAGCCATAAATTCTTTTCGAATAACCTAAGATTATGTTCTCTCTCACACAAATATAAACATAATCACACACACATACATGTAGACACACACACACATACACACACACACACACACACACACACACACACACACACACACACACACACACACACACACACACACACACTCATTCTAACAGTAAAATCCACATAAAGAAAGTGAATACATGTTAACATACACATCTTAAAAATTTTCCTTTCAATTCGTGGATCCCTCAGCCATTTGTATACGCATTTCCCCGTCTCAGTCATCAATATTGTTTCATTTCAGACATAGGCGATGGAGTGTTCCAAATTATTTGATAGCAGGTAATCAAAAAGTGCCAATGATCAATAAAGGCAATGAAAATGATGTTTTGAATAGTTAATGATAAAAGAGAGTTGATGGAATTCGCTGAAGTAAAAATGAAAATCGCAAAAATTATGATGATAATGGTAATAACAGATTTGTGATAATGATGATGACAACAATGGTAGGACAACGGCAATGACGATGGTAATCATGTCAACTCAAATCCCATCAAAATAATATTACCAACAATAATGATAATAAACGTAAGTAGCGTTTCCTTGTGCGGCAATATACCAAAGGAAAACAAGTCGACTTTGGAAAGCCTTGTTTGGAGATCGAGTGAATATTCTCTCATTAGACAGTCCGTTTGTTTCCACAGAATACACGAGTACCGTTCCTCTCTCCCAGGCTCGCTGGCATACACGCACGCGCCTGCAGGGGAATCGCAAGCCAGAAGATCAACTGCGGCCTAAGCCATCATCTTAGGTACTCAGACAGTCCAGATGAATAGGATACCAATAGAATTCTTTCCAGGAACTCTGAACTCAATGGGTAAAGAATTGACTAAATGGTGCCACGTGGGTGACAGTTTTAGTTTCGTTCATAGGTGACTTAAGACTTTTGGATTTTTCATTTGCTGAGTGTTGGGCATTTTTGTTGTTGTTGTTTTTTTACATTTGGGTCAAATTCGTATCAAAGCGGGGTTTTTGAGTGATTGAAACTTTGCTCTGTCCATTACAAGCACCCCAACTGAATAATGTCGTCCAACATTAACCAGACCCATTTGTATATAATCTAGAAAGCACATCAACATCTTGAGAGCACCATATGCTATTACGAACACCTGAACCTAACTCATGATGTATTTAATCCAGGCAAATGTATGTTTTGTTTATACAAAAAGGATAGTTATCAAGGAACTCTTTTATGTAGAAATATATCAGCACTCAACAACGAAAAAGTTATATATATAGGTTCAATATATCAAACATAATATCCAAGAAAATAGTGTGTATATATATATATATATATATATATATGTATATATATATATATATATATATATATATATATATCTCAGACAATCTCCTTGACAGTAGCTGTTCATTAGCGAATTTCTCAAACATATGTACAGTATATATATATATATATATATATATATATATATATATATATATATATATATATATATATATATATACATATCACATGATACAACAAAGCATGTAAACATAGCTCGTATTACCAAACCTAACGCAACATAGAGACCCTCATACACGCGAAAAAACACGTCACAACCAAACCTATACCAACCATCGAAGGCCCCGATCAAGATCCTAGTGGGCAGGTTCCTCTCCCTCCTTGCCCTCTGCCGGTGTGGTCATG
>NC_134785.1:8885994-8888494 GCF_046742065.1 Oratosquilla oratoria | reverse complement strand
GATATCCTGTAAAGAATTATTCTTACCTATGTTCCTCAAGAGTTGGGTTCTTTCTTTAGCCGGCTATACCTCAGAAACTCGCACATTAAGCAAACATGACCGGAGACAAGCGGGTAGGTAGGACTCGAACCGCCAGAAGCATTCTTGGACTTTTACAAAGAACAGGAGGAAAGTCAGACAATAAACGTACACTGTAAAGAAGAGAGTACAGAAACATTATTTATCTGACTATGAAGTGGAACTGATCACACTTAGGTAAGAAAGAAAGAATTAGAGATCTAATTACCTTACTAATAACAAAATATATTGGACGTTAGATCATCTGTGGCTTGATAGAATAGTAAAAGATAACAATGAGGACACATATTAGGCAGATATAGTGGTAGAAAATGATGGATGTTATGACCAAGAATTGTATAGTTCTGATTATTGTTTGGTGATTACTGAACATGCTTGGCAAGTCCAAGTAATATTTCAAATTATTCGAATACTAAACAGATTATAGGTTAAACAATAAAAGAGAAGCAGAAAGACAGGCAGACAGACAGACAGACAGACAGACATACAAATAGGAAGATAGAGACAGAGAGACAGAGACGAAGACCTAGACATATAGACAGAGACAAAGACAGAAACAGAGACAGAGACAGAGAGACAGAGCAAGACCGAGAGCGACCGATCCTGTGAGCTTTTGAACATGCGAGTTGGTTTGTGCGTCTGTTTGTCTGTGGGTCTGTGACCGTGTGATCTTGTTTGCTTGTCTGTCTGTGTGTAGTGATATAGGGGAAGCCTTTGGAGGGGCCCTAGACAGATGGCTGCAAGACTCTGAGGGGAAGGAGTGCATGGGTCGAGGGTGAATAGGCAAGTGGGATCCTGAAATGATTTACTGCCCTGTTTGATGAATCTGAAGAGGAGAGTGTTGGAGAGTGCCAAGTAAATCTCAGTGGGACCCTCACAAGGTGAAACTTTAGTAAGGGAGCTGGTTTAATTAATATTTTCATTTTCTTTATTTCTTCTAACGATGGGAAGCTTTTTAGGGTTCTTGGAAATCGCACCTTCATGTTTAAGAGCAATCATAGTACTGTAGGTTAAAGGACTCTTTTGAGGAAGATATTAAACATATGATGGATAGAAAGAAATAAGGCATTGCCAGGGGAATGGTTACGGCTAGACAAATAGAGGTTGTAGGAGAGGTCGTATAGTAAACGTAGTTTTTATTAAGAAATTTATGGACTTGTGACCAAAATAAGCCTATGGAATGAGGTACAAAAAATAAGTGAATAAAAAGTAAATAAATTAATTAATAAACAGGTAGATAAATAAATAAATGAATAAATAATCAAATAAATAAATAAATAAATAAACAATCAAATAAATAAATAGATAAATGAATAAATGAATAAATAGATAAATAGGTAAAGAAATGAAAATAAACAAATAAATAAATAAATAAATAGTAAATAAATAGATAAATAAATAAATAAATAAATAAACAAATGAATAAATAAAAAAATGAATAAATTAAAATAAATAAATAAATAAATATGCATTAATAAACAGATTAACTAATTAACTAATTAATAGATAAATAAATAGATAAATAAATAAATAAACATATAAATAGATAAATATGTAAATAAATAAATAAATAAACAGAAATAAATAAATGAATGAATATTACAGAACAAAGGAACACTGACGTAGCCATGGTGCATATCATCATATACATTGCACTGGACGAGTCGGTTCATTCAAATAGAGAGACAGACTCCGAAGGTTACAAGCTTATCTCGATTTTGGTACATTATACTTAGATAAATAGAGGTAAGTATATGTATAGATAGACACATATGCACATATTCATACAAATACACACAAATACACGTACATACGCGCACATGCATATACAGATACACTGAATTACACAAGCAAACACCAACACGTATAATTATAATTACATAAACACATACACATACCACACACACACACACACACACACACACACACACACACACACACACACACACACACACACACACACACACACACACACACACATACAGGCACACACACAAACACACACACACACACACACACACACACACACAAACACACACACACACACACACACACACACACACACACACACACACACACACACACACACACACACACACACACACACACACACACATACACACACATTGCTCACAAATAGAAAGTTGATCAACTTTAAAGGGAAAACGATACTTTGAGGAACAAGAGGATTAGACTACTTCCTACGATAAATGAAAATAACACCGAAGTCAAGTTGAACGGGAAAATATTGGTGAAATTATGAAGATTTGGAAAAGATGGTTGTAAAACTAGTAGAGGAGTGAAGTTAAATTCAGAGATGTTATGAAACAATAGAACACCATGAGAGGGTAGAGGAAAGAGTGGTGATGATCATTGTATAAATGAGGTTTCTCCTTAAGGTATGTAGCGGACAAGGCGATAT
>NC_134785.1:8870994-8873494 GCF_046742065.1 Oratosquilla oratoria | reverse complement strand
TAGCAAGCGGGCATGCAAGCAGGCGACCAGGCAAGCAAGCAGGATGACAAGCTCGTAAACAAACATACATACAAGCAAGCATGCAATCAGACAGTCAAGTAGGCAACAAGCAAGCAGGCAAATAGGCAGGGAGGTAGGGAAAGAGGGGTCAGGAGGATTCGTACGTAAGGCCAGAGAGGCGAGAGTACTTGTGCAACCACCAGCACAAGCAACGCTGCCACCAATACCTTTACTAATTAAATACGGAGTTTAGGATAACCACCGTTCAGTAATAGTCTACCCATGGGTGTAATAGCGTAATGTATGGGGAAGTTAAACCATTAGTTTTGGGGTCCTGATACATCGCCGTTGTATATTTCCACCATGCAACGATCTTGCAGATTTATGGTCGTTCATTTCACTCTAACTGCCATTGTTTTATGTCTCGTATTTAGTAATTAGGAAACGCAGAGAATTAGGGTTTATCTAGGGAATCAACTCTAATTACTGTTGTTTCTTTTATCAATTAAGCTCCTGGAAGTTAATTAGGAGAGCGAATGAATAATATTATGATTACTAATGTGCTTATATGCGTTCTGCCCCAAAGTATTTATGATGTGTATTTTAATACGAGATTTTTGGGCTTTACTTTTCAGCAATCGCACAGTCCGTCCAGGGCAAAAGCGCATCGGGAACTCCCTCCCTTTCGGGACAAGGATAATAATGCCCTTTTCCAGATTTCGGAGCAGATGATTAGATGATTATGTGCGCCTATATGTATATACTCTTGTGTGTGTGTGTGAATGTGTGTATATGTGTGTATGTGTATGTGTATATGTATGTGTATGTGTATGTGTGTGTGTGTATGTATATATATACATATGTATATATATAATGTGTGTGTGTGTGTGTGTGTGTGTGTGTGTGTGTGTGTGTGTGTGTGTGTGTGTGTGTGTGTGTGTGTGTGTGTGTGTGTGTACTAAAATGAAAAGACAATATCAAATACAACTACAGAGATATATTGACATCCGTAACAATGTTTTGTTTAATAATTAGTGATGGCTCTTTAAAACATGCAATATATAGTACAATTGTATAATTATCATAAAAGATTTACCTCGCTTTATAAGGAAATGTTTAGATTAAGATATCAAACATTAATTCATAATTGAATGATCTAAAACCAAAAACACTTTCATTTCATATACTATTGACTACTAAATACTTGTAGAGGTCTATAGAATATACAAGATAAAGATTTCAGACATGTAGAAAAAAATCTACCTAACCCAATAATTTCTTAACTAAAATCTTTCCACAGCCTACCAATATGAGCGAATCATATAAAACGTACATTTTTGCTCATAAAATAACAAGATCTAGTAAACCTATTTGAAAAACAGACTGAATCTATTTGAACCCTCAGCCAGCACTCGAGTAAGACAATCAGATAAACACCGAATGATTAAAGCACCGTCGTCTATCTAGTAAGATGTGGCGATGTCGGTGGGGGGCTTACATCAGGAGACGCGTAACGAAGGCAAAAGCCGTCGCTTGGACCGCTCGGTCAGGTAAAGCCAAGGTTACGTCCGTTTTCCCACCTCCGCCTTCGACGATGGCACTTTTGTTTCTCTCATGGTTAAAGCCAGGTGGCTATTTCATCTTCATCTTCATGACGGGGTAGATTCATTCCAATTGCACTGTCTTGAATTCTTTCTTTATAAACAGGAACACCACAAATCAGCCTGGTCACCGGTGATCAGGAAACAGGCTGTAGGCTTGGTGTGATTGGTCCCTAAGAATCACAACAGCCAATCGGAAAGAGGTGCCAGGTTTAAAGCTTCGACTACAAATTTAAAATACCCACAGTGTTCCTCAAAATGTTTGAAAAACACTACAGAAAGTGAAAAAAGAAAAAAAAAATTAACTATGATCAGGAACTAAAAATTGTAAATGAAGAAACAAGATAGTGTTGAGAATTAAGACAATGAAAACATACAAAATGTGCCCGCAAGAGAAAAATACCTTATTTCAGGAATACACCAATATAACCCCAAGTAGCAATAATTGTGTATCTATGTTCTCTACACATATAACTATGAATCCAAGTATTTATATATGTATTTTTCTTTGTATGTATGCATGTATGTAAGTATTTATTATGTGCGTATGTATGTATAAATGTATGTATGTAAGTATTTATTATGTGCGTATGTATGTATAAATGTATGTATGTATGTATGTATGTATGCGTGTATGTAAATATATATGTATGTATGTTTGTATGTGTGTGCGTATGTATATATGCATGTATGTGTATGTATGTATGTATGTATGTGTATGTATATGTATGTATGTATGTATGTATGTATGTATGTTAATATATATCTATTATTAATCTTCTCCATTTTATTCTTCTTTCGTCTTGGCCAGAAATGCGTACAAATTTACTCATCCGTTTAGATAGATATACAGAAGCAAAATTTATAATATGAGAAACAACAGTGGTAAAATTAAAACA
>NC_134785.1:8850994-8865994 GCF_046742065.1 Oratosquilla oratoria | reverse complement strand
ACAAACATATACAAGCGCGCGTTTTCAAGTATGCATAGGCAAACACATGTAATATCATAAATACACGCATACACATGCAAACACAAACGTACATACATATACACACGCTTCCAACGCATACCAAAACGCAAGTGCACATAGGTACGCATGTGTAAATACGTACATATTTAGATAAACACATACTCACACATATGCATACACGCATGTACTCGTACTTTTGCACGAACTCACTCAAACACATAATTTCTCCTCTTAAAGAAAATATTGTACTCGGTATATGATATTTGGACAAATACGTGGTTTCCGTAAGTCTCTTATATGTCTATTTTCAGGAATAGATAAAGAGGTATTCTATCTTGAACTTGTAGGTATTTTGTTTTTATCTTTTGAAAGCTTGATTGAATTAATTGTGTATCTATAACATGATAGCTAGATACGAGTACAGCTAAAAGTTTATACACAGCTTTATGAAACATTATTAATAAAGTTCGCCTATTAAGAATAATCTCATTAAAGAGAAGCTTTACATATGCATGCGTTGTTCTTCTATGACAGTTACGCTTAAGCTGACCGTGAAGGATCAGTATCTATTGACATTGTGTACATCAACAATATTGTCATGGACAATACATCGTCAACATGTCCAGTGACGAAGTCAGTATCGGTGTTCACGATTCAATTCTGTAAAGCTATCGACATACAAAGTTGTCAATATTCTTATTGATAATGTATTGTAAGTATTCATATTGGCAAAGTTTATTCTGATTGATTACGTCGATTTTTTTTCTTACCAATATCTATACTGTTGATCAACATCATGACAGTTTCTACATAAGTAGTATTCTTGTCAGCAGCTTCGGTGTTATCAACATTTTTGCTGAATGTTTTTTACAAATACATTTTTAATGAAGACCTACCTTTATAATCTACATAATATTTGTTATATATTAGTGACCTGATTTTCTCCCTAAAGATTTTGTCATTGATAGTATTTACATTGACGTAATTTTTTATCATAACTAATTTCCTCACGCAGAATTGCAAACAAACACACGCAGAGCAAGATATTGATAGAAACTGATAATCACACGTGTGTGTGTGTGTGTGTGTTTGCGTGTGTGTGTGTGTGTGTGTGTGTGTGTGTGTGTGTGTGTGTGTGTGTGTGTGTGTGTGTGTATGTGTGTGTGTGTGGGGTGATTATGTGTGTGTGTGTGCGCGTGTGCGTGCGTGCATTTATATTTTACTAATTACTAATATATTGAATCTAATGTTTTATTTCTTCCCCAAACAGGTAAGTATACGACCACCAATGCAGAATTGTTTGGCCTCTTATGAGTAAGTACGCATTAGTATGTTGTCGTTGATACTGGACTCTTCTATTTTTTAAGACAACAACCGAATACATTGAGACATTCAGTGAGTAAAGGAAAGGTTTAAGGAAAATAGTAGAGAGCGGGAGTGGTTAGCAGGTAGAGAGACACTGAAGATGACAAGGATCAACACGGGCATAGATGCTAACACAGACGGACAGACATCCACAGACACAGACACAGACTCCCCCAGAGAAGGACACCCACATACTCTCTCAGCATTGGCCTCGCCCATTGTTATATTGGGTCCTTATCATGCTCTTTCTTTATTTGTATTTTCTTGTATTTTCTTCTTTTACAATTGGGATGGGGGGTGAGGTAGTATGTGTGAGAAAAATTTGACCCAACCCGAAGGGATTTCTCCCCGTCTTCTCCTTTTCTGCATGAGGGGACGCAGAGGGGGGTCGCCGATTTAATGAAGCGTCCTTGCTGTGGATGTGCTGTGTCTTACGACACTGCCTCTGACCCAGGGCAGTGGACAAGATGCAGGGATGACCCGTCATCCAGGAGGTGCCAAGATAAGAGGGAGGGTGGAGGGTAGAGGGGAATGGAGTGTATTCGGGATGAAATGGGTGGGAATGGTTATTATGCCTTTGTTTTTTGGCTACCTCCCTTGTAAAGGGGGAAAAAGCCTTTGGTATATGTATGTACAATTCTTTTCACTTTCACTTTTCCTTTCACTGTTTGTCTCTCTCTAGGTGAGCAAAAGAAGGACGAAGAGAGATAAGAACATGGGTATGAAGGGAGAAAGTGGGGAGAAAATAAGAGATGGATATATCGTAGGCGGGAGCTATGTTGAGACAGAGATAGAGGAAGGGACAGATTGGGGTCGTAAAGGAGAGAGGTACGGAGGGGAGTTGAGAGATAGGAAGGAAGAGATTACTAGTTATCTTTCATATTTCTTAGAATCTCTACATGAGAATAATTATTCAACACAATAGTCCGTCTATCCCTATTTACATCTGTGACAACCAATTTTTTTTTTTTTTTTGCTTGTGGTCTCAGCTGAAGGCAGAGCATTTTCTGATTGCCAATTCAAAATGTTCGAATATATTTGTATTTATCAATCTTCTCTCCACCTCAGCTATAAGGGATATATTTTTTAAGCAGATAAGGCAATTGCGTTTCCATTTTGTTTTATACACAAAAGATCCGGTAGTGATAAGAGCAAATTGTATATCTCGGGATCATTTGATTTTCTTGTTTCAGTACTTAATTCGATTGATTGGCGTATTCATCTCATAGAGTCCGGCCGTAAGTGGTACGTCACCGCGCATTTCTGTGCACAAGAAGAAGGGCAGACTTAATCATATTACTATTGCTGAGATAAACATGTTTAAAGATGCACAAAGAGAACGAGAATTAGGTTATCAAGTGTTATGAGAGGATTATTCGAATTAATTATATTTAGACTGACACTTGGTGAAAAGAGAAGGGGAGTTGTACTAGGGTTGCCTCATCCGGGGAAAGAAGGAATGACGAAGACGAAAAGTAATGTAGAGATAATGTGAATAATGGAACAGAAAAGGACAGAAATGAAGATGAATGTCTGTGATTGTTATCGAAAGGCAGGGGACTTCTTGAACCGGTATGAGTGTGAATTAAGTGCCTCTATTTTTAGAAAATAGACCAATTAAAGCATCTTTTTTTTTATTGGTGACATGCTACAGTCATGCTCCATATGATCAATATCTATATTCGTTTGAAAGAATTGCAGTTTACGTCCTGTGATAACAGTTTACGATACAAAGGAAGAACATGTCAACAGTGGATCTTTTTGCCCATAACTAGGTCGAATGCAGAACAAAATAATAGAAAATAAACAAATAAATGAATAAATAATTAAAGATGAACTAATGAATAAGCAAATAAATAAATAAATAAATAAATAAATAAATAAATGAATAAATAAATAAATAAATGAATAAATGAATAAATAAATAAATAAATAAATAAAATGGATGATAAATAATAAACATAAATTATATCAAATAGTAAATAGATAAATAAATGAATAAATAAATAAAGTAAAATAAAATAAATGGAAGGAATTACAGCATTTTGCTTAGATGTTTATTTAAACGAATCTTAAAACTTCAAACTGTACTACATTGCACTGTCTCTACTGGAAGTTTATTTCATTTATTTAGTATGCGGTGAGTGAAGTTGTTTCTACACACTTCCAAATTGAATCTATTTTCTGATGTTTTGAGAGAATTGTATCTGGTCTTGTTCGCATGTAGTGTAAAAATTTCGTCGCGTTTGATGTAGTAAATTCCCTTTAGAATATTAAAGACCTGCATCAAATCACCCCTGAGTCTACGATTTTTTAAGGAAAATGGATTCACGTGTTTCAGTCGACTTTCGTATAGTTTGTTTCTGATTTTGGAAACAGTTTTGTGGCTCGCCATTGTACTTTTTTCCCAATCTGTTATGTCTTTAATGAGATTCGGTGACCAAACGAAAACATCATATTCCATATGTGGACGAACTAATGATTTATATAACTTCTTAATGACAGATGGATTTTTAAAATAAAAAAGATCACGCAATCAGTCCCTCTATATTATCACATAACTTGGGCAGTCGTTAGGTGCACCGGAACTCCTGTATTTCGTACAAGCCTGTTTCGTGTTTTTTTTTTTTATCAATTTTGGGTAAGCATGGTTTAGGGGGGGCGTCTGTCTTTAAGCGGGATATAAGTACGAATCATCTTGGTGAATGTATTTTGAAATATTTCCCACATCACATACTTAATTTTGCATCCCAGTCTGCAAGTTGAATCTCCTGACGTATTCCTATGAACTGAGCTTTACTGTACTCAAATATTTTGGATACAGAACTATCTATTCTATTTTTTTTTATCTAAGTTATGATTACTACTAGCATTGGTTTCATCAACTTCTACGTCATTTATCATCCTTTCGCGGCTAGTGATAAATAGATTAAGTTTCCATGTCTTGCTGATTCTTTTACGCGCTGAGCTAAGTATTGTCACTAAAAAAAATAAATCAAGCGACTACCTATATTGCCATATTTGAGGGTCGTCCAAATAATGTCAGTAAAATTGAAATCACCCATTGTCAGTAAGTCCCGGTTGCAGAAACTAGATAGTTCTTGAATCAGCAGTTTGTCGCTTGCTAATATTTTTGGCCTATATGTTACACCTAAATTCATCTTTTATCCATTTTCTGGGCTAATTCTACCCATAAAGTAATATATGCACCCTGTTTTACTTTTTTTAGCAAACAAGCATGAATATTGATTTAAATATACAACCGAACACCCCCACCTTTCTTGTGGTTTCTATCATGATTAAACTGTTTAAATATTTACCATTTAACCATGTCTCGTTTATTCCTATCTCACCGAGATCTTCACTCTTGACATATACTTGGATTTTTTGTAATTTGTTCCTCATACTACGATCATTAAAGTTAACGTTTTTTAGAAACTCATGATTATTTCTTTTTGACTCGTTTTTATTTTCTACATCATGCCTTCGTCATTTTGTTGTTTATTGACACCTTGTTCTACACTGCTATTTGGTCCTTCTTTGATATTCAGCGCATCATGGACGTTTGTTCCCTCATGGACATTTTGTCCCTCTCTGTCATTGTGTCCTACACTGGCCATTTGTCGTTCGTTGACATTCTGCCAGTCACAGACGTTTAGCTCTTTGCTATCGTCTTGTCCTACCTAGAAAATTTGTCTTTCATTGACATCTCATACTAAAGTGTTTTGTCCTTTATTGACATCGCATCCTACCGTGATACTTTGTCCTCCACTGACATTACATCCTACTGTGATCTTTTGTCCTCCACTGACATTATATCCTATCGTGATAATTTGTCTTTCATTGACATTGCACACTAAAGTGATATTTTGTACACCACTCACATTATATCCTAAAGTTATTTTAATTATTTTTCTAAGGATACACACTAAAATAAGAAGAGGTATATATTTCTGTAGGTTGTCCATTGTTATAAGAAAGATACTATTCCTGACGCTGTAAACTAACCCACAAAGGAGAAATTTATTCAAATGTTCCTATCATGGCTACGTATTCTATATTTTTTCCATCAAAAATCCTCTTTTTATATATATAATTTTGTAAGCAAACCTTTAACATTGGAATAACACCAATATATATATATATATATACATATATATATATATATATATATATATACATATATATATATATGTACATATATATATATATATGTATATATTGTTGGTACATTGTGACAAGTTGATGAAGGTGGAAAAAGAAGTCACGGGTCTAGTTCTGTATCCACATTCCTCTGAAGAAGCATAGAGCGAAACCGGTCAGGAATAAACTCAGTAACTCGGAACTAGACCCGTGACTTCTTTTTCCACCTTCATATATATATACATATACATACATATATATATACATATACATACATATATATATACATATACATACATATATACATATACATATATATATATATATATATGTGTGTAATATATATAATTTGTATTTATATTGTTCTTGTATTACATATATGGGGTCAGGTTGTGGTGTTTGCAAAAACACATACATGTGTGGAAACGTCATATTTTGTGTGCGTGTGTTGATATGTAGTTATGTGTGTGCGTGTAATTGTACGTGTGTGTGTGTATCTATTAAGACTTAATAGCCTTATTAGAGGGAATGCATTACACCTGTGTCTATGTTAGCATGTATGTATATGACACCTTCATGTTTTCTGTTCATCCAATCGTAAACCAGAGAATTCACCTTTTGACTGAACGCAGCACTTAAATTGGTCAAATTTACCTGCCAGCAACTATAAAGTTCCCCTCACTTCCTCGGTCCAAGGCAAGGTCGTTGGGCGTAGACAGGGGCTCGTTAAACGTTGCCAGATGTTTGTTGATGATATAATTGACTGTTGTTCCGCTGATCAAAAGGTTTGGTCCGTGTTTCTACACATCGCAGCAAATTAGTGAGGGTGAGTACCAGTCAGTAGCTGTAGGAAGGACTGTCCCGCCCGGGTTCGGAACGCAGTTATTGATGATGAAGCCAATTAGGTCGAAGGGCGATTCGTTCGGGAATGTGCTGCGCCTTTGAATGTCAGTCTTGGCTGGTTTGACTTGCTTGTTGACATTTTATACGAGCTTTGCTATTGTTTTGCTTAAGATCTGATAAATATCCACGTAGTTGTGTCGTTTTTACTGTACGCTGTGACTTGTGAATTGTTTTCTATGTTTATTTTTCTTATTAAAAATATGCGATTACATAGAATGATTTGATAAGATTATTTCAAAAAATAACTTCGTGTTTGATAATGAATGTTCGTTCTGTAGAGTTGGTGTTTTTAATATGACAGGATAAGACGAGTTCTTGTAATGTGTATATAGCCAAAATCTTTTTTTTTTACTAACTTGTTCCGTGTTCAGCTCTGGCAAATAATACTGAGCTTCCGCTATGTGTGTCACTTCATGAGTCACGACGCCAGGTAACAAAACCAGATGAAGGAGATACTGGAAACAATCATATTTCCACCGTTCTTTTCTAAAGAATATCAACACCCTCATGGACTCCTAATCAGTCTCTGGATCGGGCCAACGATGTCTATCAACGTCAAATATTATCTCGATTCCCTTGAAAACAAACAAACAAACGCGTACCTTCACACACACACACATACACACACACACACACACACACACACACACACACACACACACACACACACACACACACACACACACACACACACACTCACACTCGTGGCGCAGCGGTAGAGTTCCCGCCTGCACTTACAGCGGTTCGGGTTTGAATCCCGCCCAGGGGTGAAATAATTTTAATATTGCTGCGCTGCGAGTTGTTACTCCAACTCTCGTGGGCGAGGAGTTGGGGATCCGTGTGCGTGTAAGGTCATAACATAAACCATAGATTGGTGAAATATGAGCTCTGAGCTCTCTTCCGGGAGGGAAATAGCCGTTGATTACGAGTCCAACACGTGATCCAAGACCTTGGCGAATCACACACACACACACACACACACACACACACACACACACACACACACACACACACACACACACACACACACACGCACGCACACACACATGCACGTATACACACGCACACACACACACACATGCACGTATACACACGCACACACACGCATGCACGTATACACACGCATGCACGTACACACACGCACATGCACGTACACACGCACGTACACACGCACGTACACACACACACACACACACACACACACACACACACACACACGTACGTTTTCATATAATAGCAGGCAGCATTTTCCTTTCTCTTACTGCTGCTCTTCCTAGCTGATGAATTATTTATTATCGTTATTACTATCGGTGTTATATGATGAAACAATTACCTTTTAATATCAAACAGAGTGCGTGTGTTCGTTTCTACATGTATTGTGAAGATGTATCTATATCCTTCCATTATGACATAAAGATTGAATATTATAGTGACCCATGCATATTATGTGGGTTTCTTTTCTATAGAAGATCTACTTTTGTCATTATGTCAAATTTAGTGTAACATTCATTCAAGGTTAGTTCAAGAAGAAGTCTCTCAGCGCTTCAGAATGTTGTCTTGCATAACGCTCGGTGATTTTGTTCATCTGGTAGAAGCCATTCCTGGTTCACGTGAGGAAAGGACAAAGAGAAAATGAATAAAAAAAACGAGAGAGAGAGAAAGGGAAGAGGTGAGTAGATCTCGGAAATTTATTTAGGGAGTGTTTTCATCATTTGTATTTTTATTTTGGCTAACGCCAGGCGATTGCATTCAGTAAGGAGGAACCTCCTCTCTCTCTCTCAGAGGTCGCCCTCGTCGGCGGGAAGGTCCGCGCGAGCTGTGCCTGACGGAGGCGACCGCGCGGACAAGTTCATGTTTGCTCTCCATTTGTCTTGTGCCTACTTGGTGCCATCACGGAACGGCCCGTCCGGCGGCACCTCGCACCTCGGTGCATTCTTGCTTTTCGCAACCAGACAACACAGACGAAGAATACACCACCGCGTCCCTTTTGTGGCGTTCTTCGTCCAGCACGACCTCCTCCAACCCGCAGGGTCATTATGTGTTCGCGTACGTTTATTTCACTTGCGTTCTTTCGTGCAACGACCCCGAGCAGATAACGTATGCAAGAGTTCGCAGGTTGATATCAAATATTGTTGATTTGCTTTTGCCGGCGAGTACGCATATGGTATGTATTCTTTCGAGTATTGGTTGTGGAAGCTCGCTAGCTGAGCGGGCTAGGGCGTCATTACTTGCGGCGAATGTCGAGGGGATGGCGGTTCGAATCCTGCCACCAGCGAAGTTGAACCAAGGGCATGGTTCATTAAATTCCACGCTACAAAGCCCTCTGTGAGGGGCACCGTCCTAGCCTTCCAATAGGGGGGGCGTTTTTGACGTTAAACCATATCATCATCATTGGTTGTGGAAGGGATTTGCTTTGGTCAAATAAGATCGCCTGGCGACTGTTAGAACTTACTGATTCAATCCTGAAAGGCATCGTATTTAGACCTTGAGTTCCATAATGGCTTTCTCTGAACTGAAAAAAATCTGGCGGCAGTTCAAATTAAACAAATGGACCACAAAGTTATTTTATATAGACTCCATATTTTACGACCCTCCAGCCACGAGGAGGGTCTATTCTCATGAATAAAATTGTTTGGATGTAGCTCTAGTACAAGACGAGTTATAAAAGGCAAGAACAAAGGATAATTTGTACCTTCACCCGCCAACTTAGACATCACTCAAACTATACTGGAACGTGATATTGACAAACTCTAACTAAATTATTTATGTGGACTGAGGGGACCGTAGACCGTGTCACGCAATACTCGAGACTCTCCATTCAGACACCTTCGAAGGGCCTCAACATCTTTATTCGTGAGCTCTTTGTTACTACATAAAGCTTACTCGTGGGCTCGAGTCCCGTGTCCCTCTTCGATTTCCAGCCGTAACTGTTACCTGACCCAACAGTCCGCAAACAGCATAGGTCAAATGTGACGGCTTCGGCCGCAGATATCCGCATCCCGGTCTAGACTCCTCACCAACTTCTTGTTGTCTGCTGAAATGTACGGAATATGCTTCAGGTATGGAGGACTAATATCTACATAAATAACTAAATTCACTTTCGTATTTCAACCTTATTGCCGAGTCATTGAGGGAGAGTTTTCGGCTCAAGTATCAAGCTCTTTCATCAAGATCAAATATGTGCGTCCGTCGTTGTTTCCAAAGTGTAGCTTTGAGAGCGGAGTATAGACAAGACAAACTCGGGAGTATAATTCAAACTGATCGGCATTTCAGTTTTATTTTCTTTGCTGGCATGCCTGCCAGTGTACTTCGGACCAAATTATTGTTTGTAATGAATTCAGATAAATGGCCCATTATGCTATTGTTGCCCTCTCGTGACAGCTTCTGTTTAACCCATGCGAAACGATAAGCAAATAAAAACGATGATGTTTGAAGGTTACTGCCTCTGTGATGAATAACGCTTTTTTTCATTGACGGTCTTGAATGTTCTCACTCGAATAAGTAAACATAATTTAGTCGCCCTTCGTAATTCGTACCTCTCCGTCCTCGGTCGTAATTTTTTTTTTATGATTGGGTTTTCATGTAATTATGTCTTTACATTATTAATGATTGCAGAATTATTGGGTAATATTGCGAAAGACTGTGGTGACCCAAGAGGACAGGGAGAGAACCATCAAACATAAAAGCATTGAAAGTAAACGTCTTATCGGGCTCGCCGAAGTCGACGGCTTTGTAAAGCACAGTAGGCGAATTGCTGTCTTGAAACTCGTTTGATGAATGTAGTCCGGATGCAGGACGCGCAAATGGGCTACGGAAGAAGTACTCCCAAACTTCGTCTGCAAGCTCTCCTTGTGAATGTTAACTAGATTCATTGTTACCGCATCCGGCATGGAGTTATAATTTATGAATTTATGTTCCTGGCAATAGACCACGATTTTCTTCAGCTGAGGGGAAGGTTCGAACAAAAACGGGATTTTGATCGATGAAGACCCAGTTACACCCTTCATTTTGTATTACAGAGTACGCGAAACGCGCTGTTGGAGAAAAGGGGTTTTAATGCATGACATATGTTCATACATAAAACAAATAACCCAACTACTGTAAAAGTTCTTTTTCACTTCCAGATTTTGTTGAGATGATTTGCTTATAGAATAGCAACATGTTAAAAGGAGAAACTTTCCTACTTTAAGTAGTACATTCTAGCTTCATCACACATGGCTCCAATATGAAGACTTTATATACCATGCATTTTTCTAGAGAAACTGATAATCATTCATTTTCAGAATACAAGTTAGTTTATGATAGTAATGGTCGTATCCGTTCAGTGTATTGTTATCAATTTATTAAAAAAAAATATTGCATGTTACACATAAAAGTAGAGCTGTCGTTGTTTGTTGAATGTTAGCGATGTAAATGATTGCAGGAATGATATAAGGAATGGATACCATAAAATAGTTGGAAAAGATGAAAAAGTACAAATAAACAAGTAAACAGACTTATGATTATCTTCAAGTTTGATGGGCAGTTGATTCACACTACAAGTGAAGCATGGCATGGGATTAGGCATTTCACTGAAATAAAGTTTAAGATTTGAAAGACAAAAATGTTAATAGAATAATGACTATAATTCATTTTCTTAAGACAAAAGTCGTGCTGTTAAAAGAGATTCCTTGGAATTCCAACTCAACATAATGTAGATTTTAAAAGTGATTCAATATAGTCAAAACGTCACCATCATGCAGATGAAAAAAGGTTATTATGATGAGGATAAAATATTATAGGAGCCTAGTCATGCACACGTCAGCGTGCGTGTGTGCGTGTGTGTGTGTGTGTGTCTGTGTGTATGTACATGTCTTTGTATGTGCACGCACGAATGTATGGTCTTGTATCACGGGTCGTGATCGACAGCTATTTCCCTCCCCGGAAGAGAGCTCAGGGCTCATATATGACCAATATATGGGTAATGCTGTGACCTTACACGCACATGAACACACACACAATTCCCCGCCCACGAAAGTTGGAGTAACAACTCACAGCACAGTGATACTGAAATTATTTCAGCCTTGGGCGGGATTAAAACCCGGACCGTCGTAGTGACAGACGGGGACTATACCAACCGCGCCACTCAGTCGTGTGTGTGCGTGTGTGTTTGTGCGCCCGCGCGCGTGTGTTTGTGTGTGAATATGTGTGCGAGTGTTAAAAGCGTACGTGCGTCTGCGTGTGCGTGTGTGCGTGCACATGCGTTTTCTCTCATCAACTCTTGATGGGTATTGTGTCCTATATGTACGCATGTGCCTATACAACATGCCTGATTTTGCATCTGCTTATAGGCTATGTGTGCTGGTTGACTATCAAAGCAGAGATAGAAAAAAATTCTGTTTGTACATACTGAACGTGAACAGGGCAAGGAGATTATTATGATTAAAAAATATGTTTTTGTTCAACAGACACGCCCAACCAGACGGCTTGCGAGAGGAGGGAAAGTATTATGTCGGAGAAGGCCTTTGTTAACCTAAATTCAAGAGTTGCAATGATTTACTATATCAGTATCCGTGAGATTTTTTCTTAAGTTAGACCTATCCAGTGTGACGAATAGAAACATATATATGATTTTTTTTCTTTCAAAGAGCGAATGTATTATCAGGAGGAAAAAAGCACGTGAACTGTCCCAAAAGGAAACTATTTGTTGACTTGATGTGACTTGTTCGCCTTCATCTGTTGTCCTTGTCCATCACCAGTGCAGCTCTTCAGCCTGGGAATTATTCATTGGCGAAACAAAGCATGAAGCTTGATTGTGTATGTCAGAAGGTTTTATCATTTTTCTCGCTTTGCTGGTTCCACGGGACAAAGAGACTCGTGTGAAACATGTCAAAGTTGTTTGTGTTCCTCTGTGTTGGTGTTAAGCCTTCAGCTACCAACACCACCACCACCACACCAATGCAACTACTATTGCTAACCCAACTACCACCACCGTCACCACTGCCACCACCGCAACCGCCACCTCTTCTAGAAACCACCTCCATCACCTATACCACCACTACCACTACCATCACAACCACTATTACAGTTAACACCACCATGAGAAAGACCACCACCAGTGCCACTGTCCTGCATTATTTTAACAATAATCTCTTGATGCTGCTTACCGTTTTGTGCCAAGCATAAGTATAGTTGCTGTCAAAAGTTTCGAACTACAAAAAGTATATAAACACCACCATGAAAAAGACCACCACCAATGCTGTCCTGTATTATTTTGACAATAATCTTTTGATGCTGCTTACTGTTTGGTGCCAAGCATAAGTATAGCTGCTGTCAAAAGTTTCGAACTACAAAAAATAAATATATGATTTTATGTATATTCTTGCACGGTATTTATTATACAAAATAATATATTTCCTTGTGAAGATGAATCTCATTATATCAGGAAGAAATGCACATTTGTGAAATGACAATGTGAATAACTTAGTCTAGGTGATGCTTAGATGTGGTCTCTTTTGCCCTCTATCCTTGGATTGCCATGACACATGGCAGTCCTCAAACCAGGGTTAACGTTATGCTTTAAAGGGTTATCACACTGAGCTATTTTCCTTCAACCTTCGGTTAAACAGTGGTATCACCAACCTCCGGAACTTTTTCCACCGTAAAGTCACTATGGCAAACTAATTTATTTTCTAAACATAAATACATAAAATCTCATTTGGTATGCTGGGAGGAAGACTATTTTCCTTCAGCATACCAGATTCTTTTCCGAGAGCTGCTGGCTGCAAATCTATTCAAACAGTCGAAGGAAAAATAACCTAGTATGATAACACCTTTAAGGAAAACACCAACTCGCTACAGCGAACAGCAGGTATTTATCATTTCGTCGACAATACTCAGTAGTTCTATCTCTGAGTACAATATCATACACAAGAAAATTTAATATCATGTCAGCAATAACAAGCGCTTCAAGCCTTAGAGTCAATATTGCATCAAAGAGATAGAGCTACAGAGTTGATAAAATAGAGGTTGGCGTGTAGCAAAATGAAGTGAGTGAAAGGTAAAGGTTAACAATTTGCTTGATTGAGTAAATGTTAGTTTTCAATCTTAAAGAACTCTTTGTTATTTGTTCCTAGTGATGTCACTAAAGACACTAAAACATCGACTGGATATAACATGCAGTCCATATGGGCATTGGAAAAGAGGAGGTAATGTAGGTGGATGAAAGGACAGTGGGAGATTACAAATTTAGTAAACAGAGGGCACATAAACTTGACTTCCGCCTTATAATGTCAAGAGGGTTCGAGGGACACTCATTTTGCCAACTAATAAACAATGTATGGATGCCGTGCATTTTGTTCCTTCGCCAATTGTTCTTTTAACTGTGTTTCTGAGAAATAGTCTATTACTTAATTAGTTGTTAACTAATCCCAAGAAGAATGGTCTTCAAATGTTTTGAAAATCGGAAATGTATGTTGTTATATACGTGTTCGTATTAGTTTGTAATTAAAAATCATCGCAATCTATTTTCATCTTTCTTTAATGGTCCATTTTGCTAACACTCGTTTAATAAATAATTGAAGAATCAATTAAATCCTATAAAGATTATTTTTTACATGAGATCAGTTATTCATGAGTGACACAAAATACATGAATTGGATCAAGATCATTCTTTGTTCGGCTTGAAATCAGATGAAATATTTTGAAAACGTTGGATTCCCGCGAGGAAAGTGGTGGAAGCTCGTCAGATCTCGCAAACAACCCAATGTGATTTCAATCTCCTTTGTCTCGTGTGCGTTGCCACAGTGCCGAGATCGTATTAGCTTCTGGATTTACTTTTGTTCTATTCTCCTTTTTGATTTCCGTTCTAGTCATTACTTTAATATACGTATTTGACGAGTTAAACACCATATGAGGACGGAGCCTTTATTTGTACGACGTTTCGGTTATTACAGCTTTTTCAAGTACAAGTTGAGATACATATGCTTGAGATTAAATAAGGGGAAAGGAGGGAACGGGGAGAGAAAAGAAGAAGGGGGGGGAATGAGGAGGAGGAGGAGGAGAAGGGGGGATTGAACATTGTAAAAGGTTGAGAATGCTGGCCCAAACGTCCGCGGGCGAAATGTTCACAAAGGGTGGTTTAAATATATCTAAATAATTTAATATATATCTTGTTTGTTCATTGGCTAAGAAAGGCCTTCTACAGCCTCCAAAGAGCTCATCGTGGCTGCTAACTGTAGAGGAAATATTCTTCGGCAGAAGTTTTCATTGTTATTCTTTTCACTTGGTGAAATAACTTGTATTTAGTGTTTTGGCTGTGATTTCGATTAGATTAGCTTCAGATCTTTACAGCAAAAGTCATTTAGCTTAGGTTAAATTCCTAGAGTTTGGCTACAAATGTTAAATAACTACAATAGTTTTGACAGTTCTTTTCTAAATGTGATGCATGACCTGCCCACCACCTACACACTACTCCCCCCCCCCTTTTATTCCCCCAGGGTTTATAATTGACAAGCGAGTCTATCAGGTAAATAAATCAGACTTTGTATTATTTTGTTCTCCTCCGTGACGTTAGAACGACAGAAACAG
>NC_134785.1:8835994-8838494 GCF_046742065.1 Oratosquilla oratoria | reverse complement strand
TCCTATGTTTTTTTCTTCTTGGCTACCCCCCGTGTAAGGGAGAAAAACCTTTGGTATATGTATGTATGTATGCATGTATGTATGTATGTATGTATGTATGTATGGTAAGTATGTATGTATGTATGTATGTATGTATGTATGTATGTATGTATGGTATGTATGTATGTATGTATGTATGTATGTATGTATGTATGTATGTATGTATGTACCATAGAAATCTTAAGGCAATATTTAATTTCCCTAATGTTGATCAAACAGATGATCACAAATAAAGACAAATAAACTATGGCACGTGTGGGCTTCTGGTAGCAGAACACACACTTATGGAGGTACTCAAACACTCTTAATCATACTTAAAGTCCCTTCATGATGGGTATTTTCGTTTCAAATTGCTTTAAGCTGAGCCTGTGTTCCTTGGTTGCAGCCCTGATGCTGTAGGTTAGGCTTGGAATTGGTGGTGGGGTTGGGGGGGAGGGTTAAAAGGGGGGGGATTGTTTAGAGCTGAGGGAGGTAGTTTGCCCTCCCCACTGGCAGGCATAATAAACGTTTGCAGACGCCGGCCACCTGTTTCTTCTCAACTTCATATTACCCGCTTCCATCGCCCTCATTGGGCCAGACAATCCCCCCCCACCTCCTCTCCCTCCCCATTCCACTTCTCCCCCCCCCGTTCCCTCTCCCCCTCCCCACCCCTAAAAAAGAGACAATATAAAACAAAACAAGGAAACTTTATACAAGAGCGAGACTAGACGAGGAACAAACGGCGCTGGTTTAAGTTCGGGGGAGGTTGAGTGTCGAGAGTAAGGAAGAGGCGAGATAACGAACTAGTTTAGCGGGAGAGGAAGGTGGGAAAGGGTTTCTTGAGCCATCACTCTGAATGAATATAGCGCTGCGGTCGAAGGAGGGTGAGAGGAAGGGAAAGAGAGGGAGGGGGAAGGGAGAGAGGGAGGGCGAGAGAAAGCGGGTGGAGAGAGAGAGGGAGGGAGATAGGGAGCGGGGGAGAGAGAAAATGGGTAGGTAGGGAGGGAGAGGGCAAGGAAAAGAAGTATGAAAGGAACAGGGAGGGAAATAAAGGGAAGGAAGGATAGGAAGGAGGGAGAGGAAAGAGTGAGAGATCAAACTAAAAAATACGATAGAGGAAGAGAGGGAGGGTGAGAGAGGAAGATGAAGCGTAATGAAGAGAGGTATGAGGAGACGGGGACGGGATGAGGTATGGAGGGAGGCAAAATTAAAGGAAGGAAGAAAGGGAAAGGAAGGGCAAGGAAAGGAAAGGAAAGGAAGGGAAGGGAAGGGAAGGGAAATGGAAGGGAAGGGAAGGGAAGGGAAGGGAAGGGAAGGGAAAGGAAGGGAAGAGAAGGAAAAGGAAGGAAAGGGAGAGGAAGGAAAGGGAGAGGAAGGGAAGGGAAAGGAAGGGAAGGGAAAGGAAGGGAAGGGAAAGGAAGGGAAGGGAAAGGAAGGTAAGGGAAGAGAAAGGAAGGGAAGGGAATGGAAGGGAAGGGAATGGAAGGGAAGGGAGGCATGGGAAAGGAAGGGAAGGGAAAGGAAGGAAAGGGATAGGAAGGGAAGGGAAAGGAAGGAAAGACTGATATCCATTGAAGGAAAACGGTAGGGGAAGAGAAGCAAGACCGAGAGCCTCTGGTCGTTCTTCGTCCGAAGTAAGTTTTCTAGCAAGCGCAGTTGAACAAAGAGGTGATCAAATAAACCAGTTTTGTAATATTTTGGTTTTTGGTTTTTGGTTTTATGTTTGTATTCTTTTCTTTTGCCTTCGAACCAGGTTGCGTCTGACGTCTTTTGATATCAATAATATAAAGCCACACAACACATCGTGTTCGATCATAAAGGTTTCGGTCTTTTTCGTCAATTTTAGAACCATATCACCAAGCTTCAAAACAACCTTTTGGCGTTATACAAAATGGTATGTAAGAAGCATGCCACTACTCCAAGAACAATGAATGAAAATCGTCCTTCTTGAGGACATCCGCAGCAATCATCACACCCCGCGGTACAAATTTCCGCAAAAGTAAAACAAAGTAGCCTGTATCAACGGGCAGTGAATTCCTCCTCTCACACCACACCAGAACCTTCCCCCAAACTCAAGTTTCTTCCACCAGTGGCCACCCATCCCCCCCCCACTCTCCCTCACCTCCCCACTCTCCCTCCCTCCAGTCCCCCAACCTGCCCCTCAACGAGACGCGCCAATTTTGATGTAGCTGAGAACCGAGCCAGGACTCTCTCGGGTGTTGTTGTACTTGCCAAGTTAGATTAGGTGTAGAAAATGAGCAATGTGGCCACGTATAAGCGGAACCTCACCACTCCCGTCTTATCGAGCCCGGGGGCTGCTGGGACCCACGGACACTTTTCGTCCTTTGCTTATTTGCTGCTTCTAGATCCATTTCTGTAATGGAATGTATTAGGTCCAACATCGAATGTTAGTTGCTCGCCGGGCAACCACTTGTGGACACTATTGATCACGTGATCGTGGGTGCGGGTGAATTATCTTCGG
>NC_134785.1:8828494-8830994 GCF_046742065.1 Oratosquilla oratoria | reverse complement strand
CTGGAAGTCACCAGTAGCCATTAGGAATCAAACTCGGACCTTTGTAGTCAAGAAGCGAAATCGAAACCCAATGCAGCATAGCGTTGTACAAAGGAGCCCATCTGATTGAAAATTGTAGATTGGGAGATGGTCGGAAAACGGATAGATGGAGGATGGGCTGGGTGGGAGTTGGAGTGAGTGGGAGTTGGGGTCGGTGGGAGTTGGGGTCGGTGGGAGTATGTGTGGGTGTGAGTATGTGTGGGTGTGAGTATGTGTAGGTGTGAGTTTGATTGGGTGTGAGTTTGATTGGGTGTGAGTTTGATTGGGTGTGAGTTTGATTGGGTGTGAGTTTGATTGGGTGTGAGTTTGATTGGGTGTGAGTTTGATTGGGTGTGAGTTTGATTGGGTGTGAGTTGGAGTGGGTTTGAGTTGGGGTGGGTGTGAGTTGGAGTGGGTGTGAGTTGGAGTGGGTGTGAGTTGGAGTGGGTGTGAGTTGGAGTGGGTGTGAGTTGGAGTGGGTGTGAGTTGGAGTGGGTGTGAGTTGGAGTGGGTGTGAGTTGGAGTGGGTGTGAGTTTGATTGGGTGTGAGATTGATTGGGTGTGAGTTGGATTGGGTGTGAGTTGGATTGGGTGTGAGTTTGATTGGGTGTGAGTTGGATTGGGTGTGAGTTGGATTGGGTGTGAGTTGGATTGGGTGTGAGTTGGAGTGGGTGTGAGTTGGAGTGGGTGTGAGTTGGAGTGGGTGTGAGTTGGAGTGGGTGTGAGTTGGAGTGGGTGTGAGTTGGAGTGGGTTTGAGTTGGAGTGGGTGTGAGTTGGAGTGGGTGTGAGTTGGAGTGGGTGTGAGTTGGAGTGGGTGTGAGTTGGGGTGGGTGTGAGTTGGAGTGGGTGTGAGTTGGAGTGGGTGTGAGTTGGAGTGGGTGTGAGTTGGAGTGGGTGTGAGTTGGAGTGGGTGTGAGTTGGAGTGGGTGTGAGTTGGAGTGGGTGTGAGTTGGAGTGGGTGTGAGTTGGAGTGGGTGTGAGTTGGAGTGGGTGTGAGTTGGAGTGGGTGTGAGTTGGAGTGGGTGTGAGTTGGAGTGGGTGTGAGTTTGAGTGGGTGTGAGTTTGATTGGGTGTGAGTTTGATTGGGTGTGAGTTTGATTGGGTTTGAGTTGGGGTGGGTTTGAGTTTGAGTGGGTGTGAGTTGGAGTGGGTGTGAGTTTGAGTGGGTGTGAGTTTGAGTGGGTGTGAGTTGGAGTGGGTGTGAGTTTGGGTAGGTGTGAGTTTGAGTGGGTGTGAGTTTGAGTGGGTGTGAGTTTGAGTGGGTGTGAGTTGGTGTGGGTGTGAGTTGGGGTGGGTGTGAGTTGGAGTGGGTGTGAGTTGGAGTGGGTGTGAGTTGGAGTGGGTGTGAGTTGGGGTGGGTGTGAGTTGGGGTGGGTGTGAGTTGGGGTGGGTGTGAGTTGGGGTGGGTGTGAGTTGGGGTGGGTGTGAGTTGGGGTGGGTGTGAGTTGGGGTGGGTGTGAGTTGGGGTGGGTGTGAGTTGGAGTGGGTGTGAGTTGGAGTGGGTGTGAGTTGGAGTGGGTGTGAGTTGGAGTGGGTGTGAGTTGGGGTGGGTGTGAGTTGGGGTCGGTGGGAAGTGGGATGGGTGTGAGATATGAGGTGAGAATTAAGAGTTTGGAAGTAGGAGGTGGTACGTATTAGATATGTTGTCACGTTGGGCCAATATCCTTGGGCCAATATTGAGGTGAGGTGGGTCCACAAAAGAAGTTAAAGAGAAACTTAACGAGAGCAAAAGAAAAACACAACAGTAAAATCACTGATGATCAACATTCTTTTTTAAAGAATTCCGCATCACTCTCATATGTATGGATGTCACTAGTTTCTAGAATATTGCCTGTATAAAAACCATTCAGTCAATAACCCATACTAGGTGGAAACTGGAAGGTTAGAAATGAAAAATGAGAGGTGGGAGATGATGACCCGCAGGTGGGAGCGGGGAGACGAGTGATGGGATTTGGGAGGTGGGAGGTATGTGGTATGTGGTATGTGGAAGGATAAGTGAGTTGCAGTGCAGGAGGTGGAAGCTGAAAGGAGAGAGGTGAGAGGTGGAAGAGATGGTAGACAGGAATTTAGAGGTGAAATGTCACTCACTCACTCTCACTCCGGTGGTGGTCGGGCCACTTGCTGACCCCTCACCGCTAGCACCAAATGCCTCCAGACTCTACGGTCCTGTGCCACTGTCATCCAATCCCGGACATCTGCTCCAGCTCCAGTGAAATGTGGATGGTGGAAAGATGTAGGTGGGAGTTGGGAGGTGGGAGGTGAGGGATAGGAAGTCGCAGGTGGAAGGTGGAAAGTGGGAGGTAAAGAGATAGAAGGGGAAAGGTTTGAGGTAGAATAGAAGATGACGAGAGTTGGACTGATGACCGCGAGTATCTTGATGGATAAAAGAGGATAGACAAGTAGCTCGTCAAAAGACGGGACATAGATATACGGTTTGGTGGAGAAAGACAGATATACTGAAGAAGAACCAGATATAAGATT
>NC_134785.1:8810994-8818494 GCF_046742065.1 Oratosquilla oratoria | reverse complement strand
ACAGAGCCTCTCTTCCCCATATGAAAAACATAAGACATCACCTGCCTGAAACTGAAAGACTAGAATACTGTCAAGTGATCATCAGTCATGAAAAAATATTAAACAGTGCATTGATAATTGCAATTTTTTGTGTATATTCATTGGTAATAGCCCTCACGTACTCTTTCGATTGACCCGTGTCTTGATCGAGATCATTGGAAATTTACAGTAATTAGTGTAATCATCTTTAACAGGTGTATCTTTAAGTCTTATAGCTAACAAACTTGTACACAGGAGGGATCATATACATACATACATACATATACGAAGGCTTTCTCCCCCTTACAAAGGGGGTAGCCAAAAAGAAAAAGACACAAAATCAATCCCACCCATTCCACCCATGAACACACTCTACACCCCTCCACCCTCCCTCATATCTTAGCACCTCCTGAATGACGGGCCATCCCTGCACCCTGTCCACTGCCCTGGGTCAGAAGCAGCGTCGCAAGACACAACACATCCACAGCAAGGCCGCTTCATTAAATCGGCGACCCCCCCTCTCCGTCCCCCCATTGCATAAAATGAGAGGACGGGGATCATATACATTTCCTAAACCCAAAAAGGCCTTTCTCGACCGTGCTGTAGAATAGAACTACTACAAATAAGGAACTGAGGAACTATCAGCCCTTTGGAAACCTTTGGCTCCAAAGGTCCACAGATTGTTCCACAGATCTCTTCGGGTAGAAATGTTAGACTATTGTCTTGTAAAAATAAGACTATTTCTGTATCATGAACTAACACAATGAGAAAGAGTCTAGTCACCAATCGCCATCTCTGCATGTGAAAAGGTTGTTGAAAAATAATAAACACCAATAGAAAGTTCATAAGTCAGACCCATTTGGGTTGAGACAGGAGAGTTGATGGACACTGGAGATAGATATTAGTGACTGTCTCGAGCATTTGTTTCTCAGTTAGGATAAGCAGAAATATTAGTCTGAAATTACAAGGTGTCATGACATTCAACATTTTTTTTTTCCAGTTAGACAATAATAAACATCTAATGGATTCATAATCAGGCAATATCAAATGTAGCACACTAGCATTTATAATATTAATTTTTGTGTGTCCCTGACATCTAAAGCAAGAATAATAAGAAAGATTGGGAATATTAGTCAATAATATCAACATTGTGTATGCCGTGCTATTCAAAATAAAATGTATACGGGAAAACCTGTTCCCCTTTAGGAAGAGAAAAGTTAGCTAGCATATCTAGGTTAGAGTCCGCCAAACCTCACTCATAGTTGAACTCTGACCTCACACATACTTGAGTATAAAAAAGTGTACATACACAGATGAAAATATAAAGACAAACCGGAACACGCAAGCACAAACACCGACATTACCACACACATACACACACACACACACAAAAGCTACACGCGCGCGCGCGCGCACACACACACACACACACACACACACACAAAAGCTCACACGCGCGCACACACACACACACACACACACACACACACACACACACACACACACACACATGCATACACAAACAATTCAGTATATAGAATGCTAATACAGCAATCGACAGTTATAACTGAACAGTTGTAACTGTCAGTTTAAACTGCACGTGTGTGGCCGCCCTTACGGTGGGCGAAGATAAACAAAGACGTAGTCAGACTTGTTTATCTCTTGATACAAGTAATATGCGCAACTGCTTAGTTAAATGTATACGGTACGACTCCATTGTACAAATGCGGTACAAACTTTTTGGAGTATACAATGATTTTTTTCTTTCTATCTTTTTGTCCCCCATACATTTTTTTTTCTTCTTCTGTTGAATATATTTTTTTCCCGCCACAAAGCCCGCAGTGGTCCTCACTTGACATATTGTTAGTCATGTTTAAGAATTAATGCCACTGCCATTCATTCATTGCAAGCCCGCAGTGCGTCACTCTGACTTCGAAGGAAACGGCGACTACTGAACGCAACATATCGTATGCGGAGGCTTCCGTTGCGGTCGGTCATTCCGTTCAGGTAGCGAGACGATTAATTTACGCTCGATTTACATTTCTACTCGTTACAGTTTGTCTTTCTTTGGTATTCTTCAGCCCGTTACAATGTTTGCGGTGGATTTTTCTTTCTTTCTTTCTTTCTTTCTAATCTAAAATCTTAGAACTGGTTTCTTGCCCAACCTGCTGTCCAGCTCCCGTCTCCCCTCCCCTCTCCCATTCTGAGGATTAACCATGCGTTTTCTCTTCTTGTTTTCGAATGTTTTTGCCCACGAATACAGCACTTGTATTATTTTTTCCCAAATCCATAATTTTTCTGAGAAAATGTTGCGTGTTTGGTCTTAACCGTTCTTTTCGTCGAGTTTTTTTACGGATGATGTTTTCTTTTTTATCGCACGTGTGTTTTATCTCATTTCCCGTTTTTTTTTTTTTTTTTTTTTTTTTTTTTGCCACCGACGCAGCAAAAGTGATACCAAGCGGCGTTTTCTTGTCGAACTCCGCTCTCAACTTCGTCTTCATCTCCTTCAGCGCTTGATAACGTCGGGTACTGCACCTCCCTGCCATCCTGGGTGTCCTTCCTTGTGATCCCTTTCTCTCTCGTTTGTTCCCGAATAGTCATTGCCTTCGTCAAGCGCTTCTGCTGCAAGTTTCTCCTGAGATGCGATTTTCATCCTTTACCATATCTCTATTTTCTTTTCTTCTTCCTCCACCCTCCTTCCCTCCCTCCTCCCCTCCCTCCTTCCTTCCTTCCCTCCCTCCCTCCTTCTTTTCCTTGCGCCCTGCTCTTTCCTCTCTCCTCCCTCCTCTCTCCTCCCTCCTCTCTCCTCCCTCCTCTCTCCTCCCTCCTCTCTCCTCCCTCCTCTCTCCTCCCTCCTCTCTCCTCCCTCCTCTCTCCTCCCTCCTATCTCCTCCCTCCTCTCTCCTCTCTCCTCCCTCCTATCTCCTCCCTCCTCCCTCTACTCTCCTTACTCCACCATCTTCTCCTCTTCCTCCATCCTCCCCACTCCACTCTTCACTCTCCTTCCTACACTCTCCTCCTTTCTCCTTTCTTCTTCCTCATGTCTTCTTCTCACTCCTTTATTCTTACTCCATGCCTCTCTCTGCTCATCTCTCTCTCCTCACTCTTCCCACTCCCTTCTCTTTTCTTCCCTCTCTTTTCTCTCTTCTATCTGTACCATTCTTGTTCCTCTTTCCTCCCTTCTCACCTCTCCCTCCTTCCTCCTTCATTACCTCCTTACTCTTCTTCCTCCTTCCTTCCCATTTCTCTCTCCTTCCTCTTTATTTCTCCCTCTCCCTCCCTCTTTCCCTTGTCTTCTCTCCACGCTCCTTCCTCTTCCCTCCCTCCTTTCTCCTCCCTTCACCTCATTTCAACATTTTCCTCCTTTTTTCCCTGTCCTACATTTCCTCAGTTTTGGTCATTGCTTATCCAACTCACCTTTTCTGTCATTATTTGTTAATTGTTATTTGTCTTACATCCTATTTGTATTGCATCTCTCTTCCTGCCCGTAATGCCTCCCTCTTTTGCATTTATTGTAGTAGCTCTCATCACTATACAAACCGTACTATATATATATATATATATATTTTTATATTTATGTATATACATATATATATATACATATACATATATATATATACATACATATATCATATATACATATACATATATCATATATACATATATCATATATACATATACATATATCATATATACATATACATATATCATATATACATATATGTATATATATATATATTTATATATATATTCATATATATATATATATCTATATATATAATATATATATATATACATATATATACATATATATATATATACATATATATATATATTATATATATATATATTCGAAATTTACTTATCCCATGGCCACTATCTTAGCGCGATGTGGTTCATTCTTGGCTCATAATTACGGGCGTTTGAGCTCGATCGCTACAGCAGCCGGTACCTGTCACATATTTTAGCTCTCTGAGCACACAAGGCAAAGGTGACGACTTAAGTCGCTGTCAAGTGATTCATATTGCTGGTTTCCCGCATTAACCGTATTAGTTCTTCTTTTGCGTCTTTCCCCGATGTCTTTGACCCTTCCGCTGATGTCGATGACCTTTAGGCAGTTTGATCTTAGTTTTGCAACATCATCACATTCATCTGAGGTGGCTTCTCAGTATTGAAGGTATACAAATATCACATCGGCGTGTTCATTAATGTGATTGTGTTTGTACACACTATTACATTATAGACAATTCCATTCAACGGAGTGTCATTATAGGTAGTCATTCTCTCCTCCTCCACCTCCTCCTCCTCGTATCCTTCCTCCTCTTCCGGCCCCCCTCCCACACTCCTTGCTCACCCCCCACCCCCACACCACACTCCCACTCCCTCTCAGAGCCCCTCCTCGCCTCAATCTATGCATCAGCCGGAATTGCAGAAGCGTAATCCACGACCGTGAAAGTTTGCCGTCTCGCGTACATAAACAAGACTGAATCGCCACCAGCCACCACACGCTCGACACAAGACGCTGTTAACAAGAGTAGACCTATTTGTATGCTAAAGGGGGAGCTAAAGCTGAATATCTCGACTTGCTGGATATCTTCAGACCTTTCCTCCATTCCTTACAACTAACTATCTTCCTTTCTTCCCCAGACTCTAGACTTCCTCTTCTTTTTTATCTTTATTTTCATATTTTTCTTAAAGCTTTTCGTGTAATGTTGTTCAAACTTCCCATCAAGGGGTCTGTTGTAATATACGTCACCTTCCATTGTACTTTTCTGGCTTGTTCATACTCTCGAACATGGACTTCTATTATTATTACTTCTTAATTACTATAGTATTAATGTCTCTATTTGTGAATTGTATCTGCGTTTTGTTTTATTTCTTTTAGATTCTAGTCAGAGTTTACTACATGTCTTGTGCGATCCGTCACCTATGAAACTCGTCTCTTTTTCACTCAAATGTTACTCACGTTACACGTCACACTTCACATTACCCACCGTGTATCCCGCATTACACGTGACCCGTCACATGTCACCTGTCACGTGCCATTCTCCACGTTTCATCCATCACGTCACTCACCACGTGTCATCCAGCACGTGTCATCCATCGCATGCCATCCGTCACATACCATCCGTCACGTTTCACACGTCACGTAACGCTCATCACAAGCCATCCGACACGTTCCACCCATCACGTCCCGTCCGTCACGTCACACCAATCACGTATCACCTGTCACGTGATATTCGTTATAAAAAATAGTACCACCTATCTAGTCACTTGTCACGTTACATCCTCTCACTTGTTTTCCGTCACGTGTCATTTACTACAAGCTATGACACACCACCACGCCATTGTAGCGTTAACCCAACTTAAGGATCTGAATTACCCCCATTGGATATAATCATCAGATATTTGACCCTCCCCTCCCCCCAAATATATATATATATATATATATATATATATATATATATATATATATATATATATATATATATATATATAATTATTCTATATGACACCCTACCTCACCCTCTTACTACAGAACCTATTAAGTCCCCTAAAATTTAGCGGAGCTGATGGGAACCATCTAGAATCTAGAACTCTAAATGGTCCCCAATTATTCTGGAGGGAAGTGATTTTCGACCATGTGTAAATTTATACCCTGAGAATAAAATACGCGATAGGAGGAAAATATCTCATAACTGTTTGTATTAATTCTGTAATATACCATAGCTAACTGGCAACGGGTGATAGCTGTAAATGAAATGTACATAATTTTACGTAGGTTAGACGTCATTTTGTCAGAACCATGAAGTTGAAAGTGCTTTTTTATGTGTCTTCTTTCTACGATTTTATGTAGACTATATTTGCTTAGAATGGGAGTAACGATGTATATACAATAATGGATAATGGATAGTGGGTAATGGATAGTGGATAATGGGTAATGAATTATGGATAATGGATAATGGGTGATGGATAATAATAGATAACGGATAATGGGTAATGGATATTGGATCATGGATCATGGATGCTAGATTATGGATAATTTATAATGAACAATGGGTGATGTATAATAGATCATGGATAATGGTTAATGGAAATTGATTATAGATGCTAGATTATGGATAATGGATGCTAGATATTGGATAATGGATGACAGATAACTTATATTGAATAATGGATAACGAATAACAGGCAATGGCTAAGAAGTAATGGATAATGGGCAATGCGTAATTAATAACGGATGATAGACAATGGATAATGCATGATGGTTATACATAATGGATAATGAATGTTGTATAATGGATAATGGGTGATGAATAATGGATAATGGGTGATGAATAATGGATAATGGGTCATGGATAATGGATAAGTGAAAGGGTGGGTGGATTTGATCATTTCTGATCTGAAGTATGTAGGACCACATCATTTTTTGGTCTTCCTGGTTTCCTTGCTTTAGAATTTCATGCTCAGTTTCTCGCCTCCCCTCTATACACAGGCTCTGTCCCACTTGTTGTGGTTCGCCTGATATTTCCGTCTCCGGGTCTTTGCCCCTGGCCGGAAACCCGGTCATGTGAAATTAACGTAAAAATGTCACCTTGTCGAATCAGTTATTCGCTGGCAAGAAGTCTTGGTTTTGTGGTCTTGCGGTTTTGTCTACAAGCTGTATAAGCTATTCATTGCATTTGATTGTTTTATTTATATTCGTTTTCTAATTTTATCTACTTTTTTTATTTTCTCTACTAATTTTTTTAATTGTATCTCTTAAAGATAATTTGGGTTTCTGTTATTCAGTCTTTCCTCATGATTACTTTTTTCTTTATCATTTCAATTTTTTTTTTCTATCTTTTGTTTCCATTTGCTCTCGTGATTTGTTGTTTTCGGTTACAAAGGATTACAAAGGCGGAGCATGCCGACAAGAGACCTTTTGGTCTATATCTAGGTCGGATGCGAAAAAAAAAATTCATAATAATAATAATGTTATATCTATTTCCTTTTGCTTAGAGGCATCTGTCATGCCTCTCCTTTAGTATTTCGTCCATTGTTGCTGATACTTTCCTTGACCTTTTACTTCCACTATTTATTCAACACGGCTCCTGACCTGGTCGTTTGCTTTGAGGCATCTTTATATCATATCTTCGTTCATTTTCTTATGTTTTGTTTATTTATTTACCTATTTCTTTGTCTATTTGTTTGTCTATTACACGTCTATTTATTTATTCATTTGTACATTTATTTATTTGTTTAATTTATCATTGATCTTTATATTGATTTATTTTTTATCTTATATACTTACATATTTTTATGTATATTCATTTACCTATTTACTCATTAATTTATTAGATTATTTATTTATCCATATATTTACTTATCTATCTATTTGTTTATTTATTCATTTACCTATTTATTTATTAAAAATTCTATATTCATTCGCTTATCTAATTCTTGTTTGTTCATTAACTTATGTATCTATTCATTTATCAA
>NC_134785.1:8800994-8805994 GCF_046742065.1 Oratosquilla oratoria | reverse complement strand
TGTTTTATGGCCAAGATAAACGATACGGATTGCAAACAAAATGTGAACAAATGATTGGAATATATTGCATAGAATGCAAACACTGTGTGAAGCTGTTCATCATGTCAGTTTAGTTTGGACAAAAGAGACCCGATTTCAGGAGAAATGGAGGAAGTGTGATGGGGTGAGAGAGGAACTTCACATTATCCAAGTCTGACCCATATTTTTATGCCTGAAGCCTTTGACAAGCTTCTTGGTAATTTTTAAATTATATGAATTTTTTCTATCTATGTTTTTCATATGTTTCACTACGAATCATTAGTTATTTATGCAGATTATTTACCAAGACCATTGTCTTTTCATTCATATTGTGTTGTCTCATCATTCACGTTTCATATGTATTTACCTCTATATTTTTTACTTTATCTACTTATCTAATCCTTACTTATTTTATTACTTGTTTTTATTTATTTGATTATTAGTGTATTAGCTTATTTGTGTATAGATTTATCAATGTATTCATTTATTAGATAATTAGTTTATTTGTTTATTTAGTTGCATATATATTTCTTTATATAGCTTTCTATCTATTCCATTTATCTATCTGATTTTGCCTACAAGTGCCCATCTGAATACCAGCCACCGCTTTGACGTACTATATAACCTCGAGAAGGCAGAACTTTCTCTCTCTCTCTCTCTCTCTCTCTCTCTCTCTCTCTCTCTCTCTCTCTCTCTCTCTCTCTCTCTCTCTCTCTCTCTCTCTCTCTCTCTCTCCCCCTCTCTCTCTCCCCCTCTCTCCCCCTCTCTCTCTCCCCCTCTCTCTCCCCCTCCTCTCTCTCTCCCCCTCTCTCTCCCCCTCTCTCTCTCTCTCTCTCTCTCTCTCTCTCTCTCTCTCTCTCTCTCTCTCTCTCTCTCTCTCTCTCTCTCTCTCTCTCTCTCTCTCTCTCTCTCTCTCTCTCTCTCTCTCTCTCTCTCTCGCTCTCTCTCTCTCTCTTCTGAGTTGACATTTTCCTGAGTGATGTATCGATTAATAGATCTCATTCATGCTATTGTTGTACACTGATATGAATAAGAAGCGTTGGTCTGTGGCCTTTGCAAATGGCCGGCCGCTTTCGACGATGACAGCCACATACCTCATCAGTCTGCACGAGAAGCCAAAATCACGCCACACCCGCCAAGTCTTCAAGTGTTTGGAGTGAGTTAGGCTTAATCTTAGACTACAGGTGTTAGTTTCCAAATAGCATATTCTTATTACACAATTTTTATTGTATCCCAGAAACGGGTAGCTTAGTTATGTGTAAGTTAAAGGAATTAGAGGGAAGAGAAAAAATTATTTGATCCTTCTACTATTCTCGAGAGTTACGATATCCAAAGAATGAATCTTTCTTTAGTATGTTCGTATAGCCAAGACAAGGGACAGGCAAGAGAAGCTGGTGGCTTTGAAACTGGCCTTGTCCGTAATCACCTTTTATTTCACCAAAAGGGTCTCATTCTTTCAGAGAAGGCGTTGTAACACGACTTGAAAATTATTCCCTACTGGACAAACATGAGGAAATCCTGGGTGACCATGAAAAGATAGTAAAGGCATTGATGAGACTCGCTAACAAGAAGGCAAACTCATAACTGGTCCTTACGATCCTTGATATTCGACAAAAAAAAAAAAAATCTTGGGAAAAAAAAAAGGTTGAAGGGAGACGTTTCAGATAGAACATCCAAATGAGGACGGAGTAGTAATGACGCGGGAAGGCCCGTCTTCCAAACAGTACTAAGTAGAAAATGGAATGTGGGTAGCTAAGTGGTAAATTCCTGATATCTTAGGTGTCGGAGGAAAATCGAGTAGCATTGGAAATTTAATATATCAAACATGAATGAGAATGATTCACGCCTTTCTTCTTGACTTGGATATTTAGAATGTAAAGGTCAAATAACCAAGGAATCTTTGTTTTCAAGTACTGAAGTCAACAGAACGAAGAGTAAAGTCCTTATAGAAAAAATAGTCAAAATAAATTGAAGACGATTTGAGACTTATTCTATTTATAGTATTTCTTTTATATCAGTACTAACGCTGACAATATATGTTTATATTTTTTACTGTACAACGGGCGAACGGTAGTACTGCCATACATCGCATTTCCATTAACACCTCTTTGATATAATAATGTTTCAATTAAGATGAAACCAACACTCTTTGGGAGAAACAAAAATTGGAAAGTAAGATAATCTTTATCTTTCTTGCTACGATAGCTTTCCTTGTCTTAACAAAATCACCTACTACTAGAAAGGATGGAATATTTAGATTATGTTATCGTAAAGGACATATAAAACTGTCACGAATATATATATATATATATATATATATATATATATTTATATATATATTTACATATATACACTATATATATATATATATATATATATATATATATATATATATATATATATCAACCACAATTCGCTCTAATTCTTAGCCATCAACACTGAGTGACTCGAGGAGACCAACATGCAAAAATTGAAGTGTGGTACAGCCAAGAGCTCGAAACTGGGCTAGTACGTGACAAGTGATAGTGACTTAACCGAATGAGCCATCAAGATGTGTATATATATATATATATATATATATATATATATATATATATATATATATATATATATATATATAATCCACTGTCCCAGGCCCTTCCGAACCTTGCACAAATGCCAATCATTGACATATCACCCCTGTAAGCTTCTTTATCTATATGCATATACAAATGTATAAATATACTTAAAAAACTATGTGACTGGACTTATCCCACGCACATATATCATATGCTCTGGTCAATAATGAAGGAGATCATGACTCAGCATATATGATGTAGATAAAGTCCGGGTTAAGGTAGCGTAGAACAAACATATTGACATGGAATTGTGGGCACCTTGCCTCTAGCCAGCAAATCACGCGAAGCCACTTTCACGTGAAGGTTAGGGTGTCAAGTTCCATATGCCCCCGCTCCTAGCGTCACGCTCCGGGTTCTCTGAATTGACGCCTCACGTTCAACACGTTCCGCACGTGTGAAACGTCTTAGCTCTTTATTTAATGAAATTATACGCTAAATCTTTTTGTTTGTAAAGTATATGTATATGAATAAATACTCTTTCTGATTACTCCTACTCTTTGGTCGGTGTATAGCAGTATTTGCATGCTACTTAGCTCGTTTAATATAGAACCTTTCATGACTACAATGCATAAATATAGTGATAGTTCTGTAACATTTGCAACAATCTGAACATGTTCATAGTATATTGCATTCAATTTCAAATCGTACGTGGAAATTCACTGTGAATTCTTTACTTATCTATTATTTACTAAATTATTTATTTGTCAATTTATCTAAAAAATTTTTTTATCAACATTAATTAATTTATTAATCTCATTATTTCTTATCAATTTATTAATCTATTTATCTATTTGTGTATCTACATATGCATTTATCAATCTAGCTATTTATTGATTATTTGACTTATTTGACAATTTATTAATCTATTTATTTACCTATCAGTATATACATTTAGTAATTGGTTAATTTATTCACCTACCTATTTTCTGTTTATTTCATATATCTATGTATTTTATCTGACAACGGACGGAAAAGTATCAAATCGGTCTAATTTTTGCATATTTTAAGCACTTGGTACTTAACAGAATGATTTTATGCCTTTTTCTTTTTGGCTACCCCCCTTGTAAGGGGGAAAAAGCCTTGGTATATTTGTGTATGTATGTATATACTTAACAGATCTACTTGCACCATATCAAAGCATTCAGGTTCACAAGATCATCATCAAACTTTGTAAGGTTACAGACATTTGCATTGAGATCCGAATATTCAATTTCTATTCTCTACATTTTTGTATTCAGAGTGCGATACTTTTGGATATAAGTGATATATGCTCAAACAAATGTCATCTAATTCACCCTCCTCAATCTGATTCCTGCCTGCAAGTTTTTTGCTAAAATGTAAATTTACACATGTCTATGTAAGGCGCTCTCAAAACACGCAATCAAAAAAGAACAAAAAATTCAAATGTCTTTTTCTTAATTTTTCATATCATCGATATCCAGCCTTCTTTTCCGGCAGATGAGACTTTTTCCAATGCTATAAGCGCATTCAATATCATGTTTATTAAATCACACCATTTTGTGAAATGTCCCGAAATTTGTTTATGCCGGTGGTGAGAGAATGTAGTAATTTAGGCCAGTGTACGTGAAATGAGTGTTTAATTAGTACCAAGATCGATGGGTTTGTCAGCATATAGATAAACACTTGTTCCTATGTTTACGATCAGACGTGGGGACAAGCTGCTACATGGAATTAAAAGAAATAAATACAATGAGAAATGACCACAAAATGTTAGGAAAAAGAAGTATAATGACATAAGTAACACAAGAGAAAGGAAGTGTTTAGAAATATATAATTACTTATATATTCATATATATATATATATAATAATATATACATATATATATATATTTATATATCTTGATAGCGTAGTTCGTAAGTTACTACGTCACTTGTCATGTGATTGCTGGGTTCGAGTCCTTAGCAGTACCACATTTCAATTTCTGCATGCGGCCTCCATTGGGCCTCCCGATGTTCATGGCTTAAAGTTAAAAGGCATTGTGGTTGTTAATATATATATATATATATATATATATATATATATATATATATATATATGAATGTATGTATGTATATACTTGTAGCTATTCTTCTCTCGCCAGCGAAATAGCTCCGCTACTTCAGAAAGTCTGTTTCGTCGGTTGGAGGCGGGATATGACTCACTTCTTATATATAAAATATCGTTTCAATGTACACCCGCACAGAGGCAGATATCCACTTGCGTAGCATACACACACAAGCATATCGCAAACAAAAGTACGACTGCACGTGCAAACACATACATATGTTTTCTCTCCTACTGAAATCGATTTCATTTCAAAGTTTCTCTCCTATTACATCTTCTCATATCAGTTTACCTACCCC
>NC_134785.1:8793494-8795994 GCF_046742065.1 Oratosquilla oratoria | reverse complement strand
GCTTGTGAGGCCAGTGCCTTACCAATCCGCCACCGTGTGTGTGTGTGTGTGTGTGTGTGTTTGTGTGTGTGTGTGTGTGTGTGTGTGTGTGTGTGTGTGTGTGTGTGTGTGTGTGTGTGTGTGTGTGTGTGTGTGTGAGAGAGAGAGAGTATGGTGTGAGTATGGTGTGAGTGTGAGTGTGAATGTGAGTGTGAGTGTATGTGTGTGTATATATATGTGTGTGTGTGTGTGTGTGTGTGTGTGTGTGTGTGTGTGTGTGTGTGTGTGTGTGTGTGTGTGTGTGTGTGTGTGTGTGTGTGTGTGTTTCCTATTTGTTTGCCTGCCCATCGATCTGCCTGTCTGTCTGTCAGGCTCTTCATCTGTTTCTTTGCTTATCTGTGCGAGTGTCGATCGGTTTCACTGTTTCTTGGAGTCTCCGTCCGTCACATGTCTATATATTCAACCTTATGTTTTCATTCATGTTAGTTTATCCAACTTTACATCACATTATTGTATTTCTATCTTTATTCTCATTCATTCTAGTGTAGTTACATTGCATTCTATTTTAGTTAATTGTACTATATAATTTCATGCTGGTACATTTTTTTCCCTTTAATTTCTTTTGTTTTTCCTTTTTGCCATATAGAAGTAATAATGGATGGGATGATCGTTTGACAAGGCTGCATCAGATGACAGGGTTACCTCGTCACAAGGGTTTCAATCTCGAAAAATGTCTCCTCTTTACCCTCTTTAGTTTGTCGCGTTCCGATAGACTTTGATTTGGGAACGCTAAACATTTAGGTATTTGGGTTTTTCCTGGATCGTGGGGGCAAATATGCAGTTCAAATAAATTTTATGTCGCCGTATTATCAACAGGGCGAGGGTTTTTAAGCTCGGACAACACTGAAAATTATACCTGGTCTTCGTGATATTAAGAAAAGTAGGTTATCTTTGATGAAATTCAGTTTATGTGTGATAAGCTGAGGAGGACTCTGAAATCGATCTAAAGAAATTGAACTTTCTTTGGCACCTAGTCTTACATTTATTTCCTCAGTTGCTGTGCGTTTAGTAACAAGTTTCTAGCTGTAAACATTAAGTCACTGACATCAACAGCTAGATAAAATCTTCTGGTAAAGTGTAATAATGACATAAAAATATTAGCTTGCATAATTCAAGTGGAGTCTTAAATATGTACTCTTAACGACGTATCTATATTGAAAGACACATATTTATAGTTCTTGCCTTGTGTTTCACGAACTAGAAAAATGTAACTTCAGAGTATTGTAGAGATTATGTTTAACTCTATATTGGTGAATTAAAGTCTGTTAGTCTTCGTTTCTTTGCCAGACAGCTTTCTGTTCTACAAATACAAGGCAAGCTCCATTCAAACATCGGAGGGTTGCCAGAAACATTTTCTATATACATATGTACATGCTACCAAAACCTGGATCCATAAAAGGTTTCCTCGCTGCGACTTGAGCGATGGCGAGAGGCACCAGGTTAGGCTTTTGTCCACGCAGGTGTTTCTTTGTTCAAGTAGATGGCTTGACCCGAGATGCGCTGTGACAAAAAGAAACCAAATAACTGAAGGCCTATAAGCTTGCTTCAACCGTAGGAAAAATTGTGGAAATTATCAACAGAGATGCTATCGAACATCATTTAGAAAGTAACTGTTTGATAAATGATATCCAGCATGGATTCAAACGGAAACATCCTTGCGTGAATAACTCGAATTTTACAACACAGTTATCTCGAAATATGACAAAAGAAACAATATAGATTTAATATATCTAGACATTGCAAAAGCTTTTGATACCGTCCCTCAGGAAAGACTACTTACTAAATTAGCTTCACACGGAATAAGTGGTAACCTATTAAGTTGGGCTAGTAATTCATTAAAAGATCAAAAACTGCAAAGTTTCTATTTGGAAAAATCTTACGAGTGGAGTTCCTCAGGGTTCTGTTCTTGGGTCACTTCTTTTCATAGTATATATATAAATGATAGAGACTACGAACTGAAATAAATTGTCTACAAATTTGCTGACGATACAAAACTGTACGTAACGGCAAACAATTACCTAAACCAGTTAGATATTCAAGAAGATTTAGAAAAACTACAGCAAATGTCTAAAAAGTAGCTAATGAAATTTAACACAAGTAAATGCAAGGTTATGCATATAGGTAAAAATAACAGTAAGTACGATTACAAGTTATTTTGAAATTCGTTAACAAAAGTGAATAGTAAATAGGATCTCGGCGTAATTATTATTAACTAAATTGAACCATCTAAGCAGTGTATTTCAGCCTCTGAGAAAGGAAGTAAGAATCTAGGACTGATTGCGCAAACTTTTGACTTCAAAAGTCCATCTCTTATTAATAAGCTATGCAAATCGTTAGTTCGGCCACATTTGAAATAGGCTGCTCCGTATGGTCACCAAATCTCGTTAAATACATTGATAGATTGGAAAAAAATACAACAGCGAGCCACAAAACTTATTTCAAATGTACGAAATAAATCATA
>NC_134785.1:8780994-8785994 GCF_046742065.1 Oratosquilla oratoria | reverse complement strand
TGGTACCTCCTGGATAACGGGTCATTCCTGCATCCTGTCCACTATCCTGGGTCAGAAGCAGTGTCGCAAGACACAGCACATCCACAGCCAGGCCACTGTTGAAATATGTTTGTAAATAATTAATTTTAAAATTGGTTTTTACATTGTAATATTTCTTTTTACTTTTTTTGTTGTTTTGATATATTGTTTATTATTCCATGTTGATGTTATTAGCCTACATAAGGAATGCCTGTCTGTATTTGCTCAGTTAAGTTGTGTTTATTTTTGGACATAAATTTTTCCCTCAACTTTGTCGACATTTTGATGGTCTGTGTGCAGACGCATGGCTACGAGCCTTGCTACGATGTTCAAGCGTCTGTACAGAGTCATGTATATTCATAAATGAGCCAAATTTATATGTACATTTATGTGTTTGTGAATGTGTCTTTTGTGTTAATGTGTGTGCGTTTTGTTACTTTGCGAGACATCACTTAAGAATCAACACCTGAGCAGCGTTTCTGAATAATAAATGACCCTTTTCCGTTCCTGCAGCAGACGAAGTCTGCGCATGCGCGTGCCCCCACCCTGTGCCTTCCTGCAATCTACGTACGTGTTGCGATCATGTGCCTCACAGCCACACTTGTCCATGCATCATCAAGCTGGCATAATTGCTGGACTTGTTGGCAAATGCAATGGCTGTTTCACTAGTCCTCTTGCGACTTAGCTCTGCAGGCTTCCGTGTCCGCCTCTATAATCATAACCTTCATTTTTATCATTATTTTTTTACCGTAGCGCTACGGTTTTCTTTGATGCTACGCTGCTAAACCCCTAACCCCAGTCCCTTTCTTCACCTTCATTCTCTCTCTCTCTCTCTCTCTCTCTCTCTCTCACACACACACACACACACACACACACACACACACACACACACACACACACACACACACACACACACACACACACACACACACACACACACACACACACACACACACACACACACGCACATTCACATCCATATCCAAACCCACATACACATCTAGGTCTACATATTCATACATATCCTTATACATATACATATACATTTACACTTACACATAACTATACCCATACACATACTTATACACATATACACACATATAAATATACACACACGTACTTATAAACATTATATATACACATACACATACACATGCACATACACATGCACATACACATGCACATACACATGCACATGCACATGCACATGCACATGTACATGCACATGCACATGCACATGCACATGCACATGCACATGCACATGCACATGCACATGCACGTACACATGCACGTACACATGCACGTACACATGCACGTACACGTACACGTACACGTTCACGTACACGTAAAAAAATAGTGCCATGTGTGGCAGCCCCTGCGTGTCGCTTGGTACGTCATTGGACGTGGCGTTTGTCGCAAAGCGCATCCAACATGTTGCTGTCTGGTGCGTGTGCAACATGCAACCCTTGCGTGCCTACAGGTGCGGCAGTCGTCCTCAGAGCTCAATGTATACTTTTTGATCACCACCATGTTTGTACTTGAGCCCTTCCCACCTCCTCCACACCCCATCCTGCACTTTATTTGCTTTCGTCTTCAGTCTGACCTCTAACTCGATATTCTTAAGTTTATGGTCAAAGAGTACATTGGGTTTTATGACACACACCCCTCCCCCTTGTTATCTTTTTTCAAACACTTCATTCTCCTCCTATTTCTTCCCTACCTCGTACCTCCGCTACCTTTCCCTCCCCCTTTCCTTTCCTCCTTCTTTCTCCTCCACGTCTCTTTTTGTCTCCAATCACACCTAACTTCCGAATCCCTTTCCATTAACTACCATTTCGCTTCTCCCTCACCCCTTAACCCTCCCTCCCTTACCTCTACTTTTCCTCAGTACTCCACTCTCTGTCCTTTCCACCCTAAATTTTTCCCCTTGTTCACCTTCTCTCTCCAAACACTCAGTCCTCCTGCATTAGAACTCCCTTCCCTCAGCCCCGTTTTCTCTTCTCCCTTTCTTCTATTCCATCAACCCTCAAACCTTCCTCTCCTTCAACCCTTTCCACAGTCATCTCTCGCTCTCCTCATACCTCTGTCCCTCAACCATTGTCTTCGTCTGATCCTCCCCGTTTTCTCTCATCCCTTTCCTCTATTCCCTCAACCCTCAAACCTTCCTATTCTTCAACCCTTTCCACAGTCATCTCTCTCTCTCCTCATACCTCTGTCCCTCAACCATTGTCTTCGTCTGCCCTCCCTTCCCTCAGCCCCGTTTTCTCTCATCCCTTTCTTCTATTCCCTCAACCCTCAAACCTTCCTCTCCTTCCACCCTTTCCACAGTCATCTCTCGCTCTCCTCATACCTCTGTCCCTCAACCATTGTCTTTGTCTGATCCTCCCTTCCCTCAACCCCGTTTTCTCTCATCCCTTTCCTCTATTCCCTCAACCCTCAAACCTTCCTATTCTTCAACCCTTTCCACAGTCATCTCTCTCTCTCCTCATACCTCTGTCCCTCAACCATTGTCTTCGTCTGCCCTCCCTTCCCTCAGCCCCGTTTTCTCTCATCCCTTTCTTCTATTCCCTCAACCCTCAAACCTTCCTCTCCTTCAACCCTTTCCACAATCATCTCTCTCTCTCCTCATACCTCTGTCCCTCAACCATTGTCTTCGTCTGCCCCTCCTTTCCCTCAGCTCCCCGATGTCCTTCGTTAGTGTCCTTCTTTCCTTGGCAGACTTTCCGATCCCTATTCTCCGATCCCGTTTTCACTCCCAAAATCCTTCGGTCGTAAGGGGACGGTTTCATAAGTCGACGATTTTTTTTTTTTTTTTTCGTCTTCTTTTCCCATGAATTTTTCATTCCGCTTGCTGTTCATTTGGGGAGTACTTATAAAAAGCTCATAGCGTACTCTGATTAATGGTGCCTTTTTTTAAATAAATTCTGGATCTTGTTGAATCCTTAATAGTATTCGTATGCAATGTATAGGCTAATAGTTTGATGCTATTTGTAATATATTTGTTCTAAATGTAATGTACAAATAATAAAAATTGTAGAATTATTTGAGTACGCGCGCGCGCGCGCGCGCGTGTGTGTGTGTGTGTGTGTGTGTGTGTGTGTGTGTGTGTGTGTGTGTGTGTGTGTGTGTGTGTGTGTGTGTGCGTGTGTGTGTGTGCGCGTACTATAATCCTATATTTTATAAATATTATTTGTACATTATATTAAAAAAAATACAAATAACATCAAGCCATTTGCCTATATACTGCATATGATACCATAAGAATAAAAATAAGAATTCAAAATGATCCAAAATTTATTTAAAAACCACCGTTAATCAGAGTAAGCTATGATTTTTTTTTTATATAGATTCTTCCTAAATGAATAGAAAGCGAAATGAAAAATTCATGGGATAGGAAGAAGAAGAAGAAGAAGAAGAAAAAAAAGAGCATCGTCGACTTATGAAATCGTCTCGACATTCATTTATTCATTTACTCTTTCATTCATTTACATACACACTCACTCACTTACTCACAAACTCACTCACTCACTCACTCACTCACTCAAATATTCACCCACTCACTCACTCGTTCACTTAATCTAGCAGTCAATTAATCATTCACTCAATGGGTTACTCACTCACTCACTCACTCACTCACTCACTCACTCACTCACTCATTCATTCACTCACTCGTTCACACGATGACTCACTCACTGTGTCAGATCCAAGCCAGAAAGCCCAGCGGGTAAACGTGCCCACTACCTGTTGTGCGATGGTAATGCTACTACCTGTTGTAGGAGTGACGTCAAGGTTTGCATGTCTTTCTAGATAGTTGTCCATCTCTGTTCATAATCAACCTCCCCCCCCCTCGTCCACCCTAACTCCGGCTATGATTTGCTGCTTGTACGTGAAATACTGCCCTCGGTACACAGTGCATAAGGCTGAAATTTAAACAGCATGAGAGAAGAAAAAGTAAAGGTAAAGAGAACAGTAAAGATGAAAGTAAAGAGAGGAAATGGGGATTAAAAGGGGAAGTAAATGAAAGAGAGAGAAGGGGGGAGGAGGATAAAGAGAGAGTGATATAGAGATATTGTGACAGAGTGGGTGTAAATGAGGAAAGGGGAGAGTACTCGAGTGAGCGAGTGAGTGAAGTAATTAAAGCAGAAAAAAATTTAAAAACAAGTGATTGTGATCCACACCAGAAGTATAGCGAGGTAAGGAGGTAGAAATTTGGGTTGAAAAATAGATCCACATAAAAGTTAAGCGTTTATCAGTCTACAAAATATTAACAATTTTCCCAATATGCTTTTCATATATTTTTTTGTTAATTCCTAGCCTTCTTTAGGTTGCTCTGACAAATTTCTAGATATATACTAAATACAACTATTTTTTTTAATATGGTCCCACTTGTGAAACTCTGTTAGCACCTATAGGGTCCGCGACCCCATCTTAAGAGCCATTGTTCTGGAGACAATGTACGCTTTTCCAAAGAAAAAGAAGGAGGCAGGTGTTTGTAATTAGAAGTAGAGTTTTGCATAACGGGAATAATAAGATCTAGTGAATGTGGAGGGAACACGATTTTCTTTTCCTTTGTGGGTTTAAGGTAATGAGTTTCTGTATTTTTTCGCATTTCCTGTTCCTTCGAACTCGAGACTTCTCCAAAATTGCAAGAGTTGTGAAACACGTTTTAGTTGTTTGTTGTACAATCTACAAGGTATTCACGTGAATGAGACGCCAAATCTAACTACACAATTTTTGCTAGGTTATGTATGGATTTTATTGCAATTCTAGGATGATATTTCACTAGTGACATCCATTACAATGACGTGTTTTTAACCTCTAAAGCTTGTTAAATTTGATCTAATGTGAATAGAATTACCTGGTAACAGCCACAATGGACATCTCTCATAAACAATCGTCATATGGTTGACTGGGATGAATTCAACTCTATGACATCTTCATGGATTTCGCTTAGTTGAATAAAACTCCCTTTCGGCAGCCAG
>NC_134785.1:8748494-8750994 GCF_046742065.1 Oratosquilla oratoria | reverse complement strand
ACCCCCACATTCACGCTGTAGTTTATCAATGACCTCTGTTTTACGTTCATGTTGTACGTTTACCATGTAACTTCATCCTTGCAGATGCGGGTGGCTTGTGTCCGCACCTAACTTGATCTCCTTGTATTGTGCTCTTTTTTACTTAATCACGCAGCTTTTAGTCTTGCAAGATATTTTTTCCAAATATTTTTCCTTCAAGATACGCTTCTGCATTAGAGGAATACTCTATATAACCTGTTCTCGTCTCGTGTAAACTATTGTGAAAGATATTGTTTTTATTGCTGTGTCATGCCATCTCTTTCGCTTTCCTTGTCCCCTCCATTCATTTTTTATCTCTTTCTTTTATTTGCGTTTTCTTTCGCTCTCTTTGAGATCCTCTCTTTTTCCTCTTTCTCTCTTCTACCTTCTCCTAGTTCCCCGTTTCTGATTCAATCTCCATCACCATCGGTGTGTAATTCTCAACTTCTTCCTCTCCACTACTTTACATCTACTTCTGATTTTATTCCTGTGATTTTTCTTTTTCTTTTTTCTTTTTTATGCTCTTCTGTTTCTATTTACTTCTTTTTCATCATCTTCATATTTTTCTTCTCTTTTTCTTTGTTCGTTTTGTATTTTTTTTTCTTCCTTCATCTGCACTTTTTTCCTTTTCCTTTTTCATCTTCTTTTCATCATCTTTATATTCTTCTTCTACTTTTCCTTCTCCTCATTCTCATTCTCATTGTCATTCTCAATCTCATTCTCATTCTCATTCTTATTTTCATTCTCATTCTCACTCTCACTCTCACTCTCACTCTCACTCTCACTCATTCCCATTCCCATTCTCATTCTCATTTTTATTTTCATTCTTATTTTCATTCTCGTTCTCATTCTCATTCTCATTCTCACTCTCACTGTCACTCTCACTCATTCCCATTCCCATTCCCATTCCCATCCCCATTCTTTCTCATTCTCACTTTCCTCCTCCTCATTTTCCTCCTCCTCCTTATCCTCTTCTTCTTTCTACTTCTTCTCTTTTTCCTCCTTATCGTTTTTTTAATCTCCTCCTCAAACCCTATCTTTAGTCATTCGTGTAACCTGTTTTGCTTTAGCAAGCCGAAACAACAATAATTGTTCTTATAATGCTCACACGTGTACTTGTAATACAATTTTCCTTTTCCAGAAAGCCTTTTATTCCTTCCTTAAGGATCTTGTTGTACGTGTACTTTACTTCCCCTGTCAACCAACTCTGTATCAAATGTCACATCCTAACAATCTTCCTTTGGTTCGTCTGCGGTGCTGCAAAATGTGTATTACCCAGTCTTGTGAGCCAGAGCGGTAGGCCGTTCGTACCAGAGGGGAGTGGGTGCAAATTTGAAAGTGATTTAGCAACTTGGAATTAAGATTTTTTTTTTTTAACCCGGTAACGTCGATGACTGATAACCTTGATTAGTCATTTGTGAAACCATAATAAATATCTTCAAGGTAAAGTTATGATCACTGGACTGTATCTACTTTGAAATGTAGAAAAATATTCCTTTGGACAAGTATTTTCAGCAACCATGTGCATAAGTCATATTTACTCCATAACATTTGTAATATGCATTTATGTTTTTAGGACTATATTTTTCTCCAAAAGAATCGTTAAGATGTTTAAGGTATTAAGGTGGATCATTACCCAAAAGGGATTAAAACTAGTGAAGCTCCTGGCTCTGTTTTGGAAATGCAATGAGTCAACATATCAACTCACCACAACTCACAAAAAAAATATATAAATAATCTGAGTGCGAGCAATATACGTATGTTATCAGGCTCAGTTCGACCCTTTCAACATGGTAATTACTTTAATAAATTTATGAAAAAAAAATTACTTGAAGGGGCGTCGACCCCTCAGTGTCTCCTTCAAAGTCGTGACCCAACAGCTCATTTACATAAAACTACCCAACCTGAGACGGAAAAGAATTTGTGAGACACTTCACCATGTTCAAAAAATCATGACTTTTGCTCGTAAGAACTCTCCTTCCCTCACCCTTCCTAATCTGCCCAGCTCCCCATAGTTCCTCTTTTAGAGCCTGTCCTTCTCCATCGAGCATGGCTATCTCCTCATAGCCTCAAAACTATTGTCAACCTCACCCAATCACGTTCTTCTCCATTTCCCGACCAATCTGTTGTCCTCCCCTCCCTCAGCTCAAGTAATCGTTGTCATTTCTCTTGTTTTTGTTCTCTTACTGATGCGGTTTTTATCTTTACTCCCTATCCCCTTCCCACCCAAAAAATCTCTTTACATTCATTCCATTAGTACTGTTTATACGAAGAGTTTTTGTTTTATTCCAAAGGCGTGTGTGTGTGTGTGTGTGTGTGTGTGTGTGTGTGTGTGTGTGTGTGTGTGTGTGTGTGTGTGTGTGTGTGTGTGTGTGTGTGTGTGTGTGTGTGTGTGTGCGTATGTGTATGTGTATGTGTATGTCTATGTGTATGTCTGTGTGTATGTGTATGTGTATGTGTGTGTGTGTGTGTATGTGTATGT
>NC_134785.1:8730994-8745994 GCF_046742065.1 Oratosquilla oratoria | reverse complement strand
CCAATAGTTATGGTTCGCCCTGTCCCGCGACATTCAGGAACTCGCGGAAGACCCGACCCTGTCACTTCCAATCGATACAGCATCCTTTTCAATAAGAACAGAATTTTTTTCTTTTTATTTTTTCAGACAACTTTTTTTCTATAAATTATGAGGTCGGGATGAGGGCCCGGAACGCCCAGATTTTGTTTGGATATTTATAAACTCTTTTCGTTTTTTTTTTTTTTTTTCATCTTTGCCGAGATATATACAGGAATAACAATAGTGTCAGTAGATCTATGAAACAAAAAAAAATCAAGGAAATCTAGGGAAGAAAGAGACATTCGAAGGGAGTGGGAAAAAGTACCGAAAACCTAATATCATTTGCCTCTTCCACCAGGTGTCATGACCGGAACATTTAGGCAATGCTACTGCGCATGCGCTCCCACGTACGCACGAACTCTGAGAGACATTCTGCAGCCCTTAAGCATGGCTCCTGTTTTCGTGGCTCTATTTACCGGAGGGGGCGTTACGGGGGGGAGATGTGGAGGGAGGGAACGAAGGGGATGAGCGAGTTTTGAGTTCACCAGGAGCATCGGGTACTCCTGTTTCCACATCCACGTGCATGCTTCCACCTCATCTTCCACCTCGATGCCACCGGTAAGTGGACCTGACAGAAGAACGTGTTTGGTATGCAGGATTAGTGAGGGGTTTTCTGCTTTGTATAGATATGTGGAAGCGAGTAGGTAGACGAGGATAGGCCCAATCCGTCGCGCCTATTTTTGACCCTGGCATGACGACGAACGCGGTATATGGTCGTATGCTGCTGTACAAACAGTTGAGCGTACACAAGGCGTTGTGTGTGTGTATGTGTGTGTGTGTGTGTGTGTGTGTGTGTGTGTGTGTGTGTGTGTGTGTGTGTGTGTGTGTGTGTGTGTGTGTGTGTGTGTGTATACACACAAACACGGCTAGCTCAGCGGAGACGGGGAGCAAAAGTCGTGTGTGATCATTTATGCAAATCTGCATATTTTTCCTTCCTCCAGTTAATCGGCGACCTTTCGTTCTACGGAAGAGTTCTTACCCACCCCGACTCTCCCTGAACGGCAATGGTGCATCCTGTGTTACATGTAAACGGGTTCCTGTTTCCTCGTTCAACTCTTGCTTGCCACCGTTCACAAATAAATGAATAAATAAATAAATAAATAGAATAGAATAGAATAGAATAAAATGAAATGAAAAATAAAATAAGATATAATAAAATAAAATAAAATGTAAAAAATAAAAAATAAAATAAAATAAAATATAATACAATATAATACAATATGATACAATATGATACAATATAATACAATATAATACAATATAATACAATATAATACAATATAATACAATATAAAACAATATAATACAATGTAATACAATATAGTACAATATCATACAATATCATACAATATACAATATCATACAATATCATACAATATCATACAATATAAAAAATAATAAATAAATAAATGAATAAAATAAAGAAAAGAAAATACAGTACAATACAATACAATAAAATGAAAAATAAAATAAAATAAAATAAAATAAAATAATGTAGATCAAATCATACTTTTTTGCGTCATCATTAGTATCATCATCATTACTACCACTGCAACATCGTTCTCTCATTCAATTATGAAGACAGTGCCTTTTCGTCACAGAGGCGAGTTCCCTTTTCGCTGCAAGAAATGTTCCCATTGGTAACGCCAAAGTTCCCCTTTTTGGGATCTGTACAGAACGTCTCCCCTTCCTCCCTCTAACGCTGGTCAGAAACGTTACCTTTTGTCTCGCTTGTTTTCTTTTCATCCGTTCTATTTTCTATGTAGAGGTCCCCTCTGCTCCGGACCCTTCCTCTCCTTTTCCTTCCCTTCTTTCATCTCCCCTCCGCCTCTCTGCCCTCCCTTCGTTCTTCACGTCCCTCCTCCTTCTACTCCTCCTCCTCCTCCTCCTCCTCCTCCTCCTCCTCCCTCCTCTTTCTCCTCCTCTTTCTCCTCCTCTTCCTCCTCCTCCTCCTCCTCCTTCTCCTTCTCCTTCTCCTCCTACTCCTACTCCTCCTACTCCTCCTCCTCCTCCTCCTCCTACTCCTGCTACTCCTACTCCTGCTACTCCTACTCCTCTTCCTCCTCCTCCTCTTCCTCCTCCTCCTCCCCCTCCTCTTCCTACTCCTCCTCCTCCTCTCTCCTAATCCTCCTCCTCCTCCTGCTCCTTCTCCTCCTCCTCCTCCTTCTCCTCTTCCTCCTCCTCTTCCTCCTCCTCTTCCTCCTCCTCCTCTTCCTCCTCCTCTTCCTCCTCCTCTTCCTCCCCCTCTTCCTCCTTCCTCCTCTTCCTCCCTCCTCCTCCTCCTTCTCCTCCTCCTCCTCTTCCTCCTCCTCTTCCTCCTCCTCTTCCTCCTCCTCCTCCTTCTCCTCCTCCTCCTATTCTATACCGTTTGCTGACCTCGTTTGGAATCATGTGACCCATCCTCCTCAATTTACTTTTCTAATACCTTCGTTTTTTTCATCGTCGTTATTCTTTATTCTTCCATTTCTTTCTTTTTTTCTCTCTTTTTTTCCTTCCCTCTTTCCATTTCCTCCTGTTTTCTTTTACTTTTTTCCATCTGACGATTTTTCTTTCTCCTCCATTCCCTTCCTCCTGATTCTCCTCTTGACCCATCCTCTCCCTTTCCTCCATATGTACACTTACCTCCATAAACCTCATTCCCTTCCGCTTTACCTACCGTTCTTTTGCCTTCTCTAGATCCTGTCCCTGCCTACTTGTTCTTTCCCTGCTACCTTCCCTAATCCCCTTCCTTGTATTGTACTTTTCTTTCTCCTCCTCACCTCCTCTTCGTCCTCCTCCAACTCCTCCCCTTCCTTGTATTGTACTTCTCTTTCTCCTCCTCACCTTCTCTTCGTCCTCCTCCAACTCCTCCCCTTCCTTGTGTTGTACTTCTCTTTCTCCTCCTTACCTCCTCTTCTTCCTCCTTCAACTCCTCCCCTTCTCCTTCTATTTCTGTCTTTATTCTCTCATCATTCTTCTGTTCCTCGTGTTCTCTCTCCTCCTCCTCCTCCTCCTCCTTCTCCTCCTTTTTCCCCTCCTTCTCCTCCTTTTCCCCTCCTCCTCCTCCTTTTCTCCTTCTTCTCCTCCTTCAACTCCTCCTCGTTCTCCTCTTTCTTTTGCATACAATTATTATCACCAATACTCGCCATCAAAATTCTACTTCAACCTCTATTCTTCCTCCAGCTCCTTCTTTCTCCCCATCTGTTTCCTATTAATTTTCATCCTGCACCCTTATCACCTTATCTTTCTCTTTTTTTTGTTTCATATCCTCCTCCTCCTCCCTCCTCCTCCTCCTCCTCCTCCTCCTCCTCCTCCTCCTCCTCCTCCTCCTCCTCCTCCTCCTCCTCCTGCTCCTCCTGCTCTTTGTCCTTGTTACTACTATTTCTCTTCATTCTATTCCTCCATCTCCTCCTGCACCTCCTCAATCTCCTTCTCCTCCACCTCCTCCATCTCCTCCATCTCCTCTTCTTTCACTTCATCTCCAATTTCTGATCCACCTACCCCTCTTATCTATCTCCTATACACCACCTCCTCCACTTCCTACTCCACCTCCTCCTCCATATTCTCCTCCACATTCTCCTCCACATATCCTCCTCCACCTCCATCTCCTCCTCTTTCATTTCATCTCCATCTTCTGATCCACCTAGGCCTCTTATCTATCTCCTCCTCCACCACCTCCTCCACTTCCTACACCTCCTCCTCCATCTTCTCCTCCACTTATCCTCCTCCTCCATCTCCTCTACCTCTCCCCCTTCTCCTCCGCCTTCTCCTCCATCTCTTCCTCTTTAATTTCATCTCCAACTTCTGATCCACCTACGCCACTTATCTATCTCCTCCTCCACCTCCTTCGCCCCCTCCTCCATCTCTTCCTCTTTCATTTCATCTCCAACTTCTGATCCATCTACGCCACTTACCTATCTCCTCCTCCATCACCTCCCTCCTCCACCTCCTCCATCTCCTCCTCCACCTACACCATGTACACTTCGCGTTCTTATTTGTTTCCTCTTCTCTTCGTTACTTCATTTTGTTCCTACACGCGCATCCTTCATTTTGTCCTCTCTACTAAGTTTTCGTCATTTTTCGCTTTCCTCTTACTTTATTTTCTGCAAGTCTTCTTTCATATTATTTTCCACAATTATTCCATTTTCCTTTGCAACCTGATTTCTTTTTAATTTTCCTCCATGCCTCTTGTGTAGCCTTCAGTCATTTTTCATTTTCTTTCCGCATTTACCATTTTTATTACTAATATCGTATTTTCTACTTGCTCATTTCACTAGTTGTACATCAATGTCTCCAGTTTATACTCTCTTTATTTTATTTTATTTATTTGTCTATTTATTTTATCTATTTATTTATTTATTTATTTTTATTTATCTATATATATATATATATATATATATATATATTTTTGCCACACACAGATTCATCTTTATCTTATACTTTGTGTTCTGGATTATCTTATCACTTGGATTCTTCAGCTTTCGCATCATTATCACGGAGATCGTTCCCACTGGAAACAATTTCTGTTTGTAGTCAGAAGGTAATCAGTAAACATATGATTTTAGATGTAGATTCATTTTATAGGTATCTGAATTATATCATTTATTTTTTCTTTGTATTTTCATCTTTCACTTTATATGTTTCATTCTTTCTTTATATATTATCTAACTATATTATTTATTCGTTTAGATGTTTTTGTTATATATTTATCTATCAAAATGTTTATCTATTTTTCATTTGTTTATTTACTTATTCATGTTCATCATTGATTTATTTATCTATTTATTCAATGAAAAATTTATCTAGAGATTTTGTAAACACTTATAAAATTGATGTCTACTTTATTTTATCTGGTACCCTGTCTCGGTACAGACTGAAAGATTGTTGATAGTCGTAGTCTTTCACTGTAAATCATTCAGGTCGGAAACAGCAAGAAACTCCGATACCAAGGCTTTTGAAAACAATCGAGACATCAGTGATGATTTTTTTCTTTTCTTTTTTTTACGTAAAATTCAACGCCTCTCTCCGAACATCGCCTGGCACCTTCAACAAACGGTCCCAACCCTCTTGCCATTACTTCCTTCGAGGGGTTCGTGGCCCCTCTTCCTAGACGAGGTCTTCGGCACGCGAACTTCATCATATGGCTCTCCATAACACGCCTCTTGGTTCATTTGCAGAGTCTCTTGTTTCTCTCGCTTTCTGTCTCTCTCTCTCGCCTGTTTATCTCTTATTCTCTCACTTTCTCTCTTTCTCACTCCTCACTCACCCTCTTTCTGCTCTTTCTCTATTATCATCTCAAGCTCGCTTTACTTATATTTTCCTTTTATATCATTCACGTTTTCTCCCTTTTACTTTCTTCCTCTCTCTCTCTCCTCTCTCTCTCTCTCTCTCTCTCTCTCTCTCTCTCTCTCTCTCTCTCTCTCTCTCTCTCTCTCTCTCTCTCTCTCTCTCATTTTCTCTCATTTTCTCTTTTGCCTCCTTTTGCTATCTACCTCATTTTCTCTCAAAATGTATCAGCCCCTCCCTATGTGTATTAGCCTTCTGGTAATGTTCTTACCCTTTGTAGTATTGCGGACTTTCCCCGCACGATCCATGGCTCATGGTTGTTGTAATAGCATGTCTTCACCATTACACACCGTCCCCGGCATCTGAGCTCGGGAGTAAGCGGAGGGTGAAGCAGAGGAGGGAGGGAGGGAATGAAGATGATAGATCAGATGATGCTGATGAAGTATCAGGTGATGTTAAATCATGAATCAGATGATGATAAGATGAATCAGATGATGGTGATAAAGATGAAGATGAAGATGATAAAGGTATTAATGTAAAGACTGACATTTATCTTATATTATTTGTTTAATTGTTTGTTGTTATTTGTCTGTTTATTATTATTTGCTTGATTTTCATTTCTTATTATATGTAAATTTATCATTATTTACTATTTACCTGTTTGTTTATTATTTAACTAATGCATTTATTTATTTTATTTGTTATCATTTATATCATTATAATATTTACTTATTTATCTATTTATTCATTTATTATCATTATCATATATATATTTTTTTCACATCCGACATAGTTATGGACCAAAAGGTCTCCTGTCGGCATGCTCCGCCTTTGTAATCCTTTGTAATAAAGACGGTTACGGGATTTTAGATATTTTAAATGAAGGAGAAAGAAAATATGAATAAGGGGGAGCAATTTGAGACACATGTTTTGTTTCGGGGATTATAATGAATATCATAAAACATTGACACCAAAAAGTTAATTCAGAATCACCAAACTTTCTTATAACTATTCTTTATTGCCCGGAAATCATTCCTAGTAGTTCGGGAATAATCTCTCGCAAGAATGATAAGTATTAAAAGCATCACCTTTTTGAAATTTTAACTCAAAGATTTAGAAATAACTTCTTTTCTTAGGGCCAAGCTTTTTTCAACCTATTGACAATTTAGTGAGCGCTGAACCAAATTTGTCGTTTTAAAAGGAGATTAAATAATTTCAACAAGAACACACAGCGTTGGATAAGATGAAAAGAAATAGATGATATCCATATATTTCGATCACGAACTGTGATCCTCTTCAGTGGAATATATAGTATTCACAGAGGATCACAGTCCGTGATCGAAATATATGGATATCATCTATTTCATTTCTTCTTATCCAACACAGTGTGTTGTTGTTGAAATTTACGAATGTGTTACGACTTTACTTTGTAGTTAAGGTTAGATAACTTTACTGATATAGATAAAAGGTGACAAGGGACATAGTACTGTTTAACGTAGGTCTTATGGTCTCTTGTAGTCTCCTCCTTTCTTATGTTCTTAGTTCTTACATCGAAAGCAATTTGGGTCATACAGGACAAAGTCGACAAAATGTATCACAGTATGGAAAGAAAACGGGATAACATTGTAGAATAAACGACGTATTCCAAGCACCTCCCCCCCCCGAATCAACACACACTGACAACTGATGTCCTTATGCTGAGAGGAAATACGGCTGAAAATGGGTTCTAGGTTTTAATGGCCTCCTATATTAAGATTTAACACTTTAGCGACGGTAAAGTCCCTACAGAGTTTTTGGTAGCCTAAGAATAATTCTATTTTGACGAGGAAGCCAACTCCTCCATGGATGGGGTATCGCTCAAGCAAACCCAATTTCAGGCCTGTGGTCGTCCCCTCATCCAAATAAAGACGTCTATCAATAGAAAAAAACTGCAGTAAGAAAGTGGATAGAGTTATATTTAAGGAAGATGGATCCTACTGTACAAATAGAATTAATTAACTTATGCTACGTAATTGATTATACTTTGCGCTTTATTTACAATTTGCACAGGTTTTCCGGACACAAAAAACATATATGACAGAGTGCCTGAATCTGAGTACCCGCTTTGTCACCTCTCAAGGGAAAAATATAAAAATCTCTTACTATGAGTAGTCACTTCCAAAAGCGAGAGGAACCTGCGTCAGTAGGCTCTGTGTCGTCCCCTTCCTAAAGGGAAAGTTCCCCTTTGTATGTATTGTGTGTAAAAAATTCTCGATTTATCGTTTCAACATGGGAGATATCCATTGCGTGTTAGGGTACAGCTTACCACAGGCTACAGTAAGTGAAATAGAACCTTAGACTGAAAATTTTCGAACTAAGGATGAATGACCTTTCAAAAAATTATAGTTATTATGATTCATGACGCTAGAAGATTTTATCTAACCAAAGAGAGACCACAGAACTGAAAGTATTAAGATTATTTCTATTAATGTTTTTATCACGGTCACGCACGGAAAAAAATAATTGTAACTAGCGTCAAATGTTTAGTTTAGTCAAGTAATTGAAAGCCCTGCATTTGAGATGAGATAGTGAGGACCTATTCTAAATTCCGAGGGAGTAACCAGATATGCGCCACATAACCAAAAGAAAACGATCAATGAATTAAAAAGAAACACTGAATTATAGATCGACTATATTCATGAACTCGAGAAATTAACTTCATTAGCGGGTAAACATGTGCTTAAAGATATACGTGGCCTAATTAGGAAAAGCAGCTATCTGCGATAAAAAAAGGCCTTATCAGTAAACCAGCGCATGTGTGATGAGATGTATCCATGTGTTTGAGTATGGCAATTACTGATAAACATGGCAGAGGATATGACTGTAAGTATTTGAGAAACCTTTAACAAACAAAACGTTATATATTAAAGCTATGTCCTCTGTCATAATTGTATCCATCTTTATTGAAAGAAAAATCACAAAAAAATGTTCTTTTATTTTATTTTATTTTTTTCATATGAAACTTGGGAAGTCTTCCGGGTATGCCTTTCAATATCATTGCATGAGGAAATGGATTAAGTTTGGTTGCAAAAAAAAAGGCAAGAGCGTCTACATCTTTTCATATTTTGCGAACTTTGCAAATATTCGCTATAGATTCAGTCTCCAATCAATGTTCTCATAATTTGTCAGTGATATTAGTAGGTGATACACGAAGAAGCACTTGAAAAGAGAAAGAGAAATACAACGACAGGTTTAAAGGAAAAACATTTGACTAAAACTCAGTGCGCAGCATTATAACAGGTTAACTGGGAAAGTCTTAATCCTTTTAGCACAAGATTTTGTCCTGAACTGAATAAGATCGTCTAACTTCAACCAGAACAACATATGTAAAGTGTATAATCACGGAAAGTTGCACACATGTGAAAAAGGTTGAGATAGGCTATAATCTTTTCACCCCCAAGATTCTGCCGCAGATATGAATGAAATACTTTCGTGGTAGGCAACAAGAAAGAAGTACAACGATAGATAGAAGGGGATTAGGAATCTAAGAGTGTTATAAAACAAAACAAAACAACAACAAAACTGATAAATAAAAAGATTAGAAAACAAAATAGAATATATGTGTTTACCTATTTCTTCACTTCATGATTCTTGAAAGTCAAATTTCCCAACCGATAATGCGGAGATATGGTACGAATTGATTGCTTCATCATCAATGGAAATCCGGCCACTGTGTTACAGAACCAACGTCTCATAGAGTACTACACTTACACTTACCGTGGCTAATATGCAGTCGTAAAAGTTGGGTATAAACAGTTGGAATACTAATCGAAGGATCCGAAATTTTCAAACACTCAAACTTCGAAACAAACAAAAGCCATTCCGTGTTATTACGGCTTGGCGAAAAGAGAGGAACAAATGTTGGAGAAGGAGGGGAGTGAGAGGGGGAGAAAGAGGGGAGATAGGGTGAAGGGCAAGGGGAAATAATGGTGGCGGGGAGAGGGGGGAAGGGGAGTGTAGAAGACACCGGTGGGACTGTGGGAATCCGGGGGGGGGGGGAATTGTCGCTTGTAGGTGACGTGAGGAGAAGAAGAAATGGGGGGACAAGGTTCCCCCAATCTTTGCATTAAACATCTCAGCGACCCCTAACCCCCGATCTCGGTCTTCGGCCTCCCCCCCTCTCCCCTCCCTTCGTTGTTCTCCGAGCCAAGGGCCCAGGGCTCAACCCCCCCTCCCCCCGCCCCCTTCTGGTCCCCGGGGCTCCAAGCCCCCTCTACTCCCACCCACTCCCTCTCTCCGAAGCAAGCGTGCGTAGAAAAGCGCCGCTTAAAGACAAAACCCCCTTTGGGGGATATTATTCTCGGTCGTTGTCATTTCGCGCGAACTCGCTTGTTCTTCGCGTCACCAGGGTGGAAGCCGTGCTTGTCTGACTTTCGCTGGGCTAGGGGATGATTGCGTGTGCGTGCGTGCGTGCGTTCACATTTATTTATCTATTCAACCCAATCACTACTATCACAAGCAACACCAACACCTTGACCACTACTACCAACACCGCCACAACTACCACCGCCACCAATACCAACATCAACACCACGACTACCACCACCACCATCATAACTATCACTGCCCCACTACCACCACTAACATAACTACCACCACCACAACTACCACAACGACTAGTAAAACGACCACTACCAATCCGACGACGACCAACAAGAGTATTTCCATAACCATCACAACCACGACTACAAGTGCGACCATAACCACCACCAACATTACCATCATAGACATCACCAGTACCACCACCATAACCGTTACCACCACCACCAATACCACCACCACCAATACCACCACCACCAATACCACCACTACCTAATCACAAATACTACCGCCTCTACTATCACCACCACAATAAGAACTACCATCGACACTAACACTACTAATGTCACAATTGTCAACATTGTTATTATTATCAATCCCGTCACCGCTACCAACATCGCCAAAAAATTATGACAGTGAATCACTAACACCACAAATGACACTACTACAACCACCATCAACACCCTTATTACAACCGTTATTGAAATACTCATCGATAGAAGCACCAGTAGGATGTACTGTCCTTCAACGGTGTTAGTTGTCGTGATTTCCGATCTTATTGGATTGTCGTTACCAATGCTGCTCTAGATGTACATTTGGGAACACAAATACTTCTGGAGGCAGTTATGATGGATGATACCAACAAAGACGTGGAAAACTGTCGCGTTGCAATGCGTCATGAATGAATAAATCAAGACAATCAACGGCGGACACTTCTACAAGAAGACAATGTAAAACCTCTTTTGATACGAAGAACGTATTATTTCGAAAGTGTACCACCTTAACTCCTTTCCAACGGTAATGTCTTCTATATATCCTTTTCTGGATAGCACCTGATGATTCTATCAAACTATGACGTGATAGTATGATTAAATTATCACTTCTCATGATCCTGAAAATACCGTGATACATTTTTAAGACTCTCAATTCGGATGCTATCATGCGACGTTATTCAACTGAGGAATCGTTACCGTATTAATTTCTTTTTAATTTACTTTTTCTTATAATTTTTTCAAGTATCATGTTCCTCAGCTCTCTGAATATGGTGATGCGCTTTAAAGATTTCCTAAGAAAGGTTCCCGTCATGGCCATCTCAAGGTTCGAAGGGCGTTCGTGCGATTGCCAGAACGTTTCTTCAGACAAAATCGGCAGGGGCGTTAGTTGAGAATGGCTTTAACTTAAGGTTTCAGGATAAAACCGCCCTGGAAAGCCAGAATAGAATTTAATGGATAAGTGTTACAATGGAGAGGTGTTAACATACCTCGCCAGGAGGAGGCGGGGATGGAAATAAAAAAGGTGCAAGAGGCAGGAGAAGAAAAACAAAGAGTTGAGGGAGATGGGGATGTGAAGAAGAAAAGAAGAATGGGAGCGAGAAGGAGGCCGTAAATGAAAAGAAGGATACAAGAGGAAAGAAGAGAGAAGCGAGGATGGGAAGGAAGAACAGAAAAACGATGAGGGAGATGAGAAGGATGAGGTAGGAGAAGAGAAGGACGGGAAGGAAGAGGAGGAGGATGGGGAGGGGGAAGGGGAGGAAGGGAATAGATGGAGGGAGAATGGGAGGACGTGGAGGAAAGGGGGAGTGGTAAAAGGAGGAGGAGGAGTTAGGAATTAGCTGGGAATCAACACCTCCTTCATCCCAGCATGTCCTTGGAATGCTGTGTGTCATTTGTCAAGGACTCGTTTAGTCGCTCGCTGAATCTTAACTAAGCAACTTTTTGTCTGTCCTTGCGTGCCTTGTCCTCCTTGCTCGCATACTTGTATTTATTGAAAGGGAGGGAAACTCAGAGCCGAAGTCAATGGAAATGCGAGGCGCTCAGAGGCGTTGCAGCGAATATAAATTTTATGTGACTGTTCTCCCACTGGATGCGTTATGTATAAATAGATTCTAAACTGAAGATTTTTTTTTTTCAAGAGAAATATTAGTTTTTCTATCTAACGTTAATCCATGCCCGTGTAGTAGGTTATGTAGCCACAGTGAATGGGGATTGACATAAATATGATACATATTTAAAGCCAATGCCAGGTTTGGCAGTAGATCGTGTGTTTATGACAATTCTTTGTCAGTTCAGTGGGTTTGATTCCATTCTACTACAAAAGAATCATGTACAACATTGTCTGATAAGGACACAGATATCCTTCGCCCTCCTCTACTTTTTGGCAGAAGAGTTGCGTCAGTTCAGTGGGTTTGATTCCATTCTATCACAAAAGAATCATGTACAACATTGTCTGACAATGGACAAAGATATCCTTTGCCGCCCTCTACTTTTTGGGTCGAAGAGTTAGGGGTAGGGACGGATGAAAATGAAGAGGAAAAAGTTCTAAAATAGGTAGAACGGAAAAGCCAAAAAGTAACGATCACGTCTGTGACTAAGCCAATCCGGGCCTTAGCCCGGGCCCGCCAGCCCAATTCAAACTGACAAGGATGTCACCTTGGAAAATTTATTTGGGATTAAAGGCGAACTCATTTTCATGAATGTTAATAGGGGTCATGTCACCCCGCATCTCAAGATAGGATTTATTGCCGCCATTTTGCGATTTAGGAGGACTGGATTATAGAAACGCTGTGATATTTGCATTTGAGTCTCCTTCACCCTCCCGGTGGGTGTTCCGTGCGTCGTGGGGTTGACTAAAGCCCTCGAGGTGGGAAGAAGAAATGGAGAAGGTCCGGCCCAATAGAACTCCCCCTAGCGGACACTGCTACGGGATCGTAGGTTGCGCTTCCACCGAACGACTCCGGGACGATTCTTTTGAACTGTTATGAGTTCGTTTGATCAGAAACGACTTCGGTTACAATCTTTCGTTCTTCCAGTGTTCAGATGTCAAATTACCTTTGCGTCATATATTGAGGAACTGAATGGCTTACTGAAAGGAGTTAAACATTTACGAATGTTAGACGCATAGTTGAAGTGCTCTTTGGCAAATTTAGAAAGATTCAAGCAAAGTCTTCCTCTAGCTGTTCAGATTCACAGCACTTGACGAGAGTCGACCAAGACTTGGATGGATGCGCTAAGTACCGTCTCCTCCCTACTGAGTATCGCCTGACGTCCTGCCTTGGCTCACCGCAAATCAAAATAGATGTATAAATCTCCGATACTTCATTTTCGTACAAGCGTAAGCAGTTTTGATAAAGCGAATATTAACACGGCAAAACCATCGGTAGAAATGATTACATGGCCATGACTGGAGAAATGATGTCATGAGTTTAAACAGACAAAAACTAAATCCAACGTCTTGATAAGATTCAAGCTCAGCATCAAGTTTCTACTTGTATTAACAACTCAATGAACATTTAATGAGAGCAATATGCGCACACACAGATTCATACGTATATGTACACACACACACACACACACATATATATATATATATATATATATACATATATATATATATACATATATTTATGTATCATATATATATAAATATATATATATATATATGTTTATATATATATATATATATATATATATATGTATAAATATGTATATATAATACTATATTAATATATAATAATATTTTTTTCGTGAGATTTGTAGCTCACAAATAAAATAATTTCATTACACTAAACATCAAAATACAACCAGGAATACACTAAAAGAACAAATGGCAAAAAGAAAATAAAAAAATATCAGCATCTTTACCTGGACATGATATAGAACGATCGATTACAGCAAAATGACGAAGAGGCTTCAAGGGAGGTCACACTAAGTGGTGGACACTTGGTGAGGTCACCACTCAGCCTTACCAACCTATAATGGATTGTACGTTCGTTCCTTCATATATACAATTTCATGAGGATGTAATCCATGTACATATGCATATGCATATACATATACATATACATATACATATGCATATGCATATGCATATACATATACATATATACATATACATATGCCTAAAAAAGTATATATATTTACATATACATTAGCCTATTTTTCAATAACACATATAGATACACAAACATGCACACACACAAACATACACGATAAAAACACATACTGCACATGTGGACACACACTCACAAACACATACACACAGACACACACACACACACACACACACACACACACACACACACACACACACACACACACACACACACACACACACACACACACACACACACACACACACACACACACACACACATATATATATATATATATATATATATATATATATATATATATACATATACGTGCACACACACACGCACACGCACGCACACACACACACACACACACACACACACACACACACGCGCGCGCGCGCGCGCACACACACACACATCGTGACGCAGTGGTTAGTTCTCGGCTGCCACTACGGCGGTCCGGGGTCGAATCGCGACCAGAGCTAAGATCACTTCACTAACGCTGCGCTGCGGGTTGTTACTCCGACTCTCGTGGACGGGGAGTTGGGTGTGTGTGTGTGTGTTTGTGTGTGTGCGTGTAAGGTGACAGCATTACCCATAGATCGATCATATATGAGTTCTGAGCTTTTTTCCGGTAGGGAAATAGCTGTCGATCACGAGTCCAAAAACGTGGACCTAGACCATGGTGGATTATACACACACACACACACACACACACACACACACACACACACACACACACACACACATAAGTCATGAATATATATATATATTATATGTATATATATATATATGTGTGTGTGTGTGTGTGTGTCTGTGTCTGTGTCTGTGTCTGTGTGTGTGTGTGTGTGTGTGTGTGTGTGTGTGTGTGTGTGTGTGTGTGTGTGTGTGTGTGTGTGTGTGTGTGTGTGTGTGAGAGAGAGAGAGAGAGAGAGTGTGTGTACGTGTGTATACATATATATATGTATATATACATATACATATATATATATATATATATATATATATATATATATATATATATATATATAATATAATTTTTCTATAAAATCTATTTCCAGACCTAATAATGAACAAAATATAATAATAATCCTAAATAATGACACTGTCCACGTCTTCATTTCTCTTTTCTTTGACGACACTAAAAATACAATTACCCTAGCGTCATTAAAAAAAATGTAAATATCCACCAGTCCAGGTTTCTA
>NC_134785.1:8720994-8725994 GCF_046742065.1 Oratosquilla oratoria | reverse complement strand
TTTAGAGAATGGTTTTAGATATACGTTACTTTAAGAATACTGAGCCCTGCCGCCCATAACTTTTGACACACCAATTTTCAAGCATCTTTATTATTTAGCCTTATGTTGTGAATTCTGTAATTTCAATTGATACGGTGCACGTCAAATGGTTCCTACATTTTGGCAGAGCGCCCCCCATCTCTCTCTCCCTAACTCTGAAATTCTTATTTACATTAATACATTCAAACCCAGGATTTACTTTATGAAAACTAGAATCATCTGAGACTAGCCAAAACAAAAACTAAAACGTGTATTATGGTATAGAAGGGGATAAGACGTTTTATGTATAAAGTTCCTCTGGGAGTATTTTTTTTATTTTCATGCGAATTCTCACAGAGACAATGTTTTTCAACAAAATCACTCGTAAAGGCATTGGTTCTTCAAAGACGTTTCATAGACCATTGGTAAGTGAATACATGGTGGCTTTGTTCCTTGTTGAAGGAATCTCCAGAATTTTGAATAATAGCAATACACGAGAAATCAGACCAAGAACCTCTGAAAACTAGCACTGATACAGATACATGGCATATAGTGTGACACTTCAGCTAGACGTATTAAGAACATATGAACATAAGAATGAAGGAGACTGCAAGAGGCCATAAGGCTTACACAAGGCAGTTCCGTGTCCATCACCACCTGTCATCCCTATCCATAAAGTTGTCTAATCGTTTCTTAAAACAACTGATAGTTTCAGCGCTTACTACATGGTTACTAAGTTTATTCCATTCGTCGACCCCCCATTGATAAACCAATTCTTGTCTATTTCCTTCTTAAATCTAAAAATGTCCAAAAACACCTCTATTAGATCACCCCGCACTCTGCGTCTTTCCAGAGAGTGTAAGTTTAGGTGCCTAAGCCTCTCTTTGTAAGGCATTGTTCAATGTTCAATATTCATTACATTCCTATACACAGTAGATTAATGAACAAGTGATCACTGTGTCAACAAAATTGTACGATTTCTTTTGCCACGTTCAAACTACATTCGGCAAAGTAAAAAACTGTAATGAAAGTTACGCCAATTTACTTATGTGGGCTTCCCTTTGCTCAAAGAAGGTTATTGTTCCTCTGAGGTGTTCCTGGTTCATAGCGTGGACATATTCTCTTCAGGTTTATTTAGCTCAACCACAACGATGTGACAAGATTGTGTGAATCAACACCGTGTGAGATCGAAACCTTTATTGGTACAACGTTTCGCTTGTTACAGCTTTTTCAAGTGCAAACATATGGCAAACACTTTGAGTACATATAGGCCGACGAGGAAAGAACTGGGAGAGGTTATCAGAACCTCTCCCAGTTCCTCACAGTCTTGTCGGCTTTTGCCATTGTGTTTCAACTTTTCATGTGACAAGATCTTCCACTGACGCAGGTGATAGTAACTGGTCCACCCCTGCATTGCATATGTATGTTGAGGTTATCTTTTCAATGTTAGTGTGGTCCTAACGTGGAATGCTGAAGAAGCTTAACAAAGGTTTAATCACGGGTATAGTTTAGTTAAACAGATTCGTTTCTTTACGTGTTTCTTGATATCAGTCAACTAGCTTCGGTAAACTAAATGAACACACATACACACACGCACAATCTCGTGGCGCAGTGGTTATTGTTCTCGCCTGCCACTACGGCCGTCCGGATTCGACTCCCGCCCAGGGCTGAAATAATTTCAGTACCGCTGCGCTGCGGGGTGTTACTCCAACTCTTGTGGGCGGGGTGTTGAGGGTGTGTGTGCGTGTAAGATCACAGTATTACCCATAGATCGGCCATACGAGCTCTGAGCTCTCATCTGGGAGGTTAATAACTGTCGATCACGAGTCCAACACGTGATCCAAGACCATGGTGAATACACACACACATACACACGTACACCACACAAGTACACACACATACACAACACAGTACTCGCACACTAGTGCGTGTGCATGCATGCACATATGTACACGTACAAGTTCACGCATACAATCGAGCAGAACAAGAAAATAAACGAAGCACACGAACAAAATAGTGCTTATATATTACATGTATATATTTTCATAGTCGCGTGTAGTCATGGATTGATTTGAACATCTAAAATTCTAAATCAACTCGGATAGTCAACTTACAACCAAGTCCAAATTAAGATCATTAGCCTCTTCTCTACAGTGATGCTTTGTCCTTTTTAATCTGGATGTCGTAGAATTTTTTTTTTTTTTTTTTTTTTTTTTTTTTTTTTTTTTTTAGGCAACGTCAATGGAGCAGAGCGTTTGGAAAATTTGTGTTATGTCACCGGGAATCCACCACGAATATCATCCTTACGGAATACATTGCGCCGTTGTCGGGAAAAATATTTGAGATCCGTGGCTTTCATTTAACTCAAAGGAAAGGTTCGAAATGGGATTACCCTAGAGTCTGCCACTCCAATCAGATTCCTGAGGAAGCGGTCCGTCATTTCGCCAGTCACCTGTGTTTTCCCCTGACGCGAAATTAATCTTTTTTAATGATGCACAAGTCATACATTATGCCTACTTGGAGTCTCGGAATAATTTATGGAATTCTCCTCAGGAAGGAAATTAATATTTCTCTTCTTCATTAGATCTTCTACGACGCTGGGGGGGGGGAGGGGGTTATGGGAAATTTTCTTAAGCTGAATGCGATCACCAGGAGTGAGTAACGATGTGATGATCGTAGCTGTCTACAGGTTCTTTGAACTGTATATTGTGAACTTACATACATACATACATACAAACACACATACATACTTTTTGCACTGAAGATGTAATATACGAAAGCGCTCTGCTTCGTTAGTTTCTTTTTCCAAGTGGTCTACTTTGCATAAGTGAACACATGTACCCGTGTTCTTATTAGCATACATACATACATACATACATACATACATACATACATACATACATACATACATACATACATACATACATACATACATGTACCAACGGCCTTTCCACCTTACAATGGAGGTAGCAAAAAGAAAGAAAAAAAAAAGGCATAGAAACCAACCCCACCCATTCCATCCCCTACACACTCCACCCCCCTTTACCCTCTTCCGCCCCCCCCCCCTCTTATCTTGGCACCTCCTGCCCTGGGTCGGAAGCAGTGCAGTAAGACACAGCAAGTAAATGCATATTGTGAACTTAAAAATAAAAAATCTGACCTTATTGAAACCATGTAGTGTCATTTTGAAATTACTCTGTCCTTGTCGTTAAAGAACAAATTCCCATGTTCTCGGCTTCAGTAATTCGTCGCCAACAGTAAGTCATCTTCTCTCGTAAGATTTTGTTTGATGAATGACTTTTGCCGTGGAAAAGCAGGTTTCATGTCAGTGTGGACTGATATATAAGAAAAAAAAAATGCAATTACGATTTCCAGCTCCAGCACGGTCAAGGACTAAATGGACTCCACAAGTTTGTTTGGGTGCTGCCGCATTGAAGAAGTAGAGTTTCTCTGCTCTTAGTATCACAAATATAAACCGTTTGTACTTCCATGGTCAACGCCAGTTCCTCATCTCCCCATCCCTCCAAAACAAGAATATATATATATATATATATATATATATATATATATATATATATATATATATATATATATATATGTGTGTGTGTGTGTGTGTGTGTGTGTGTGTGTGTGTGTGTGTGTGTGTGTGTGTGTGTGTGTGTGTGTGTGTGTGCGTAATATACGAAAGCGCTCTGCCTCATTAGTTTCTTTTTCCAAGTGGTCTACTTTGCATATATATATATATATATATATATATGTATATATATATATATATATATATATATACATATATATATATATCGAAGGAGGGAGTGGGATGAGATGCCCATAGAGTCTAGATATAGTGCGTCTCTAGTCTTGTAGTGAATATCCCCACCCTCAACGCTCTCTCCCTCTCTCTTAAAAAAATGAAATAAAAAAAAATAAGATAAAAAATAAAAAATGGGGGAAGTACCTATAGACTTTGCCTCCGGTCTCGACAAAGTGTTAGCATCCAGATGGGCGACTCCCCACCGACATGACGTCACAAATAGGTCTGCATCATTTTGGCCACAGCGCAGACAGGAAACGACGACGCGAAGCTGCTGAGCGTCCATGCATGTAAATAAACCCAAACTTAAAGCATGCATGGTGACCCTCGTGCCGTCATGCAGTCTCATTGGCTGCAAGAAAAAAAAAATAAACTCGTATATCTGCGTGTTGAACATGTGCAGTATTATTATTATTATTATTATTATTATATTTTTTTTTTGCAAGAGTGGTAGTATCTTATAGGACCGTGTTGACTACAAGAGCCCTATTTTTATGTATCCAGTAATCATAGTTTATATGGTTCTCCTGCATCTGCCTCACTTCCAAGACTCTTTCGAGCAAAGAAAACCAGTAAGTAGTTCTTCGACGTTAGCTTCCATACGGACTCCCCCCACTCCCAAAGACTCTTCGACGCTCCTACGATGGAGTTGTGTATAGTTTTAGCAATGAGATGCGCATGCACATGCCACCCTACACCTCCACCTTCCCCTCTTCCTCCTCCCAACCCTTCTTCTCCTCCTCCACTTTTCCCTCCTCCTCCCCCTCATCGTCCTCTTCCACCTCCTCCTCTTCTTCCCTTTTCTCCTCCTCTCCTCCTCTCTTCTTCCTTCTCCTCTTTCTATTTGTCTCCTCCTCATACTCTCCCTCCTCCTTCTTTCGTCCATCTATATTATATTCTTTGTCTCCTGTTTCATTTTCTTCCTCAATTCCCTTTTCCAACCAACTGACTCGACCCAACGTCCACCGCCCGCCCACACCCACGCCCACCCGCCCCATCTTGTTTCAGCCGGAGACAAGACGATGGGAGAAGAGTTGAGATCGGGCGGAGTTCGACTACCTTAGCGATACGTACGTAGAGAGAAAGTGAGAGACGGAGACGGGGCGTGGGGAGAAACACAGGCCAGTTTCACCTTCGCACATTCATCGAGCCACAAAAGCATTTCAAGTTG
>NC_134785.1:8700994-8713494 GCF_046742065.1 Oratosquilla oratoria | reverse complement strand
GCTCCTCCCAATAGATTAGAATCAATTACATATGATAAAACTCTGAGGTGCTACGATATTCTCAAGAAACGCATCAAGCTATGACCTTAAATTTCTATGCAGTGCAATTTTCTTACAAATAAATATATATTTATATATTCATGTATATATATATATATATATATATATATATATATATATATATATATAATATATATATATACACCGGCATCCTCGTGTACCCAGTCGCGCTTCTTAATGTCTACATGGACGTCATCGTACTGTAGTGGTCTGAGGAGACGGTAGGTAGATTCTTTGAGTGAACTCAAGAAACAGGAAAAATAGAAATATACTATAAGTAGGCTATATAGAATAGAATAGTATCATTGTAGATTATATAATCTACACTATCAAACATAAAGTAAAAACGCTTATTAAATCACTGAGTAATATAAGTACATATTAGGTGGTATATGGTATGATAAGTGACGGAGTGTGCAGGATTACCAACTGTACCGAACTGCACGGCAGAAATCGAGTGTAATTTCATATTGGAAATGACTATATATGAAGTTGTTCATCCTCCCTTGTATGAATGTCCCTGCTGGTGTTTGGGAAAGATAAACCCCTGAATGTTTGACAGCTTTATCAATATTATATACTGCTTTTTTTCTCATTAACATGTAATTTATTTATATATATTTATTTACCTACTTAATCATCTACTTATTTACTTATTTGCTCACAAATTTATTTTATTATTTATCCATTCATTATTTACTTATATATTCATTCATTATTTATTTTTGTATTAATCTATTTATATAAATATTCTATTTTTCTTTTAAGTTTATGCATTTATTTTCTATTTATTGATAAAAGTTTTGATCAAATTATGGCTGTCTGCAGCCCACCAGAAGAAAGATCATATAGTGATATATGAAGGTGAATGAATTGACGTTAGGCAATGCCTTGAGACAATATGGCAACTGGTTACTCCTTATTTTTACTCTTCGTATATTTCTTAGTTTTTTCATCTCGTTTCGTTTTTTTGTTCCTGTTTTTTTTTTGTTCCTGTTTTTTTTTCTTCTTTTCCTTCTTCCTTTTCTTTTTATTCACCTTCTTCGTCGTCTTCTTATTCTCCGCCTCTTTCTTCTTCACGATGAGAGCAAGGGCATTATGAGCAATATCGAGGTACTAAAGATTCTGTTTATTATCGCATTATGGATTTACTATCAATATCCCCGTGACTCAATTTATAGATTTATAGATAGCACGATGACACACTTTATGGAGATTTGCTATCGTCAGCAACGGGTGACTTTATTCAGATGATGAAAGTGTTTCTTATGATTGAAACCCGTCTGGATTGAGATACCAGGTGGGAAATCTACCAGAAGAAGAATCTTCCATCTTCTGGAACTCTCTAAATCCTAACAAAGCTCTTGGAGGCTCCTCGAGACTTTATAGACTTTGGAGGTTCTTAGATGACATAGAAAATCCACGAAGACCATAGTGAATCGTGGAAGGCCTTGGTGATTTGAAGGATCTTTAAGAGCATGTAAATATTTCAGCAGACACTTGGAGATAGATCAGTAGATTTTGACACCCCACTAAAAAGTCTCCTCAACCCTTTCCTTCGCTAGAGTTCCCTGCGACTCGAGTATTCTTCAAACGAGACCCCCCAATAGGTACCACCCTACTTCCAGGGGCCCACACATAGATCCCACTCCAACCTTCCCAGCACCCAGTCCTGGATAAATTTGAAGAATAAAGATCCTTATTAAATCCTGAATATTCTTAAAATGAGACCTACTTCCAGAGGCCCACACATGGATCCCACTCCAACCTTCCCAGCACCCAGTCCTGGATAAATCTAAAGAATAAAAATCCTTATCAAATCCTGAATATTCTTAAAATGAGACCCATTAGGCACTACCCTACTTCCAGAGGCCCACACATAGATCCCCCTCCAATCTTCCCAGCACCCAGTCCTGGATAAATCTGAAGAATAAAAATCCTTATCAAATCCTGAATATTCTTAAAATAAGTCCCACTAGGTACCATCCGACTTCCAGAGGCCCACACATGAATCCCATTCCAACCTTCCCAGCACCCAGCCATGGATAAATCTGAAGAATAAAAATCCTTATCAAATCCTAAATATTCTTAAAATGAGACCCACTAGGAACCACCCTACTTCCAGAGGCCCACACATAGATCCCATTCCAACCTTCCCAGCACCCAGTCCTGGATAAATCTGACGAATAAAGATCCTTATCAAATCCTGAATATTCTTAAAATGAGACCCACTAGGTACCACCCTACTTCCAGAGGCCCACACATAGATCCCACTCCAACCTTCCCAGCACCCATTCCTGGATAAATCTGAAGAATAAAAATCCTTATCATCCTGAATATTCTTAAAATAAGTCCCACTAGGATACCACCCTACTTCCAGAGGTCCACACATAGATCCCACTTCAACCTTCCCAGCACCCAGCCAAGGATAAATCTGAAGAATAAAAATCCTTACCAAATCCTAAATATTCTTAAAATAAGTCCCGCTAGGATACCACCCGACTTCCAGAGGTCCACACATAGATCCCATTCCAACTTCCTCCCAGAGAGTCCTGGATAAATCTGAAGAATAAAAATCTTTATCAAATTCTGAATATTCTCCTTAGGAAGACACCCTTCGAGACTGTCAGTAACTCTGGGAAACTCCTGCAGATCCGAAGTGTAAATAAAAGTTATCCAAATGCATTGCAGAAATTTACTCTTAGATAATAATTACGAACTATTTCAAGTCTTGAAGGACATGATTTAAGTACTCGTATACTTAACTCTAATAGTTGGATTCCTCGAGTTAGTAAACTAATTTAGAATACTTTCTCAGTATGATGTTGCATGAGATCTTCCTAGACTCGGATTGCCTGATACATTTATGGCTTACATAGTGCTTAGAAGAAAGTGTTAGTGCTTTAATGCAGTGAAATTCGATCTTGTCTCGTAACTCAGCTTACACCGAATTCAACCCCCAAAGGTTAGAAATTAATATTTTATGTCCGGGCTATCCATACACATAGGGTGAAGGCTATGAATAGGCGACACCATGTGAAGTTTAACTTCTGGAAAAAGATTGCCAGAGACTTTAGAAGTGACCTAAAAAATGGGGTCTAGATCAATCAAGACCCCTTGTTTGAGTCAAATTTACACTCTAGTAAAATTGCACACTACAAACGCGCGCGCACGCACACACACACACACACACACACACACACACACACACACACACACACACACACACACACACACACACACACACACACACACACACACACACACACACACACACACATATCTCTGTACATTTATATATATATATATATATATATATATATATATATATATATATATATGATATACATACATATAAACACACGCACACACACACACACACACACCAAAGAGAGAGCAGATCAACCCCCTACCCCTTTTGACATTAAGAACCTTTTAGTAATACCTTACAGTAACAATCTTTCTCAAGTTCCTCTTCTACTTAAAACATGGAATATTAAAGTAGCTTTTAATAACTCGTGTACTTTTAAGAAATTAATAGTTAAGAATTCTCCCGCTGATTTTGATGGCTGCATATAAAAAATTTCCTGCAGAGATTGTGAAAAGTATTACATTGGACAAACAGGCAAAGAACTATCAACTAGAATCAATAACATAAATATAGTGATAAAACAGCACAAGAATCCAATGCTCTATTTGTTCACATGAAAACTTTCAATCATCTTATTAATTGGACTAATGCTTCCTCTATTATTTCTTGTAATTCATTTGTCAATAGAAACATAATAGAAAGTAGTAGTGTAAAACATTCTGAAGGTTTTAATCTTAATATCAGTAATGGCATTTATAAATTAGATAAATGTTTCATTAACAAAATTTGTAATCAGGGTATAAGTGACCAAAATTGATTTGGTGAATTGTGCTGTTCTTTAAGATTTCTTCTTCATTGGTGACTTTTTGTACTAAGATTTATTCTTCTTCATTTGTGACTTTATGCCAGTTCCTTTCCTAGTGTATAATCTTGTTACTTTTAAACCTCTTTGTAACACCAACTTTCTGTATTCCCCTGAAGATGTAAATAACACGAAAGCGCTTGGGAATTACTGTTTCCTTCCGATTTCCTTAGTGGTTACCAGCAAAATTTGTGAATCACGTGTTGTTTTAGTGATATTTCTGCATATATATATATATATATATGTATATATATATATAATATATATATATATATATATATATATATTACAAAATATTTACAAAGGTGGAGCATGCCGACAGGAGACCTTTGGGTCCATATCTAGGTCGGATGCGAGAAAAAATCATAATAATGATAAATAAATAAATGAATACATAAAAACTATAATAATGTAAATAATACATAAGTTATGTAAATAAATGCATAGGTATAGTTAGATAATAAACAAACAAATAGTAAATAATAATAAATTGACATATGACTAATAATGAATGAGAATCAAGCATATAATGATAAACAAACCGACAAATGAATACATAGAAAAACTATAATAGTGTAAATAATGCATAAAATACATAGATAAATGCATAGGTATAGTTAAATAATAAACAGGTAAATAATAAATAATAGTAAATTGACATGTAATCAATAATGAATGAGAATCAAGCATATAATGATAAACCGACAAATGATAACAAAACAAATAAACAAATAAAATAAATGATAGTCATTGCAGCATCTTGCTTAAGTGTTTACCTAAATGATTCTTAAAGCTTCGAACTGAACTACATTGCACTGCCTTTACAGGAAGTTTATTCCATTCATTAACTACATGGTTGGTGAAGTTGTTTTTACCCACTTCCAAATTCAATATTTTCGGACAGTTTAAGACCATTGTTTCTTGTCTGATTCGCATTCATTTTGAAAATTTTATCACTTTTGATGTCAATTCCTTTTAGAATCTTAAAGACCTGTATCAAGTCACCTCTGAGTCTACGATTTTGAAGGAAAACAGATTCATATGTTTTAGTCGATTTTCGTATGATTTATTTTTGATATTTCGACTCAGTTTTGTGGCTCGCCGTTGTACTACTTCCAATCAATCAATGTCTTTAATGAGATTCGGTGACCATTACAATGCAACTAACACACAAATAGTATTGTATAAATTCCTGTCTTAAGATCTACTGTAGACCCCACGCCGAACATGCTTAGACATATTCTCCTGTATATGCGAAGACTACGTCGCAAGATAGACAGGAGACTAGGAGACACTCTCCTTTAGATTCAATACGGGAGACATTCTCCCTTAGGAAATTATATCCCAAGCTGTAAATATCATCTTGCCATATAACCAAGAAAGCCCGAAGAGTCTCACCCACTTGTGAAGCCAACTAACGGATACATAAATATATATATATATATATATATATATATATATATATATATATATATATATATATATATATATATATATATATATATATATATATATATATATATATTATATGTACATCACTGAATGGGTCCCAGTGAATTGAGATACATTTTAACAACTACAATGCACTTTAATTCTAAGTCATCAACATCGGGAGACCCAATGGGGCCACATGCAGAAATTGAAATGCGGTACTGCCGAGGACTCGAACTCAGCGATCACATGACAACTGCCGTAGTAACTAACCAACTGCGCTATCAAGTGCATTGTGGTTGTTAAAATGTATATACTGTATACATATATGTATATATATATATATATATATATATATATATATATATATATAATATATGGTAAGAAAGCCTTCGATGCATCGCGAGCGAATTATGGTATGGAATAGTGGTTAGGTCAAATACGTATTTAAAAATATGTACGCAATCGATACTGAAAAGACACGACAGCTCTCTACGTTTCTGTTAGCAGTCACCAAGACTGCACTTTAGCAGGTGTCAGATAACTTTTTTTTCACATGCACGTCACAGTGTACAAGGAGCAGAAGGGTTACATACAGAAGAAAGTAACATATTCGATACTATGGTATTGCTTCAAGAGCAACGAATTCTATGTAAGGTCATAGTTCATCCTTGTTATTACGTAGCTACTCGTGTTGTGGTAAATAGGAGAGAATTTATTAAATCTCTCACCTTTGATATCATGACATACAGCAGACTAAAATGATTAATTCCTTAACAAAAAATCAATCGTATTACTTTAACCAGAATAAAGTTAATGAAGAATGTCGCTGCGGCATGGGTTTTAACAAAGAAAAAAAAAGGAAATTGTGACGAAGGTGTTGTAGAGTGACGGGATAGAGATGTTGATAAGTTCTAACTAGCCAGCACGATTCTGGTCATTTTGGACCCTAGTGTCACGTTTTCACACCTTTGTATGAGAGAAAAGAAGAAAGCAATTGAAGTTCGTGCGCCTGGATGACCAAAGTATATAGTTAGGGACGAAAAATCTGCATATGCGCATGTATGCATGGGCACGCGTACACACAGAACATGCGTATATATACACACCCGAACAGACACATAGACACGTACACACAAACATTCACATATTTACACACACACAAACACACACACACACACACACACACACACACACACACACACACACACACGCGCGCGCGCGCGCGCGCGTGACTCGGTGGCGGTGGTGCTCGCAGTATCTGGTTCGAATCCTGCCCAGGGCCGGAATTATTTCGGTATCGCTGCTCTTCGGGTCGTCACTCTGACTCTTGTGGGCGGGGAGTTGTGTGTGTGTGTGTGTGTGCAGGGTCATAGCATTATCCATAGATCGGTCATACGAGCTCTTGAGCTCTCTTCCGCCAGTGAAATAGCTGTCGATCACGGGTCCAACACGTGATCCAAAAGACCAAGGTGAACACACACACACACACACACACACACACACACCACACACACACACACACACTCGAATGCTGTTAGGTAAATAAGCAAACCCTTAAACATATAAACGTATTCGCACAGACATAGAGGTGTGAGTTCCTGGCACACACACACACACACACACACACACACACACACACACACACACACACACACACACACACACACACACATATATATATATATATATATATATATATATATATATATATATATATACGTGATTGCATTTCTTTTCGTCATTTGTTTTATAAACCAATCTTCCGTTCTCTTACTTAACCAATGACCCAATTCTGTCAACTTCGTCTCTTCGCGTGACGTTTCCTTTTTAAATATTTCATGATTATCTCAACTTCCCGGCGCTAGTCCTTTCCATCCCTCAATTTTTTTCACGTCTTCTAAACGAGTCGTCAGTGTTATCAAAATTTTAAGATGCTCAAGTATCGTCAGTGAGATTGATATTAAAATCATCTGAGATCTAGTGGACGGGATAGCCTGGAATCGTATGCAAGTATAGTTAATTATTGTAAACTGATGAGATTAATATCTATATTACATGAATCTTAATTATTGGTTTCCAAAATTAAATTTACTTACCTTCTGGACGTAATGTGTGAATGTTATGTGTAACACACGTAAGCGCCAATAAATTAAAATACTTAAGATTTTGACCTATGCAATGACGATGTGTGATGGCCCAGCTTTATGAATGGAAAGCAACAGGCCAAAATATTTGAGAGCCACATGTATTGTTGGATGTCAATAACAAATGTATATATAGCGTTTTTTATCGAGAATTTCGTAATCATAAATCTTTCAAATAGTTGGAACAAAAATTCCCCTGGAAACCGAACCAGAAATTTAGAAGTGTGTGCCTCAGTTATACACAGAATGATCTACACTCCAGAACCTTACGTTCCAAATACCACAGTTTTGCAGCTTAAGGTGACCAATAAAGAGAAAAAATTCTGAACTAACATTATCATTTATAGATACTGACGGTACGATAGCTGTTTTAAATCCTAACCTAATCTAACCTAGCATAAGACAATCTAAACTAACCTAGCGTAATCTAACGTAATCTAACTTAGTACAATTTAACCTGGTCTAACCTAGCATAACAGAACTTAATTTAACTTAGCTAACCAAACCTAACCTAACCTAATCTGTCAAAATAAACAGCAATATAACCCAACATAACTTAACATACCTAACTTGCTCTGACGTAATATAATACAAATTAGCCTAATTTAACCTCGTCTAATGTGACCTAACCTGTTCTAACTTGTCCCAATCTGTAATTTTTACTTTTCTAACTGCGGACGTTGTCACATTATCACTAACATCACATGTCAATGTAAAGCAAACCTCGAAATCCTTTAACAGCATCTTACCAACCTTCCGCATTTTATCAGCTTTTTGACTGACACACACTCAGCTGAATGAAGGGGTTTGTCGCTAACCAGAAGAAAGATAATCCAAAGAGGGTCGCCGATGGTTATCGTCGACTAAACAAAATCACCCAGAAATAGCCGGAATAAAATTTTAAAAAGATGTCAGTGGATATACTGCGCGTATTAATTTTACATGACATGAAAAGTATGAGTGATAAATTGATACGTGACATCATACACGGCTGTATTTCTCAGCTACCACCGAAGAAGCACTAAACATCAGAAGATAATCGTATGACGTGAGCCATTACAAAAGAAGCAATCTTCAGTTGAAGGCGAAGAGTTTCGTTTGGTAGGGAAGCGTAAGATTACCCACATGGACAGAAGCGCCGGTGAGGTAGAATCTATGATAGTTGAATGGTTAGTTGGATTCTAATAAGATGATAAATAACTGCGTGAGATTATCCACAGGGATAGAATCAATGATATGCAACAGCTCATAATAGACAGATCATTTGTTCGAATCACACTTGGCCCAATTGAGTTCCCAGGGATTAGTCGCTTAAAATGATCAGTATGTTGTTCATACACTGTAACCTCCCCTTGTGACATCTTGCCCTTAGAAGCTATAAGGGCTTCATGTCCCCTGAAGGTTACGATTAAAAACAAATATACTCTGCTCTGCTTTAGGGCTGCAAGTGCTATGGACTTCATAGCCTCGCACCAACATGTAGGGGTAAAGTAAGATAGCATCTATTATTGATATTCTAATAAGGCACCACCCACTATGTATGACTCGATCTCTGATCAATAGAGTCATTGGTATTAAACCATCAGCGATGACGCAGCGAGTTTTGAATAATCTCTAATATACGAGATGTTCAAAATATTTCGTACTTGACATGTGAATAATTTATTCGAAAGTGACTTATCTCAAAGGACAAAGGTGATTACCTTTTTATCTATTTGTTTATTTTGATTTTTAATTTTTTAATATTATTTTTTTTTTTTTGTAACTCTTGTCATGTGTCACAACAGGTAAGTGCCATCTGGTTCTCGGAAGATATCACGGAGGAACACAACGAAAGTTCCCCGCGATTCACTTTCTCGACTCAATTCCAGACGCTTTGACCTTTACTCCTTTTGTTGCGTCTGTGTCTCCCATGGATGGATGAAATCCTGAGCAAATGTTTAAATCGTCAAGAGCAAAAGACTAACATTTGATATTCGATCTTTGGAAGGACCGTGGCTTCATTATGGCTCAGTTTCTCTGTTTTTGGAAAGTGTTGTGGCTTTAACCCTGAACAGGGAACGTCCAAATTTATGATTTTGCATGGAAGTTGTACCACTTTTGGCACGCCCACTTTACTCTATAACTTGGAGCACTTCTTCCCATAAACCTTTGGTTTATATTGTTTCTAAAAGTGGACGTGCCAGAAGTGGTACAACTTACATGCAAAATCATAAATTTGGACGTTCCCTGTTCAGGGTTAAGGTTCATCTAAGAGAGACACGGAGGTAGGTAGGGACAAGTGTGGGAGTGAGAGAGACGTGACCTAGATATGGACCAAAAGGTCTCCTGTCGGCATGCTCCACCTTTGTAATCCTTTGTAAGAGAGACTGTGGAAGCTTTGGAGGGAAGGAGGCTGGTAAGGAAAAATGGAGACATAAATTGAAAAAAAAAAAAAAAAAAACGCGGTGAGAAGATGAAACTAAATGAATAGAAACAGAGTCCTAAGGATAAATAGGTAAACATAAGTTGTAAGCTTACACCTACAATCATATGGACAAACGAAGAATAAGAACAGAAAAACAGAGCAAACGCTAAACAACCCGTCACATTTATATGGTAAAGTTCAGAAGTTATAGATTCCTGTGGTACCTATATGCAAGTAACTATATTATGTATATACAGATATAAACATCTATGCACATATATTTTTAAATATTCCTATATAGATACCTTCCTAAATACGCATGAATGAATATATAATCATTAAATTAATCAGCCAGCCAATCAGAGCCCCATAATTACACCAACCCGTATCACTTCACCTTTCCACCTTTTCTTGGTATACCTTCTCCACGCTTACCGTTTAATGGCATCCAATAAGTAATACAACTGCTCCATCGGCTGTTGTATTTACTATCTACTTGCCTTCCCCAGTTCTTCCTTTGCTCTTGTACTGGTGTCACAATGTCTTTTCTGCTAGTCTACTTTCTTTCCCAGCTTGATCTATCTCTACTCTCCAATTCTATTCCCAGCATTAATCTCTACATCGCCCGTTGTGTACCCGCTAGCTTTGTTTCCATTACCGTAGTAAATTTTCAAATTTCACATCCATATATGAATACTTATGTACAAGAATTATTATATGTGAACATACATACATACATAATCATACACAAACGTATGTGCACGCATTCATAGATACACAATCAATTATACACGTAGAATACAATTGTACATAACATCGGTATATACATAATAAGTAATAGCATTTTTTCAATGCTGGAATTGATAAGTGAATTAATGAATACTTTTTATATATTTTATCAAACTGGACAGATACGCGTGACTTGCATATGAACCAATCCAGCCACCTTTTATTTATTCATTTACTTATATATCAATCTCTTTACCAATTCATGCATCTATTTGCTGTTTCATTTTAGTTGGTCATTCCCTTAAAGGTTCGCGGATTGGAACGTTCCGAGGATACTTGTGTGTAGGGTTTTGTAGCCGCCTTGAGTACTCAACTTTTGCATCTGGTAAAGAACAGTGCAATTCTTAGGACATATAATGCTGAGGGAAGGGATGGAAGAGGTGGTGATGACGGGAATGGTGGAGGGAAGGAGAGCAAGAGGAAAGCAGAGGGAGAAGTATATGGACGGGCTGATGAGGGCGACGGGAAAACAACTCAAACCAGCACAGATGTTACAAGTAACTAGGGACCGTGAACGGTGGTGCTCCATGGTTGCCGAAGTCCAAGAGGATATGGCACGACGGTAAGGTAAGGTAAAAAACAGTGACATGAAATTCCCTTCAGTTTCCATATTAGGAACAGTTTCTTAGGGCCGGATTTCATACTACACCCCTTCCTTTCCCTTTATCCTACTCCATCCCCCTTTAACCTCCATGCACCTCTAGTCTCACCTCCCTCCTCCCTCTCCCTCCTCTCCCCCATTCCTCTACCCTCTCCCCTATTCCTCTTCGCTCTCTCCAATTCCCTTTCCATCCATTGCTCACACCTCCCTCTCCTCTCTTCCTGATTCTCTCTTCCCTCCCTCGCCTCTCTTCCCCTCGCCTCTCTTTCCCTTTCCTATCCCCCTCTCCCTCTCTCCCTTTTCCGTCACTTCTTCATTTACTTTTTTCTTTATTCTCCTCTACCCAATCCCTCCCTTTCCTCTCCCCTTATCTTTTTTCCCCTCATATCCACTCCCTTCTCTCTTTCCTCTTCCTTTTCCTCTTTACCTCTTTCTTTTCCCATACTGTAGTTTCGCCTTGCCTTCCCTTTCCCCCCACCCCTTCTTTCTCTCCCTCCCCTCCCCCTCTCCCCTCCCCCTCCCCCCTCCCCCATTAACTGGGCCCACACTCGCAGTTTCGTTTTTCCTCTGACAATCTTCGCTACAATCAGGAACTTGTCTGGTCTGGTATTGTACGTAACGCACCCGGGTCCTGGAGCCAGCCAACATAGTCAGGGACATTTTTAAAAGTTTACACAAGTAGTTGGACTAAGTTTAAGTCGGGTGGAAAGAGGCTAACAATGGTAACTCAGAGTTGGACTCTTCGTGAGTCTGCGGGCCGAGAGACAGGATTTCCTGGCCATTGTCTCTACAAGAGGGAGCCCAGAGTCAGGCTGATGACGCGGGTGGTACCCCAAGAACGCTTCCAGAACGACAGTTAAGCCAGGCTCATTGGCTAGTGTCAACATAAGCTCTTGGGAGGAGGAGGAGGAGGAGGAGAAGGAGGAGGAGGGAGAGGAGGGAGAGGAGGAGGAATAGTACGAAGGGGAGGGGAGAGACGGGGGAGGGATTAGAAGGAAGGGGAAGGGGAGAAGGAGTGGAGTGGGGGGGAAGAAGAGGAAGAGGAAGTATCTGTGGTGATTTGAGAGGCTGAAGAAAAGGTGTCTGGAGCTTCGATAAACCTGGAACAAGTG
>NC_134785.1:8693494-8695994 GCF_046742065.1 Oratosquilla oratoria | reverse complement strand
GAGGAGGAGACGAGAAGAGAGAGGAAAAGGGAGAGAGAGAGAGAGAGAGAGAGAGAAGAGGAAGAAGCAGGCGAGAGAGAAAGGGGAGAGGAGGAGACGAGAAGAGAGAGGAAGAGAGAGGAAAAGGGATAGAGAGAGAGAGAGAGAGAGAGAGAAAGAGAGAGAGAGAGAGGGGGGGATTTGATGAAGTGTGCAACCTTTATGTAGTCATTAGCGTGCTGGACACACGCGCTCCCAAGGCGAAGTCGTCCCGAGGCAAATTGTGAGCCAAGTGACATTCAAATACCAGTTCTAAGGTGACTAGGTGGCCGCGTGGCTGAGTGGCTGCGTGGCTAGGTGACAATGTGGGTGGATAGCTGCTTGATTTGGTAGTTAAGTGACTGAGTGGTCAGGTGACGACGAATTTTGGGTTTTTTTTTTTTTTTTTTTTTTTTTTTTTTTTTGCCTGGGTCATTATCTGGCTAGGTTACTGTACGGAAGAACAGCATGGAGATTGAAAATCGTTACATCATTTGATTGAATGATAACTTATCGTATTTCTTTTAATACCAATTCTCTCGTGCACTGATTTTTTAATTTATTTTATAACACTAATGCTACCACATACGTTTAAGTCTCACGTATTTGTTTTATTTTGTTATTTATTTATTTTACTGAATTTTTTTTTTGTAATTGTAAGTTACACATCCTCTGTGCGCGAGTGAAACGCCTCCTGGCGGAATCTCCCGGTTGATGAAAATTGATAATTGATTAAATCGCCTAAAAGGAACTAAAGTAGAAATTGATGATGGTCGTGGCATCATGTATGTCTTTAGTTGGATTTATTATTCTGTTTCATCATCCCATTTTCTTTTTATTCGTTTTACAATTTTTTTCAGTTTTATTTTGACCTATTGGGTTTTATTCTATTCCATGATATTCTATTGTATGTTCTATTCTATTCTTTTCTATTCAATTCTAATATAATATATCCCAACCTGTTCTTATATATTGTATTACATTCTGTTCTGATATATTCTATTCTATTTTATTCTATTTTATTCTATTCTATTCTATTTTGTTCTATTCTATTCTATTTTGTTCTATTTTATTCTATTCTATCCTATTTTATATTATATTATATTATAATTATATTATTATATTATATTATATTATATTATATTATATTATATTATATTATATATCATATTATATATTATATCATATATTATATTATATATCATATCATATTATATTATATTATATTATATATTATATTTGTATTATATTTATATTACATTATATTATATCATATTATATCATATTATATTATGTTATATTATATATATTATATCATATTTGTATTATATTTATATTACATTATATTATATCATATTATATCATATATTATATCATATTATATTATATTCTGTTCTATGCTATTCTGTTCTTTCTTATATATTTCTATTTGTTTATTTGTCCATTTGTTTGCTGTTATCACTCAGTTTATCAAAGTTATACTTTTGCTGTTAGTCTTTAGAATTACACACAGTGTGAATGAAGAACGCTGGCTGTTTGCGCGCCCCGGTAGGTAGGTATTTACGCAGATTAATGTATGAAGTTATCATGAATCTTATTAGAGCTGGTACAAAAGCGTCTTCTGCCAGATGGATGGTAGCTCTCAGCTGTTGTTGTGGCTGCAGATACGAGGGTTGTACTGAAGAGACGGCGAGACACGAAGGTGGTGGTGGTTGGGGTAAGTGGAGAGGGTGGACACTGGTTATGGAAAAAAAAAAATCTTGTTAATCATCGCGGATACCAGAAGCCGAGGACCCAGCGGTCGACACGCTTCCAGCGCTGGAAGTCCTTTGCCAATCTGGACCCATTAACCTTTGCTTCCTTTCCAGAGGGCCGGGGTCAGTTTCAGGGGGAGAAGGGGGGAGGGTGAAGTGAGACACAAGTTGTCACACAAAAGGGGTATAGCTTATGGAAGATATAAGTAAAAAAGAAAAGAAAAGAGAAAATTATATCAGGTCTGAAAACTTTGGGGGGTCCTAAGGCCTTGGCAAACTGTTTTCCAGCTCCTGGTTTACATCTGCATTTATTAGTCATTCCGATCAAAGTTCATTCCAGGTTTTCTATTTTCTTTTCTTTTTTCTCTCTTCCTTTGTTTTCACTCCTTTGTCATGGCTTGTGAGAACGTGAGCAGTGTTTGACGTGCGCTGAGCTTTCAACGTCTCAAAGTGCATTTTCTCCATGTACTCGTTGGCACACACACGCGCGCGGATGAAAACGTATTCGATATTTTACTCTGGATGTTAAGTTTTACTCACGTTTTTACCTTTTTTCTCTAAGTCTGACAATTAAGAATTCATAGAGTGGAGGGGGCTTTGCAAGTAAACTGCATGAATATTCCTTTCATTGAGCCAAGTCTTCAAACTGATTAAGATTTGAATACTTAAACGCATCTAACTTTTTTGCCTCCATCGCGATTTCCCATCGTCCGCCTCGGAGAGCTCTT
>NC_134785.1:8673494-8688494 GCF_046742065.1 Oratosquilla oratoria | reverse complement strand
CCTCAGGTTACTCTGAGGATGTCGTAATAGACGAAAACGTTTAACATACCGACTTTATTTTCCCATTTTTTCTGCAATATACATATATATATATATATATATATATATATATATATATATATATATATATACTCAAATATGCATGTATATATATATATATATATATATGTATATATATATATATAATATACCTATAAATATGCATGTATGTATACATATATATATATATATATATATATAATATATATATATATATATTATATATATATATATATATATATATATATATGTATATTCGTTAGCCTCCAACATTAAGTTTAAAGTTGAATGGGAAGAATTAGGTAAGCTACCCTTTTTAGATGTCCTCATTGTTCGTGACGGAGACAAGCTTGCTTTTACCGTCTATAGAAAAGAAACCCATTCTGGTAGTTATCTTCATTTTTTCAGCAGTCACCCAGACAAAGTAAAAAGTAGCGTCGCTTCAGGACTATTCCTTCGAGCCCTTAGAATTTGCAGCCCCCAGTTTCTTGAAGGAGAACTAAACATCATAAAATCTCAACTTAATAATTTAGCTTACCCGGATTGGTTCTTGGTCAAAGCCCTCAGCCGAGCGAGATCCAATTTTTTCAACACCACCCCCACTTCCTCTAATTTTTCATTGGACAAGAGCTCTTTAATCGTTCCCTTTTCTGATTCCTTCCTTCCTTCAACCAAGTTTCTTCCCAAAGACAAATTAAATTTGATTAATTATTACCCTAACACCATTAATAAAAAGGTGGTAAATGTCCACCAAAGGTTAAAAGAAGAGCAGAGCCAAGGGGTATATTCAATTCCATGTAAAGGTTGTAACTTAGTTTACATCGGACAGACTGGAAGGGATTTGAACACTAGGATGATAGAACATAAACGTTCCATTAGATATGGACAAGAGAGCTCAGCTGTGTTCCAACATGTTAAGCAATTTAATCATTGTTTAGATTGGGACAAAGCTGAGCTTATTTATAAATCTAAGTGTGAGTTCAGGAGAAAAATGGTAGAATCTACCATTATTGAATATCAGCCCAATATGAATATTTCAAAGGGGCAATGGTCCCCGGATATAATGTCCGGACTTTTCATCTCTAACTTACTAAAAACACATTTACCTCCTGACCTCACATACGGAGCGAGCCGAGGGTAGAGACCTCATCCCATGTCCCCCCTTATTATGTCAAGGTTGCTACTTAAGTAACACACTCTCTCTCTGAATTGTATCTACTGAAGAGGATTGCAGTTTGCAATCGAAATATATAGATTCCCCGTCTCCAGTCTTTTCTACTCCAACAGTGGTTTCTACGTGATATATATGTATATATATATATATATATATATATATATATATATATATATATATATTTATATTATATACACATTGTGTGTGTGTGTGTGTGTGTGTGTGTGTGTGTGTGTGTGTGTGTGTGTGTGTGTGTGTGTGTGTGTGTGTGTGTGTGTGTGTGTGTGTGTGTGAGTGTGTGTATTTGTGTATCTATATATATATACGTATATATAATTGTGTGTGTGTGTATGTGTGTATACACATATATAAATGCCGGATTGATTCCAGTTGACGGGAAAAAAAAACTTCTACGTGAGCGATGGGTTAATCCTTAGTCTTTCAACCATTAACTTTGCTCTAACTTCGGAGTCTGTTGAAGTACATAATATATATTCATGCATATCATTATAAACAAATTGCCATTTTCTTCAGGCTCTAGTACATTAGAAACTGCTTGAATGCAAATCTTTTATTTCCTATATATCTAGAATATCCGTTCGTACATTTTGAGGGTTGATAGTTGCAGTTAGATCTGAGGGGAGATTTATAGAAGCTGTTTATGACTGTAGCCTCACCAGCTCTTCTCTTCTCCTCGGGAAGGGGTTATCAGCTTGATTCGTGGCCTTGCTCTCTGTCTTTTTTCTTCTCCTTCCCCCCACTGATATGGTATTCATTAGGGTAGCTTAGCGTGTTGTGTTTTGTCGGGTCAATAAACTGCTCACAATGGATTGCTAATGATGTTACAAAGTTGATTCCTCCCTTCTTTTAGTCCTGCCTCGCAACCGAATGCGGAATGGTTGGGTTGGTGAACAGGGCTGGTGCGTTATTTCTCTTCCTCTGGTATATTTCGACCTGCGTCTACCGATCTCCTTTAATCAGCCATCTCGAAGTGCAATCAATACCGACCAGCTCGATACCAGCACCACACGACATATATATAGTCGTCTTCCTTGTCCAATCTAAACACCAAGGTTCAAGGTTCGAACCATAATAATACCCGGAGGTTCGAAAATGCTCCATGAGCTCCCTTTGTTGCCTTAACTCGACGAAGAGAAACGAAGTGAAACATTCGAAGTAAAGTTCGAAGAGTAGACAGACTCGCTAACCCCAAAGTTGACTCTTTCTTTCCATGGGTTAACTTGCTTAGTATCTCATTAACATAGTTTGTACTCCTACGCCCCTTCCAGCTACTTGTCTACTCCACCCCACCCCCCTAAGCCTCTCCCTGTCCCGATCTTCCTCCAATTTTTATTCATTTACTCATCAACATACCGTAATTAATCACCCTCGTTCAGTCGTTTTGTTCAGTATTCGAAAACACACACACACACACACACACACACACACACACACACACACACACACACACACACACACACACACACACACACACACACACACACACATGTTTCGATGGCCCAGTGGTAGCGATCGCGGCCGCCACTACGGCGGTCTGGGTTTGAATCCCGACCAGGGTTGAAATATCGCTGCACTGCGAGTCGATACTCCAACTCTCGTTGGGGGGGGAGTTGGGGGTCTCTGTGCGTTTAAGGTCAAAGCAGTACCCATAGATCGGTCATATATGAGCTCTGAGCTCTCTTCCGGGAGGGTAATAGCTGTCGATCACTAGTCCAACACGTGATCCGAGATCATAATGAATCACAATTGTGAATCACACACACACACACACACACACACACACACACACACACACACACACACACACACACACACACACACACACACACACACACACACACGCACACATACACACATACACACGCACATTTATCAGTTTATCATTCAGCATTCACAGCAGCCTCCCTGAGGCTCATCCAGCCAGCCGCATGAATATGTTCTGCTTGCGATGAACGAGGTTACATTTGATAGACATTAATCATATTATAACCTTTAGCACCAAAACGTACTGTTCCGATTTTATTGTTGCATATGAAAGAACAATTGTTGTTGTTACATTTTATCGGTTATCATTATCATTGCTAACATTATTACAAATATTATTTCAATTCTCATATATATATATATATATATATATATATATATATATATATACATATATATATATATGTATGTATGTATGTATGTAAAACACTGAATAGGTCCCAGTGAAAAGAGATGCATTTTCATCAACCACAATACACTTTAATTCTAAGCTATCAACACCGGGAGATTCGTGGAGGCCAACATGCAGATATTAATACGTGGTACGTCCAAGAACTCGAACCCGGCTATATACATATATATATATATATATATATATATATACATATACTTATATATATATACATATATACATATACTTATATATATATACATATATACATATACTTATATATATATACATATATACATATACTTATATATACATATATACATATACATATATATATACATATATACATGTGTGTATATATATATATATATATATATATATATATATATATATAATATAGATATTACAAAGGATTACAAAGGAGGAGCATGACTACAGGAGACCTATTGGTACATAACTAGGTCGGATGCGAAAAAAAAGTTATAATAATGATAAATAGATAAATTAGAAATGATAATATAAATTATAATAAATAAGATTAATAGATAAGTAAAGTTAAATGACAAACAGGTAAATAGTAAATGATAATCAATGGACATATATATAACAATTGTGTGTGTGTGTGTGTGTGTGTGTGTGTGTGTGTGTGTGTGTGTGTGTGTGTGTGTGTGTGTGTGTGTGTGTGTGTGTGTGTGTGTGTGTGTGTATTCACTTGTATTCACTTGGTCTTTGGATCACGTGTTGGACTCGTGATCGACAGCTATTTCCCTCCTGGAAGAGAGCTCAGAGCTCGTAGGTCCGATCTATGGGTAATGCTATGACCTTGCACACACACACACACCCAACTCCCCGCCCACGAGAGTTGGAGTAACACCCCTCAGCGCTGCGATACTGATATTATTTCAGCCCCGGGCGAGGATCGAACCCGGACCTCCGTTGTGGCAGGCCAGAGCTCTAACCACAGCGCCATGAGAGGTGTGTGTGTGTGTGTGTGTGTGTGTGTGTGTGTGTGTGTGTGTGTGTGTGTGTGTGTGTGTGTGTGTGTGTGTGTGTGTGTGTGTGTGTGTTTACTTGTGTATGTATATTACAGCGAAGGGTTCCTGTCTATCACCACACCCTACCCTATTCAACACTTTTATGCTCATTAAGCACCTGTTCCTTACATGAGCTGATTTGAGTCTGATATTTTTAATAGCGTCATGAATAATATCATCAATACTATGTTTAATTCAAAGTCAATGATAACCTTTAAAAGTCGAATGTGACCTTTTAGGGCATGTTCGTGTGAGAATCTTTGATGATCGAAGAGCATTTGCATTGTTCTTCATTCTGTCGTATATGTCCTATGCTTGAGATACGTGTAAATGCAATCGTGGATTGTATATATTCTCTCTCCTTGAATATTTCCTTAGGGTTTGAAGTCTCGGTGTTTTACGATTACGCATGGTCGGAAGTTAGACTCGGTATTGCTACACTTTTAATATTGCAATTAATCATTGTCTTAACCTCTTAAACAGACAATACATCCAGGCAAATTCATTCTGGATGGTCCCAGATGTATCCATTTAACCAGAGAAACAAAACTAAATATCGTTTGAAACTATTTTCTCCCAATAAGACCATGTCTTTTTTTATCTATCTATCTATCTATCTATCTATCTATCTATCTATCTATCTATCTATCTATCTATATGTTTATTTATTTATTTATTATCCACTGGCGCGTCCACAACTGGGTATGAATATAAGTCTTGTTTATTTTGTTCTACCTCTATAACTTTACACATTCCCACTTTATTCTGTTATTACCTATCATTTCCTGTTTTGATCATTCTATTTGGAATTATTTTAAACAAACATGATGACAATACACATTTGATCCATCCCAACTCCATATTGAAACACATTATCCCACTGTATACCACAACATACTTTCCTTGTCGTAAATACTTCTCAATTTCTTGAAAATGTGCCTACATCTATCTTATCCGTCTATTCATTTATCTGTTACCACATTCATACCCGTCTCTTTCTCGTTGTAGTTGCATATTTTCTTTTCGAATATCCAGACTCACTAATCCTGAGGTATCAGTCCATAATTCGTATTTCTCTTGCTAAACGAAGAGAACATGTCAGAAACGGCGAGCTGTTTCAGACTGAAAAAAATGCGTTTATGAATTAAAGGGTATCTCTACGCATTCTTATTTCTATTGCCAACAGAATAGAACCATATTTGGAAATTGTGCTGATCAGACAACCCACATGATCTATATCATTAACAAGAGAAGCGTCTGGTAATTAAACAAACTCCCTTGATGTTTATGTAAACTTATGATGAAGCAATATTAATAGAATATTGGGACAAAGCCGTGGTTCATTTTGAGACACAAACCATAAAAAATACTTTAATCGTTCCTCAGGCTGCAGAGTACATGACTGATTAATAAAGATGTGCTGATAGGACTGATTTTTATTCACAATAATCTTTATACTATTTTAGGCTTGATTACTCTTCTTAGTTCTTTTGTTCATCATTGCCGTAATATGAACATCTATGTTCTGAAATAGTATGACAGAGTTTATGTATATGTATATGTATATGTATATGTATATGTATATGATGAAGGTGGAAAAAGAAGTCACGGGTCTAGTTCCGAGTTCCTGAGTTTATTCCTGACCAGTTTCGCTCTATTCCGGTCAGGAATAAACTCAGGAACTCGGAACTAGACCCGTGACTTCTTTTTCCACCTTCATCAACTTGTCACAATGTACCAGTATATGTATATGTATATGTATATGTATATGTATATGTATATGTATATGTATATGTATATGTATATGTATATGTATATATATATATATATATGTATATATATATGTATATATATATGTATATATATATATATATATATATATGTATATGTATGTATATATATGTATATGTATATATACGTATATGTATATGTATATGTACAGTATATGTATATGTATATGTATATGTATATGTGTATGAATATGGAATGTGGAATGTATATGTATATGTATATGCATAAGTATATGTATATGAATATGGAATGCATATGAATATACAGACCAACACTTTGTTAGACATTGGCCCCTTTGCTTTTGTGATGATGCTACCGGTATTAAGGGATTAGTCTGGCGACAGCTAGATTAAAAGGAAAAGTTCCTCCCGGTAGGGAAGAGCTAAAAAAAAAAGAGTAATTAGACGGATAAGTAAAATTCAGATGACATAAACATATTGCATGAAAAAGGACAAACACACTCGAAGAGAGATTGAAAAAAATGTGGAACGACAAAGTGAATTCCAGACATACTGTTTGCTCTTTCCCAAGCATATCCTTTACCAATCCATGAGAATGCGTCGGACATGAGGAGGCAATCCAGTTTTGTAAAGCGAGGCGTGTCTCGAGCTGGGCGTAGCATCGCTAGCAATTAACGGAGCACCTTGTGCCAAATCCTCCTACATACATTGCCTAGCACCCTGGTCATCGCGGCTCTCAACAAGGTAAATAATAGCGTTATGGATTCTGGCCTTTGCGAGATCCAGCCGGCTGGTGCTGATGTTCCAGCTATTCTCAACAGCTACACGAGTCTTTATTTCTTTTCTTTTTTCTCCCGTGGAAAATGAGTAGCGTCAACTCATTTGTATTGTGTGCACTTTGCTCTCGTTATTAGCGTTATTATCGGTAATGATTTGGGGGTTGACATTTAGTTAGCTTGATAACTAAGGGTGTTATTGATATATACAAGACCCTTGAAGGGTCTTCAGATACTAAGACCTCTTCACTGACCTCATTAATCCCACAACGCCAACAACAACTGAAAAATGAGCACCATCACCACTGTTATTCCCACCATCACACCATCACATAAGTCACAGCCAGTCTCACTACTGTCACCACAAATATGACTTTCATCGTCATCATTATCGTCAGTACTCCACTGTCGCTGCCACAGTCATCACTACAGCAGCCTCCACCACTACCCCCACCACCACCACCACTACCACCAACATCACCATCTCTACCACCATCATCACCACCACCACCATAGTAATACCACCTCAACCACGACTATTTTCCTGACGCGGGATATTTTCAGATGGCCTCCATTGTGGCGCTACGGGACAAAATAAGTGGCGCGCTGCCGCGCACCAATTATGAATGTTTGCTTGGAGGCAGTCCGTTTAGGCAATCAGCGAGCCCAGCGGCGTTGTAACTGTCGTCTTTGTCACCCGGGACTCAGAAGGAGGGGACAACTTTTGCGCCAGTGAACGCCATATCGATTCCGACTAAATGGCAGCCCGTAATCCCTTCACTATGGCGGAGTACTTTATATATCATGGACTCAAAGGGAAATTTATAAACAAACTGAGTAGATGGCTTCTTATTTAAAAGGTATTTAAAAGGTTTCGACCCTTGGAGGTCTTCTTCAGAACAAAGCTTCCTTCTCAGCTTCATGAAATCATTTGCATCTTTCGGGGATAAAATCAGGTGAGCCCACCACTACGTTGAATTTGTTTTGTTTACAAAAGCAAAGGCGGAATCACGCGCCATACCGTCAGGACACACGATCCATGAAATCTTCCTGGCTCCGGCACGAAAATGTCGAATTATTAATACAATGATCATGCGTGTGTGTGTGTGTTTGTATGTGTATGTATGTGGTGGTGTTCATTTATGTATGTGTGTATGAAAGTTGCTGTTCTTCGGAAAGGTCATGGATATCATAAACTCGTGATCGACAATTATTACTCTGGCTGATGAGAGCTTACAGATCATATGTGGTCCGATTTATGGGTAATGCTGCGACCTAAGGCACACACACACGCGTGTGTGCGTGCGTGTGTGTGTGTGTGTGTGTGTGTGTGTGTGTGTGTGTGTGTGTGTGTGTGTGTGTGTGTGTGTGTGTGTGTGTGTGTGTGTGTGTGTGTGTGTGTTCACTTGGTCTTTGGATCGCGTGTTGGACTCGTGATCGACAGCTATTTCCCTCCTGGAAGAGAGTTCAGAGCTCGTAGGTCCGATCTATGGGTAATGCTATGACCTTGCACACACACACACACACACAACTCCCCGCCCACGAGAGTCAGAGTAACGACCCGAAGCGCAGAGGTACCGAAATCATTTCGGCCCTGGGCAGGATTCGAACCAAGAACTGCGGGCCACTATTGTGGCAGTTCAGCGCTCTACCAACTACGCCACCGAGTGTGTGTGTGTGTGTGTGTGTGTGTGTGTGTGTGTGTGTGTGTGTGTGTGTGTGTGTGTGTGTGTGTGTGTGTGTGTGTGTGTTTGTGTTTGTGAGCGAGCAATAATGTGTATCTACTGTACGCCTGTCCGCAATGTTCCCTCAGAAACCTTTCAGATCTGTGATGTCTTCCATAGACTTTATTCAGGCTAGTACTCAGAGCGATTTTATAGGGCATGAGAAGCATTATAGGGACAGGATGGGGTCGAGATGCAACGAGACTCCTTTTTTGTTCTTGGTCTTCTACTCAGCTGAATAAAATCGCCTTACGGTAGCTGGAATAGAGTCTACGACAGGTATTGCTTTAACAAATCATGTTGTAATCTCTTATATGTCGATGATTGTTTATTTACTGCGATGGGTTTCGATCTCGATGGCTTCCCACATAACCACCGGTGGATGACCTTAGGGACCGGAAGTCATATATCACTTCAATAAAATCACCTACCCAAGGAAAGCTCATAAAGTGTGTTATTAAGACAAACGAAAGAGTACATTTCTCCTCCCCGGCTTTCACCTAGTGTGGCTACTCATCATTTTAATTGAATCGGCTGGCGGCGTTGACCAAAACTAAATCTCTTAAGTGGATCCAGGTTTTGAAGGATCACCGTAATTCCAGCTTTAATGACCCAAGGTGCCCAATATAAGAGGCAAGGAGACACTTAGCTGGAGACTGTGACGTCTACTTTGCCCTGTAAGGTCTGGTGTATCTGTTACCACGCGGTTTGATTACCTTTTGAGGATAATGTATTGAATAATGTTTAGATAAAGGAAACACATATGCACACACAAACACACACACATACACACACACACACACACACACACACACACACACACACACACACACACACACACACACACACACACACACACACACACACACACACACACACACACACACACACACACACACACACACACACACACACACACACACACACACACACACACACACACACACACACACACACGCGCGCGCGCGCATAGCAAGCAGGTGTAACTATTTTGAACTTCTAAATCAAAGGTGCTGAGATTAGTCCCTTTCCAGCGTTTGAAAAGCGTGAAAACACTGTAAGTCACAGCATTAAACATATTTGGACCATATCAGCAATGGATCTCTCCTAGGAGTGTAGTACTTTAGGTCATGAGTCCAGCAAATGATCAAAGACCAAAGCAAATGACATACATACACGTGCACACATCGTACAGCCATCTCAGAGCTTAGTCACAGCCGCCTGTGTCACTACAACAAAGCCCCGCCGCCGCAACATATCCGTTTGCCGCCAACCGTACATCCTGCCACTACCTTCGCCCTTGTCGCCTCCACCCTCGCAGCTCTCCTACACTTGTCGCCATAGTATTGTCACATACACGCTTACCTAGAACATAAAAGTCCACGTACATACGTTCAAAAACTTCAACATGCATAATCACATACGCACATACACATACACACGTACACACACACACACACACACACACACACACACACACACACACACACACACACACACACACACACACACACACACACACACACACACACACACACACACACACACACACACACACGACTCGGTGGCGCGGTTGGTAGAGTCTCCGATTGTCACTACGGCGGTCCGGGTTCGAATCCTGCCCAGGGCTGGAATAATTTCAGTATCGCTGCGCTTCGAGTTGTTACTCCAACTCTCGAGGGTGGGGAGTTAGGGGTGTGTGTACGTGTAAGGTCACATCATTACCCATAGATCGTTCATACGAGTTCTGAGCTCTCTTCCGGGAGGGAAACAGCTATCTGTTACGAGTCCAACATGTGATCTAAAGACCATGGTGAATACACACACACACACACACACACACACACACACACACACACACACACACACACACACACACACACACACACACACACACACACACACACACACTGTCTTTTGACCCGCGAATGTTTGTATATATACGGTATATACTGTATATATTATATATATATATATATATATATATATATATATATATATATATATGTGTGTGTGTGTGTGTGTGTGTGTGTGTGTGTGTGTGTGTGTGTGTGTGTGTGTGTGTGTGTGTGTGTGTGTGTGTGTGTGTGTGTGTGTGTGCAGATTTGTTCACAAACACACGCACGCACGAACGCACGCACGAACGCACGCACTCACATACCACCCACTGCCAACTTCTAACAAACTCCTTTTGCCAGTATGGACAACAGCTTAGGACTGCAGCTGCCGACACAGCTGTCAGCTGTCCCGAGCTGCCTCCGCTACCGTGCAGATACCCCGTGTTCACATTGGCTCCACCATTATCAGGATCTTCCTCTCCACCACTAACCTCCACCATTCACCAACATCAACTTGGCGTGTCTCCTTGTATGTCGTTCGTTCCCGTTTATAAACCAGATCCCTTGTCTGTCTTTTCTCTTCAGTTTAAGTATAAGAAGAATTAATTCCATAGTCCAAGACTCTGACGAGAAGTAAAGAAATTAGTTATATGTTCACCAGAAGGAATAGTTTTGATAGCGTCATTGTAATTCAATTATACGAGTGTTCCAATTGAGCCAAATAAAATCGTCAAATTCTTGACAGAAAGAATATTTTTCTATGATTTCATCGAACGGAAGTGGTCAAACGAGACAAATTTGATCCAATACAATTATTTTTTTCTATGTATGTATGTATGTATGTATGTATGTATGTATGTATGTATGTATGTATATATATATATATATATATATATATATATATATATATAATATGTGTGTATAGATTTATAATAATGAAACACTATTGAAGTGGCATTATCTCCTTCAATAAGTTTTCCCAGCCTTTACAAAATAAATAAGTAAATTAATTAATTAATAATGTGATAGTAAATAGTATAAAATAAGTCAAGGGCATTATCTTAGCTATGGGGCTTAAGCTTCTGCTCTTCAGTTTTATGATACATAATCTAACATAACAAATATTCATCAGTATTTTGTATTGTCTACATCCTTTATTAGATCCCCGCCTCAGGTACCTTGTGTATGAAAGAAATCGTCAGCTATGAATACAAATAATCATACCCTTTACCGTGGATTAGTATAATCTAGAGCAGCTCTTTCGGTGTTAAAGGCGTATTCCATGATTGATAAAAATTCCCTTGCCCTTAGCCAAGCTGGAAGGACCATTTCCCTATACGAAAAAGTTAACTCAGAGATTCGTTCTCACCCATAAGCAGCTCTTTCGGTGTTAAAGGCGTATTCCATGATTGATAAAAATTCCCTTGCCCTTAGCCAAGCTGGAAGGACCACTTCCCTATACGAAAAAGTTAACTCAGAGATTCGTTCTCACCCATAAGCAGCTCTTTCGGTGTTAAAGGCGTATTCCATGATTGATAAAAATTCCCTTGCCCTTAGCCAAGCTGGAAGGACCACTTCCCTATACGAAAAAGTTAACTCAGAGATTCGTTCTCACCCATAAGCAAACAGACAATTGCTAATGGATACTCACCCACAGACGCCATTCACAAACTCATAGACTTAAAACTTCCAGTCCATGAATCTCCATCTATAGAAACCCACCACGGATACCATAATCACATTGGCTTCCATTACTGTTACTCACGCAACCCATCAGAGTCGCATAAGAAGCATCTCCTTCTCTCAAAACAGAGAACTCTTGTGCTGGATTTGATGGTGGTATTGGTGGTGGAAGGAATTATTCACGTAAATATGTTAAAGGGAAGGAAATGTTCAGCTTGTTTGAGGGGAGTGTCCCTTACCTTCGTTTAGCTTAGCTTAGCTTAGCTTAGTATAGCTTAGCCTAGGCTAGTTTAGGTTAAGTTAGTTTAGGCTAGGTTAATTGTAGACGAAGGCAAAGAACGAATACAGAGCGTCACTTGAATATTAGATAGATATTCTGGGGAGGAATGAAATTCTTCATATGATTCCACAAAGCTTAACACACAACCCCAGTACTATCCACCCTCTCGTATCAACATAGCCACTTCAACAGTCACCCTCATAGTCATCCACAGTCACCCTTGTAGTTCCCGGTCACCTTACAGCCCCGAACAACCCTATCGAATCTTCTTTATCATCACAACTACCAACACAGACTACGTCCACCGCCCAAGACCCAAGCAAATCTAAGCCTTTAGCTGCCCTCCCATACTTCCACAACTGTCACTACAAACACCAGCTACACTACGCACTATCATAGTCAAAATTATAGTATCTAAATCATCTTTCGTTTCCTCTACGGCCACTAGTCATCTTCATGTACCACCTCAATCACTACTACAACTCCCAGCCACTCTTCTGTATCACCTGAATAACTCCCACAACTCCCAGCTACCCTTTTGTACCACCTCAATCACTCCCACAACTACCAGCCACCATAGCTACTCCCGTAACACCCAGCTACATTTCCGTACCACCCTGATACCATCACAACCACAACCACAGTCCCCCCACCCCAACCCACTCTCTCGTACCACCACCACCACCAGCAAGCGCGAGCCAGTTATGTACTACCCTGTATCTTTGCACGCAGCCCCCTCACCCTCCTCCGCAACCTCAGCCATCCGCTGCACTCAATAAAGTCAAAAACGGACCTCCACTTCTCACCCAAATGTTTCATCGGGACTTGGCGAGCACCATGTGGCACGCCTGGTGATGTGGAAGTGGAGGGCGAGAAGAACTCTTCCTCGGGAAGAGGGGTGGGGCGGGAGAAGAGGAGGGTTGAGAGATGGCGCTGAGGAAAGAGATTGTAAGAAGAAGCGGGTAAAGGAAAAGAAAAGGTTAGAGGAAGTGTCAAGGCATAGGTGGAGGTGATGGTGTCAGAAGAAGTTGTGGTAGCGGGTTAGGTAATGGTATTGGTGGGGTGAATAGTGGTGGCGATAGTAGTTTTGATTGTTCCCGTTTTGTTACTAGAGGAGAGGGATAGTGGTGTTGGTGTTTTTTTTTTTTTGTGATCGCTACAGAGGCGAATTTGTATATAATGTATTACGATAAGTCATGGTTCCATAGGAACTGTGTAAGGAGATTGCTCTCAACCTGACGTGAATTTTGATACAGTCCCATGTGTGACTACTTCAATAAAGGGGGAATTTAGTTCAGTATCTGAATAACAATGTACAAATCCATCCCACCGGTGTTGCAACAGCCTAGGCTTGTGTTAGTCACATGTATTCTTTTAAGGATAAATCCCTGGTCTTTGCATTCACAAAGTGAGATCAAAGGTTAAATTATCAGAACAGTACAAAGTAGATAGACCTAATACAGATTTGGAGTAGGTTGAAATGAAGGATTAGATAGCATAACAGGGCTGACAAAAGGGAGATGGGAATAGAGATGAAGTTAAGAGTTATGGACAAATTCATGAGAAGGAAAGTATTTACATTAGTCGCAGCATTGGTCTTGCTGAGATATAATACTATGACATCGTTTGTCAGATTTTTCAGGTCCGAAAACGTGAGCAAGACCAGAGAGGATTCTGTTCAACAAATGTGTTTCCTTCTTCCCTGAGTGGTACCGTGTGGGTATTTCATTTTTTATCTTATTGTTTTCACCAATCCTTTACTATGTTTTGGGGCGTAATTAAAGAAGATAAGGAGCGTACGCCAGGAGGCGCGTATGCGCCACCGAAACCGTTATATTTGCTCTATACGCTTGGACTGTTGGGGCAAATAAGTCAATGCTGGAAATCGGAGGTATAGGATTCGAACCCGCTATCAAGAACCTACCTGACCTAAACGCTTCCGATTAGAGTACTAGCTAAAGAACAACAAACAATTATGTATTATTTATCTAATTAATTAATTAATTTATTTATTTATTTATTTATTTTATTTATTTATCTATCTATTTATTTTTGTTTGTTTACTTATTTATTTATTTATTTATTCATTTATTTATTTATTTATCTATATCTATTTATTCATTTATTTATTTATTTATTCATTTATTCATGTATTTATTTATTTATTTATTTATTCATCATTTATCTATTTATCATTTATTTATTTATTCATTTATTTAATTATTTATTTATTTATTTATTTATTTATTTATTTATTTATTTATTTATTCATTTTATATACGATTATTCAACCCATATAACTTGCCATTTAGCATTTCTTTTAATATTTCTGAAAAGAAGAATTTGCGCACAGTATTCTAAACTTTCTTAAGAACATGTCGACAATGTATATAACGTTCGCATAGCTTTGAGTTAATTTTGTTCGTCACTGATCTCCACAATATATGGCGAAAAGGTAATTTGACATTTGGAGATTCGGAGACCAAAATATTGCAACTGAAGTCGTCTATGCACAAACGAACAAT
>NC_134785.1:8660994-8670994 GCF_046742065.1 Oratosquilla oratoria | reverse complement strand
ACACACACACACACACACACACACACACACACACGCATGCGCGCACAACACACACACGCGCGTAAGCTAATGCGCACAACCATTAAATTTTGTTATGTTTAAATATGGAATCTGAGACTTGCACCATTTAATTTTAAATGTGTTTAATGATTTAAGCTATTGTCGGTTCTTTCACTTAACACTGGTGCGGCCGTCGTATATTCACTGCCAGGTATTAAAGGTCGTATAAAGTTTTTTGTCATTTAGGGAATTTTTCTTTCCTTCGTCGAGTTATTTGTTCAGAATAGTTGATCAACTTTTCATGTAATGTAGTGGTCGGTTTTATTCTGAAATGAAATTTCGTTGAAACGTTTTTATATTGTTGCTCTATTCGACCAAGGATTTGTTTCTTAAGTGTAATTAAAATGCATTATGGAACAACTAATCGGCAAGGTAATATAATTTAGTGTTCACCAGAATAAAATAATTAATTTATTCTACTGAAATGAAATGAGTTTCTGGTCAATTTGAAGTCAGTTAAGAGCACTTTTACTGAATGAATTTTCTTACTGATAACCAGAAAGAAGTAAGGAGTTGATGAAAGGTAAATTAAATTGCATGATATTGTAGGGTACTGTTTATTCATTTTTATATATTTACTGAACGGAAATTGGTGAAATTACAATCCTGCTCAAGTGGTGAGGTCTTTATCCTATTAGTTGAAGTGTGTGTGAATCAAATTTCCCATTGATAGTCAGAAAAAAGTAAGATGGAGTTGTTGAAAGATAGATTAAATTTTATAATGTTGTAGGGCACTTTTTTTTTTTTTTTTACATATTTACTGAACGGAAACTGGGCAATTTACCATCTTGCTGAAGTGGTAGCGTCTTTATCCTATTAGGTGTGGTCTTTCGGCTGACTGAAATGGTGTGGTGATGGATAGTAAAATGATTAATCAGGATACGTTTCCCTAATCATCTTCCTAGGGTTATCTCTTTAGCTGAATAAAATTGTTTGGCAAAAGCCAGAACAACTGTGTAAATCAATAGAATTTACGTGGTTATAGGATGTTTTCAAGTGGATCATAAAGACATTATCCTAAGTTGCTTTATCGCATGTATTAAAGAGAACATCGTATGTCTGATTCTTGTTTTACAAATCACATGACTTAAAGAAGACCAGACCAAAAAAAAAAAAGTCTATTGGTAGATGATACAGAAGTATTACTACGGCTGTGACAGATCTCACAAACTTGATAATAACATTATCTCCTCTGGTATGGTGTTCACACTTACACTGTATGGTATAGGCCTATTAACTATAGCAGATTCATGCACTCAAAGAAGAATGGTGGATACCGTGTCGAACTCGTGAGCAGGTGGTCGAGAGTCTCATTCCTAGGACCCACTGCGTGGTTCTTGCTTTGGTTCCCGACAAACCTGACCAAGTGGGGAGGCGAACCTAACAACGGCCTAAAAAAAGAAGGGTATCTTGCCGTAACTGACAGGGCTTTACTTACCATTGGGTTTCTGACTTCCCACTGCATAAGAGTGTTTTTTTTTTTTTTTCTTTTTTTTTTTTTTACTATCCTTCTTCTCTATGGCTTCTTCAGTCCGACATTGTACGCAAAGGTAGTCATGCTGGTTGTCAGAGACTATATACAAATCTTGTCTGAACGATATTTCATGTACTTATTCATGATTTCTAAAAGCATGTTGGTGTCGGCGATCAAATACAAACTTATCTGAAAGATTCTTTATGTCTTTATTCATGATTTCTAAAAGCATCACAATACAATGATTAACTGGAATTGATTCCATAGTCATCTCTTACATTCAGTGCTGGAACATATCCTTAGAGTTTCTCTTCATCTCACACAGATATTTTCGACCAAAGTTCAAGTTCTTTAGTTCTCTTTGTTATACAGTTTTGGTAATCGGTAATAAACACGAGGAACACCATCGTAATAATTCCTCACAAACAAACAAATAGAACTACTTCTTTAAGAAAAATGTAATTGATAAGTCATTCTTTAGGTATAAGACAATTGAGATCCTCAGAATACGTACAATACACAGGAGAAAAGCGTCTCAAAACTTATTTCACTAAATGTACGATTTTGTGAGGTCTGTCCACAAACTGTTCTCAAGAGTCTTTGCATTTCTTAACTTGGCTACAAAGTTTTGCATTCTCCCAGATTTACGGCCTGCAAATACAGATATTCAGATACTATTTCACTAGGGTAGACGTTATAGATACTGTGCTGTGCATGTGTATTCGTATTATTTTACTGTATATTGCATATGTGTGTGTAAATCTATATGTGTACATTCATGTACAAATACACACACACACACATACGTACACACATTCACACACACACACACACGCACACACAAACACACACACACACACACACACACACACACACACACACACACACACACACACACACACACACACACACACACACACACACACGAAAAAAAATCCACCCACGAGATATGGAATGCCGGCTTCCAGCACAGCGATATTGAAATTGTTCCAGCCCTGAGCAAGATTCGAACTCGAACCGCTGAGCCAGTGGTTGCGAACGGTACCACTGCACCGTCGTCTGTCTGTGTGTGTGTGTGTGTGTGTGTGTGTGTGTGTGTGTGTGTGTGTGTGTGTGTGTGTGTGTGTGTGTGTGTGTGTGTGTGTGTGTGTGTGTGCGCGCGTATGTATGTGGGTACTTATGTGTGTTTGTGATTTTGATGCGTGAGTATGCATGTGTAGTTATACTCCTTGTATTATATAAGGCGTACTTTATATGCATCTATTTGTATGTAAGCACTCATGCTCTGCACTAGACTTGACTTAAGCTAATTGGAGACTACAAGTTGGACACCAAGATGCGTTGGTCGCGAGCCAAGTAGCTTCAACTTAAGCTTGCTGGGGGCATTATGAAATGAGTCATTCATAGAGAACAAGAAATCAATAAATACTTGTATCTAAAAAGAGAAAATGTGAAAAAATATAATGCCCTTTCCATTGAGAATGTTATTCATTTATTTTTTGTGTATTTATTTCTTTTTGTTATTTATTTATTTATGTTTATTTTTTTATATATTTAATTTTTGTATTTTATTTATTTTATTTGTTTAATAATCTTATTTATTTATTCTTATTTTTATATATTTTTGTTTTGTTTTGTTTTGTTTTTTTGCTTCTAAAGATCGACAGGATAGACTTCCGTCACACTTCATATACCAGCATGTAATTTTCAAGGGACAACAAATCACTCCTCTCATAAGAACTTAAGCCATTCTGAAATATCCATAGAACAGAAGGAGGACAGTCAAACAGAGAAGGGTGTTGGAAACCCGGCTGTTCTTGGAGCAGAGGAAAGACGAAGGTTCTGTTGGGAGGGCAGGGATACAAATATTCCCTTGGGTGACAGGGAGTCTAGAATGCTGAAGAGCGGTAGGAAGTCAGAGATCCCTTAGGACCGTAAATAGTTCCAGGTACGGGAAGAGAAAAGGGAGCCTCATCCTGGAACCTGACGTTCCAGGTATGGGAAGAGAAAAGGGAACCTCACCCTGGAACCTGACGTTCCAGGTACGGGAAGAGAAAAGGGAACCTCACCCTGGAACCTGACGTTCCAGGTACGGGAAGAGAAAAGGGAACCTCACCCTGGAACCTGACTCAGTTTTGGATAAAAACTCCCAGAGGCAGCATCAGTCTGTAGGTTTATAATTGTGTTTGTCAATTTGGTCTTGGAAGAGTGAGAGGTTTTTCTTTTTGTGTAATTACATAGACATACACGTATAAAAACATAACATATAAATGATTATATATAATCACATTTGTACAAACAGACACACATACTGAAATATATGTACAAACACACACACACACACACACACACACACACACACACACACACACACACACACACACACACACACACACACACACACACACACACATACACACACACACAAACGTGCGCACACACATACACACTCACCCACACACAGTATATATATATATATATATATAATATATATATATATATATATATATATATATATATATGTACTGTAAATATACATGTGTATATATGTGTTTGTTTTATGTTTGCAAGTATCTATATATGTATGCATATGTATTATCACAAAGCTGCATATATTTGTTGTATCTAAATATCTCTAAATCCATATAAATTCGATATTAGATTTTGAAAGATTCGAATAAGAGCTCAATTCTAATAAGCCAAGATCTGAAGACGTTCCTCTCAGGAAATGATTTTGGCGTCAATCAGTATTTTGAATCTGCCCAAACTCGAAGATATTCCGATAAATTGTAAGCAGCGAGGACTAAAGAGGAGGAGGAGGACCCGGGTCGTGCCGGGGGCAAGAAAACCCCGAACGTCTAATTGGAGTGGTGTTCCACTGACTCGTCGTAAATACTAGACTTTTTTATAACCTAAGATATTTAGACCTTTTATGAATGTGGGATTGGAAGACCCTGTTTTTTTTTTTATTATTCTGTTATTCTTAAAGTTTGCATGGCCCTGATTGCTGGGAATAACAAGTGGGAGCTAATAAAGAATAAGTTATGAAAAACAATACACCTAAGCCACTCCCTGATTCAGAACCCTTCAGCTCTAGGTCATTGATTTATTAGTATATGCATATGCATGTATATAAATATGTGTATATGTTTATGTGTATGTTTATGTATATGTTTACGTATATGTATATGTATATGTATATGTATATGTATATGTATATGTATATGTATATGTATATGTATATGTGTATGTATATGCATATGTATATGTATATGCATATGTATATGTATATGTATATGTATATGTATATGTATATGTATATGTATATGTATACTATATGTATATGCATATGCAGATGTATACCTATATCTATATCTATATCTATATCTATATCAGTATATATATATATATATGTATATATATATATATATATATATATGTGTATACATGTATGTACTTCTGCATTAATCTATTTTTGTATTCATTTATTTGTTCCTTTGTTTGTTTATTTATCTATCATAATAATTTACTAATTTACAAATATCTTTGCTTCTGTTTGTATTTATCTCTTGTTTTTTATATATATGTTCATGTACCTATTTGTTTATTTGTACATTTGTTTATCTATTTTTCATTTATTCATGTAGCTAACTATTTGTTAAACTATTTACCTATTTATGTATTTACTAATTTATTTTCTATTTATTGATCAATTCATCTGTCAACATGTATATTAATTCTTTTATTTACTCGTGTATTGATTTATCTATATATTTATCTATTATTCTAAGCTTAGCCAAGTAGTCAACTTGCCTTACTGAATGAATCATTTGTTTTTAGCCAGCAAAAAGTCTGTGAAGATCACCTAAGTGATACTAGAGAAATAAATAGGACTGGTACCCCACTTTGCCTAAAAAGGAAGATGCGGAATGAGAGAAGCGTAAGTTTGATTCTCACTAAAATTTTCACAAACGAGACAAAGACTCGCGACATCATCGTGTTGTTTTACGTAGCAAAATAAAATGAATTGCCACCACTCAAATAAATTTTATTTAAAAGAAAACCTTACGCACCTCAGTGTTATACTTGCACGTCGACGATATCGACAGGTAAACCAACAGTTGTTCATACTTGTTTGTAAAAGAGTTTGGATGCTCCAGCATACAGAAACAGGTAAAGACTCTTATGCAAAAAAAACTTACGCGTGCAGGTATATAGAGCCATGTCGACATGTACTGTATACTAAAACATTAAAAGATCATCCGCGCTAAAACTAGATTTCTGTATAAATACAAACATGCGGATCCAGACACACGGGCGCGAGCACCCACACACACACACAAACACACACACACACAGACACACACAGAGGCAGACACACACACACACACACACATACGCACACACATACGCACACACACACACACACACACACACACACACACACACACACATATATATATATATATATATATATATATATGTATATATATATATATTCATATATGTATATATATATACATATATATATATAATATATATATATATATATATATATATATGTGTGTGTGTGTGTGTGTATACGGAGCTGGGAGTTGGTGAAAGAGTATAAAGATGGTTTTGACACATGGAAACAATGAGCAAAGAAAGATTAATAAAAGAGGTATGGAGGGCAAAGCTAGAAGGAGCGAACATGAGGGGGCGACCAAGGATGAGATGGATGGAAGGAGTACAAGGGACATTGGGAGAGAGGAGAATGTCTATTGAGGAAGAAGATTGGAGATAGGGGTGAATGGAGAATGGTTGAGTATGGATGATGCTGTGATGCATAAAAGGGAGTGAGTAGGGGATGGGGGGTTAGGGTGTATGTGTGGATGTGGTGAGTCTTGCGATACTACTTCTGACCCATGGCAGTGGGCGAGATGCATGGATGACCCGTCATCCAGGAGGAGCCATGGTAAGAGGAAGGGAAGGGGGTGAATGGGGGTGGAGTACGTGGGGATGGAATGGATGGGAGTGGATTTTACACCTTTGTTTTTTGGCTACTTCTCTTGTAAAGGGGAAAGAGCCTTTGGTATATGTATATGTAATATATATATATATATATATATATATATATATATATATATATATATATGTACATGTATATATATATATATACATATGTACATGTATATATATATATATATATACATACATATATATGTATGTGCATATATACTTCTTTGGACGGAAGCGCTTACAACACTCATATGCATGACTAAAATACACACACGTATATGCACCTATATGCGGTTGACAACCACATATAGGAATACTTGTATATATATATATATATATATATATATATATATATATATATATGTACACAAATGAACGCAAATAAACACACATACGCAAATGGCCGCACTCACACACGCAATCATACACATAAAAAAATAAGAGTCCTCTTGTGCCCGGATGCGGTCTCGCACGCGCGCACTCAAACGCGCGGCGGCGTTGCAACTTGTACAACGAATGGGCAAATGACACAGTCCCAAGCTCCTGCACTTGAGTATATTACAACATTAATTTTAGTGAGTAGCCATCTCCCCCTCCCTCCCGCACCCTCCTCTCTCCCTCCTGCAGCCCCTATTCTTCTCTTTATTGCATACACATTTTCAACCCTCTCCTCTTTATTGCATGTGCATTTTCAACCTTCCCCCTAAAAAAAGAGTGAAGTTCATCTTGGTTTTGTTTTTATCTTCGTTCCAGAGTGTTCACCTCTCATGAATCGCCTTATTTCTCTCTCTCTTCTCGCTCCTCCTAGCTCAGTTTCTACCTCATTCTCTTCTCTCTCTCCTGGTTAGTTTCTTCTTTCCTTCCTTCATTCATTTCCCAACCTCTTACTCTTCCTCCTTCTCTTCCCACCCATGTTCCAACCTTGCTTGTCAAAGGATTTAGCGCTAAAGTATATTATTTTTTTTTTCGGGAACTACATATAACTTCAGCCTATGGACCAAGAGTCGGTGTTGAAGTGAAATTTTTGGGGGGAATGAATTTCGTGTGGTCCAATGGCTTTGAATTAATCTCTCATTGATGAAAAATCTTGACTCATTCGGAGGGCAAGAGAAAGAAATTCATTTTTGGACATGAGTATTCCAAATTTTCCATATGTCCTCGTTTTATAAAACACTCGTTTCGGTTCTCACTAAACATAAGAGCAAAGTGGATTTTGAAAGATTTACAAGGTTAAGATTTATCGGAGAGGCCTGGTTCCTTACTTAAACTTTAATTGCTTTCTAAATTTTCAATTTATTTTTCCTTGTTCCTTTATATTTCTTGGCGTTCCTCATTTCGATTCAAGAGAACTTTAAAGACATGCTTGTTTGTTTCCTGAGATTTTTTTATTCTTGAAGAGAAGAAATGAACTTCCCAGAAAACTTGACAAAGAAAAGGAAAGGAAAATCGAAATCAAGTCTTCAGTCGAAAGTGTAGAACGTGGACTGGAACGAAACTCTTTAACTTCCTCCATGGTTCTTGGCACTTTATCCTGTTTTTATTTGCCGCAAAAAAAAAGAAAAAAAAAGAAAAAATCTATTCTATTTAGTTATTATCTCTCTTTTATCTTGCCAGCTTCCGAGCCATTTCATTTATCTCCATAGCAACCACTTTGTAGGGATGGAGTTAAGAAAAGATTTACCCCAACAGGAAAGACCTCACATTGGGAGGAGCCGATTGGGTTATTCACATTGCTACATTACTCGATGGACAAAGGAATTATACTGAACTAGTGTAGTATTCTAGGAAAATCATTACAATGCTAGGCTGACTGGCAAGTCTCGGGGCGATTCCTTAGTTAAATCATTAAAGCAGTCATATTGAATTCGTCTTTCACAATTCTAGATTTTAGATGAACTGTATTATAGAATATCATTGAAAACTTTAAAGGAAATTTATATGAAAAATCAGCTATGTAGCATTTACCTGTGATCAATAACCAGCTGAATCATATATACATGAATTAAGTATAAATACACTTTGTGTATATATGTGAATGAGCATTGTCTGTGTATGTATCTGCATGGTTTCTTTTTTTCAAGTGATACTAGTAAGTGTAGTGGTAATTCATGTGCATAATTATCGAAAGAGTGTAATTAGGTATTGTCGCGTGCTCATTTGTTACAGTTATACTTGTCAAGACAAATTACTATGTCCATTGTCCAGGAAACTCAATCAACCCAAAATTGCAAATTTGAAAATCAGCATAAGGGATCAAATGCTACAAAACTCGTCTTTATACACATAATACTTAATTCCGTTTAAGAAAAACCTTCTATTAATCTACACAGAGAAAACAATACATATATATATATATATATATATATATATATATAATATATATATATATATATATATATAGTGCATGTACTCTTTTATTTACTATTACTTATTCCTCTCTTAATCAAGTTAAGTACTCATTTATTTCTTTATATATATATATTTATTGACTGATTGGTTTATCAGTGATTTTTTTATATGTGTTTTTAGCTATCTATTTTTTACCTATATGTTTTTACTTTTTATTTTCAATCTATTAATTGTTGTTTGATATGTTAATTGTTATCTATCTATTAATGTATCTAATTATCTATTCAATTGCTTATTCATTTATTTATTTATTCATTTGTTTTTTATTTATTATTTTTTCTTTTTTATCTGTTTATCTTTATATATATACTTATCTGTTTATTTTCCGTTCTTTTATTATTCATATATTTATTAATTTATTTATATATGTATCTATTTATTTATTTGCTTAGTTATTTAACATTTCCCTCTATATTAATTTTCTATTTACTCACTTATTTATTTATTGATCTATTTTAAAAAGACTGATTTAAGAATAATCTAGGTAGCAGTTAGTCTGTTCTCTTTAAAACAAACAGGACAGAGACCTAACTTATTCTTAGATTCTAGTTACTGTGACTGCTTCCGCCTTTGAGATATATTTAGCAATATTTATATAGGAAAGGATTTCGTCATACATATATATGGCCCCATTATGCTTTCGTGCCTCTGCTCTTGGCTAAGTTGAATAGCTCCATGTACTTGTTTCTGTTTTAGTGGACAAGCAATTGCATAGATAATAACAGTTTGTAAGTGCACGTACATTCATACATACACAAATATACACATAGGGGGTAAACAAACATATGTACATATTCTTACACATATACATGCACATACACATACACATACACATACACATACACATACACAAAAACATTCACGTACATATACACATAAACATACACATACACATACATATACATATACACATACACATATACATACACTTATACATATACATACACATAAACATACTCATACCCATATCCATACACATAAGCATACACATACAAATACACATACATATACACATATACACACTCGGTGGCGCAGTTGGTAGAGCACTGAACTGCC
>NC_134785.1:8603494-8623494 GCF_046742065.1 Oratosquilla oratoria | reverse complement strand
GAACATCTGTAAACCCATGTGCGCGTATACGAACACATATGTAATAGTTAAATGCAGAAGTATATATGTGTATACATACATATATATATACATATATATGTATATATATATATAACATATATACATATATGCACACAAACACATACACACACACACACACACACACACACACACACACACACACACACACACACACACACACACACACACACACACACACATATATATATATATATATATATATATATATATATATATATATACATATATATAATCGAATGTGTTATAACATGAACGCCTAAATACAAACGCACACAAAATCAAACACACTCACACACACACACACACACACACACACACACACACATACGCATAAAAAATACACTCTCCCATGTGCGCACTCAAGCGCACTACACTTACAGTCTCATATATATTGAGTATTTGTGTGTGTGTGTGTGTGTGTGTGTGTGTGTGTGTGTGTGTGTGTGTGTGTGTGTGTGTGTGTGTGTGTGTGTGTGTGTGTGTTTGTGTGCGTGTGTTTGCGTGTGCTCGACCACGCGCGCAAGTAGGTACTTGTGAAAAATATTACAGACATGTATATCTGAATACCATCAAGCATATCCTCTTCGAATTCAATTATCTATGCCCCTTGTGGAAGGTTTTTGTTTGTCTCGGGCAAAGAAATCTGTAGCAAAATTATGTAAATAATCTCTATTCATTGGTGTGCTCAAATATAGGCTTTATGTCCAGGTAGGAGAATACAAGTGTCCGAACATATGAAACTTGTATTGTTGTGTACATTCGTAAACATGCTTGTTGTCAATAGTGATCTGCCATGTAGCCAATGAAACTCTGTTTTTCCGTTTCGGCGACCAAAATAGTTCCTGATTGCGTGTCTTAAGGTATACATGCATGTAAACATACATATACACATAATATACATACATATATTCATATGTGTATTCGCATATTTAGGTACATAGGTATAGATATAGGTAACGCAACATCGAAAACGACATAAACGATTCTGTATCTTACTATTATTTCTTGTGATGCAAACCCACCTATAAGACAGCATGAAAGCGAATAATCTATGTAATTCACCACAACTGCGACGAAATTCGTGAGTTACGTGAATTGTGAGTGACTTGAGCATTTCAAAGTGATTACCCTTTTTGTACGCCGCGTGACAGTAAGGAATGTTTTCGGCGACCCATCGCGGTCCCAAGTAAAGAGCGTCTTACAACCATGCCACACTGACCCACTCATGGGCTCAGCGTCTACCATCGGTTCCTCACACTCACCCCACCCACCTCCACCCCCACCTCACCCCCCACCCCCGAACCCTAACTCCATTCTACCCTCCCCCTTCTCTCCCCCCTTCCCTCCCTCACTCCCTCCCTTCCTCACCCGTCAAATGATCTAAACTCCCCCCAACCTCATCCCCCCCACCACCGCCACCTCCCGGACAGCAACAATTGTACGCGTGCACCTCCAGTCTTTATATAAGCGTGCGCGGTCGTGTGTACACGCACACGAGGGCACGCACACACATACACACACACACACACACACACACACACACACACACACACACACACACACACACACACACACACACACACACACACACACACACACACACACACACACACACACACACACACACCTACATACACACACAAACACATAAACACACACACATACATTTATATATATATATATATATATATATATATATATATGTGTGTGTGTGTGTGTGTGTGTGTGTGTGTGTGTGTGTGTGTGTGTGTGTGTGTGTGTGTGTGTGTGTGTGTGTTTAGGGAAAAGGCTTTTTCGTAAGCAATTTCTATTGAATGCTAAAGCACCAGTGGGCTCATTGATTTTAAGGGAACATTTCTCTAATTCTATATTCCACCGTAGGATGTTGTCCCGGGTGACTTTTCTGTCTTAATTGACGAGATAGACTCCCGCTATCCGAGTTACCTCTCCCCGCTATATCTAACTCGGCCTTATACTTTATATCCTTGTAAGATTTTATGTTGTAATATATTGAGCTGAAGATGACCTTATGTAGTGACTGAAACAGCTGTCGTTAAAGATATATCAACAGTCTGAAGCCTTTCACTATTTCCTCCGAAGTTTGAACTATGAGGAAAAAGTAAAACACAGAGAGAATTTTCTCTTAAAATCATGTATGCATTTATACATATGTATGGATGTATTTCTTATATATGAGACACTTCTACCTATCTCTAGTCCCGTCTTCTTTTCTGTATTTCGGTAAATCTACGACTGCATATCCCCATTGTTTTCTCAATTTCTGTCTGTACCTCCCAATAATATCTTGTTTATTTGTGTATTCGTGGAAGGTCGGTAGCCATTAGGAAGCTGTTGCAAGGCATGGTGACAAAGGGAAGGTGGTAGTGTTCTCTATAGTGTCTACAATTCGTGTTGCCCAAGACTTCTCCTACGATTTCGTTCTGCCGGACCTCCCCTTGTTACATAATGTTTATCCAAATCAGTTGCACAAACATTTACGAGACGCCAAAGACCTCAAGGGATCCTACTTAGCGCTTTATCGGCTTGTTTATCCAAATCTGTAGCACAAACACTTGAACGGCAAAGACGGATCGGAATTGACTTGGAACCTTTGACAACAGAATATTGGTGGCGGATGATGGAGAATGTAGGGGACTAAGAAAGGAATGTAGGGAGGAAGGTAGTAGTAGAGAGGAAAGTAGAAAGAGAGGGAAAGTATATGTATGTTTGTAATATATTACTTTAGTATATGTTTTCGAATCTCTTTATTTCCGTATTGCAGATGTCAAAATGTGAATTTGCTAGTGAGTGGGGTGTATACAGATTTTAGAGGAGTAGAGGGGATCAGCTATGAACACTTACTTGTTGCATATGGACGAGTTCCGCTTTTTGTAACCTTGGTCTGGTTGAACTCCGCAAACATAAATCGCTCATGACTTTCTTGATGACTATCATACCTTTTAATGACGAAGAAAGTACCAAAGATCGTTTTCTACAAAGGCACAACTTTGCAGATCATTGCGCACATTATTCCATAAATTAGCGCACTGTACTGAATTTATTACGGGATTTGCCGAATTAGATTATTTCTGGAGTATCAGATCCTAGAGTAAAGCGAATCAAATTATCCAAACTACTTTATGTATGGTGTTCTATTTGTTTAAGTAGAATAAATTTGTCTGTTGTTCTCCATCAAAGAATTTTCTAAGATTGTCTTCTTGTTGGATTCTTTGTTGAAATTTACCGAAATTATCCAACGATCGCAAGAGTTATGTTAGGGAAAGTTAATCTATCCCAAGTAACAGGAGGGGAAGCAAGTTCTTTACATGTTCTATTGTCTTTTCGTTGTCATTTTTATTTCGCACGCTACTTCCATGTCATCTTTGCCAAGCTGAAGATTCCTGCCGAAGTTTTCTTAGAACAACGATATCATTTCCCCACTATCTACTGAAGAAAGTTTCCGGTTGATTCTTTTACAATGTATTTGTAACTGAAATCATCATATGGACTGTACCTGGTCCACCATTGACCAGTGGAGAACCTCATATCATATTACGACACTCAGAAAAAAAAACATTATATCATATAGAAAGAAAACAATAAGAAATCCACATATGGATGCCTTTCGTGTGTGTGATTTCGTGACTTTATCCCCGACCGAATTAGCGCTTTCGTAGATGTGACAGCGGTCTTAAGGTTACCTTTTTGTCGTCCGGCCAAACGCAACACCACTTCGAATAATATCCTCTACATATGAAGGAAAACTGCAGACATTGTCTGCTAATGAGTGTACAACCGGATAATCTAGTGACTCCAAGAAGTTTCATGCCCAGGCACTCGCATATTTATATTTGCGTGTGCGTGTACGCGCGCGCGTTTGTGTATACGTACTTGTATTTCAGTGTGCGTTTATCACTGAATGTGATATAACCATGTCGGTTTATATCTAATGTTACATATGAAGCTACTTACTGCAATCTGTTTGTCAACATTGGATTCACATTTTACAACGTGATCGCATTAGTGCATTACTATCACGGCGATGTTCGCGAAAATCCTCTTGTGTTAGCCTAGATATGTATACCCGTATGTACGTACATAATTATGTCGATGTACACGTACATATTGAACTTAACCAATCACTCACTTATATATGCATATACATACATATATATATATATATATATATATATATATATATATATATATACATTTGTTTATTTGTGTGTGGTGTGTTTGTTTGCTGTTCACTATTTTCGAGAACTTTCAAAATGGCAGCAGAAATACATCTGTTTACGATGTATGCGGAACGACAAATTAATTTGATTAGAAAATGTCATTACGCTAAAATTATTAATATGACCCTCTATTTTTTTTTTTTTTTTTTTTTTGTGTTTGTATGGCAATCGGAAGAGGGAGAGAATTGGCTCATTTGTAATACTAAGTACGCTTATGGTACCTGACGGCATATAGAAGACTGTCATAGTAATTTGTCGCGATTGAATAAACGGAATCTTTTTTATATGTTAGCAAGGCTATGACTGGAAGATTTATTTTTTTAATTGTATATGTGGAAAAACTTATTTCTCCAATTGTACTAACATGTTATGAATTGGGATTAAGGTGTGAAAACCGCACGAAATCGAACATCTGATCTTTGCCGAAACGTGCACCAGGAAAGCGAGAGAGACCGGGAAAGAGGTAAACAACACAGCTGAGGATGTGATTACGCCGTTGTATATTTTGTATGTGACCTTACAGGATCGTAGAACCATTGGCAAACTGTCACACATTTGAAATGCTCCCCAATGGGTCGCCGAGCCCGTTTACTTTTGCGAATTTCGGTGAGTGGAAAGTTTTAAATTGTTTTCTGAATGTGTGAGTGTTATTCAGCACTGCCCTCGGTAGTGTGTGCCAACCATAAGCACGCCGATTTATTCTAACATTTGAACGAAATAAGAGAATTTGAACATTGTAATGGAAATCCTCAGTGCTTTTCATTGGTTTTCGCCCAGGCTTTTATTGCCAAGGCGAACCAATAGATTCTTTTTATGGAAATCATTATGAAGGGCAACGCGCGTGTGCAGCTTGCAGGGTGCCGAGCTAACGGTCGCTAGACACGAAACGGTCCGCCCGCTCAGCCAGCCCCGCCGACCGCCTGCCAAAGTTGCCCCATCGTCAATAGTTATACAATACGTGTTTTTAATGTGCTTTATTATCCAAGAAATAGGATAGTTTTTGGTAATAATATTGTACAGCGTCTAGAAACCTGTAATAGATCAGGATATTGCTAGTAGTATGAACACGGTCGTTTGAAATCTTGACTCAGGAAGTCAAGATGGAAACTATCGGTGCTCGAGTTGCGGTAGTTTGGGATGTTTATCTTATTCTTTGCGTTCTGGGTTTGTTTTCTGTTAAGACTATAGCTTGCACTTGATCTATTGCATGACAAAGGGCCGTTGGTACGCGAAATCATACGTCGAGGAGGTCGATTTTTATTAAAAGCGGGTTCGGTATAAATCACAGGGTTCCGAAAATCCTAATTAACCATAAAACACAACGACTTTAGATTGTTGTTCGTCTCTATTATTTTCTGAGGAACGCTGCGCTAGATTAATTATCAAAATAAGAAATTAAAATCTATATCTTAAATGATAATGCTACATGCACTTTTTTTGGCAACATTTAGAACATAAGTAACTAAAAAAAGCAAGCATGTTGGCCTATTTGTAACGACGGAAGAACCAACATGACCCACTTAGAACGTGTCCATATCATTCCCCTGGTTCGGTCAGAAGACATCAATTTCTAAACACGCATATACACTACAAACTGATTAATAATAATTGCAAGGATGACTTACAGACTATTCTGTGTCGCCAGTTATTTTTGTGCCGTTTCAAGTGTCTTGGTAACGTTGGATCGCGGGCAGTCAACGCGTCCTTGTCGTCGCCGTTGTCGTCGGTGTCGGACCCCGGCGGCGGGGTTAGCGGTCACGCCGGGCCGCTGCGTCACCTAAAACCTACTCTTCCGTCCTCTCACGTTCCTTCCTGGTATATAGAGCATGTCCACACATATTAGTTATATATGTATATATCATTAGAGCTCTTTCCCTTACAAGAGAGGTGGCCTAGTCAAAGGATGCCGGAAGAAAAATACAAGAACGGGTATATATATTGTATATACAAAATATTGTGTATGTGAGCGTGTCCTTGTTTGCCTTTTTCATGCTGCCGTATAAAAATATGTGCGTGTTTGTGTACGCGCACGTGTGCGTGCATGTACATGCATGATGCGTGCGCGCGCGTGCCTTAGCAGATTCCCTACATATGGGTCAGGGTCTCCGCTCATCCGTTAATAGAGCCCTACGAATTGTGGGAAGCCATGTGAGTTTGGGCGGTAGAGCGACAGGAGGCCAAGCTGACTGGCGCGTCATCACAAATTGTTAGCCGGATTAGAGGCTGATGGGCAGCTTCGTGCTTTACGGATAGCCAGCGAGACGTCTTGATGATGTGGTGTCTTGCATGATATCACAGGGGGTATTAGCGGTTGCAGTGGGGGGCTCGATACCTGCAGGCGGGTGCTGCCTCCCCCCCCCGCCCCACCCCCATCACCTGACGAGTTCGGTAATGGTTGTGCGTCGCTTGTTACTTATGAAGGATTTTTACTTACTCATTTATTTTTATCTATTAATATCCATCTATTTATTCACCTATTTATTCATTTATTTATTTATTTGTTCATTTAGTTGATATTAATATATTGGTATACATATTAATCTATTTGTTACCAATTCTTTCAATCATCAATCTATTCATCTACTCGTTCATTTATGTATAATTTATTTGTTAACTTTATTTATTAATTTGTCAATTTATCTATCTATTTATTTATCAACCCATCTGTATTATTTAGTTATTCATTTTGTAAGAAGTAGTTGCCTTCTGTGTGGATTGCAATCTATGAGAGTGCTTGTGTTTGTAGTAAGAAAAAAATACAAGCACACGCACCCACAGGCTCATGCACACAGACATATACGTTCATACATCTACATATATATATATATATATATATATATATATATATATATATATATATATATATATATATACACACATTTTCATTTATTTAAATTTTCTTTGCGGTAAATAGCCTCTTATATACATGATTGTAAAAACAGTCATATCTGCTCAATTATAGAGATATTGTAGCCAACTTCACGCTACATCGATGACCAAGATGTTAGCTAAGTTAGATGTGAAGTAAAAGAAAGTCAGCAGACTCACAACAGGTCGCCATCTTGTTTTAGGGAAGTGCAAAGACAATTTTTTACACCGCTTTTTCTTTCAGCATATTTAACAGACAGTTCCTCTGAGCTATAAGAAGTAACATTCACACGATACATGCATATATATGTATGTATATATATATATATATATATATATATATATATAATATGTGTGTGTGTGTGTGTGTGTGCGCGTATGCATGTGTGTGTGTGAGTACGTGCGTGTATTCTTTATATAAAACTGCATTTACATAAATTATGCTAGCAAAATTTGAGAAGTTTTTTGGGAACGTTCGACCAAAATATAGAGTAAAATGAACTTAAATGTATCAACAGTGACCTAAATGTGTTTATGTGTTGCCATTCCCCATCAGAGGAATGAAACAAGAATATAGGAATGTTACCGATACCTTTTGACTACAAAAGTCTAGTGACATCATCCTTTATTGGTCATAAGTTCACTGACATTCATAACGTGTTGTTTCCGTGATGGCTTTGCTTCAAGTTAAAGACATTGGAAGAATAAAACTACGAGATAATGGGATGCATATATTAAGTACAAATCACACCTTTTTTAAAAATAAAATTACATAGTTGGTCGGGAAGGTTTTAATTCAGTTTTTCACGATTTTAAAGGAAATTATATTAAGTATGACATTTACACAATAATAAGGAGACGAGAGGCCCTATTACCAAGATAGCAGTAGGGAGACTTAGTGTAGAAGTAAATACAATAGTGCCAATACTATCGCTAATGTGTATCACTAATCACTGTGTGAACTTGTACACATTTGTTATACTGTATGTACGATTATTATTTCAAACCCATCCATAAAATTATCAATAGATATTTTATACATGTATATAATTTATCATATACAAAAATTTTGCGAGGAAATAGAATGAATTCCACAGAAGTCTTAAACGATGTTAATTCTTCACTAAAGACTACAGTAATGGTTATGACATTAAATCTAACCTCTGTGCAATGCTTATATCAATATCTATATTTAAATATATATCTATATATATATATATATATATATATATAATACATATATATATATATGTGGAAACATAATGATAACATAACTAACTGTATTGTAAATGCAAATGAACATGTAAAATGAATATGGAGGTATGAAATAGATCACACACATATTCATATATACAAAAATAGTAAAAGAAATAAACCAAACTTAAAAAATATATGACTACATATACAAAAAAAAAATGAATACGTATTTGAAAATATATAGAACTACAAAAACTTAAATTGTATACAAATACACACACACACACACACACACACATATATATATATATATATATATATATATATATATATATATATATATATATATACATATATATATATAATACCGTATCAGGTTCAGAAATAAAGGGAAGCAGAGACATACACATGAATTTTATTGTGTAAAAATACATTCGTAGTTATATTAGTTTATAGACACTGCAGTGATATAAATGTAGGAAATAAGGATGTATATTTGTATGAATATAGACATGAATATTAGCATAGGTATTGAAATGAATACGAACATGAATGGGTAAGAATATGAATACTAATATATATAAAATACAAATATTCTTATATAAATAAAATGTAATCACAAATATATACTGTACATATATATGTATATATATATGTATATATATGTATATATATAATATTTATCATTATATGTATGTATATATTAATATAGATATAAATGTAAATATAAATACAAATACAGATATAACTAAATATAGATATGAATATAAAATATAAATGTAAATGTAAATAACAATATAAATATAAATACATACAAATATAAATATATATATAAGTAAATACAAATATAGATATAAATATAAATGAAAATATGATTGTACATGTAAATGTTAATATAAAACTATTGATGTAAGTATAAATGTAAATATATAGGAATATGCAAATGGATTTAGGTACATTATATATATATATATATAAATATATATATATATATATATATATATGTATATATATATGTATATATGTATATATATATATATATATGTATATATAATATGTATACATGTATGTGTGTGCGAGTATAGATATGTATATATATATATATATATATATATATATATATATATATATATATATATATATATGCGAAGACATCCTGACAGGTTGTAAGAGGAGTAGAGGGAAACACACAAGTAGAACAGGAGTTTATTCCTTGACTAGTTTCGCACAGTGATGCTTCTTCAGAAAGAATGGTTTGCATTACTTCATATATATATATATATATATATATATATGTATATATATGTACATATATATATATATATACATATACATATATAAATATATGTATATATATATATGTATATATATATATATATATTAATTCGTATATATAGATAGAATGTAAATACATATATATATATATATATATATATATATATATATACATATATATATATACATATATATATATATATATATATATATATATATATATATATAAACATAAGTATAGATACATATATGAATATAATATTATTATTATTATGAAGAATATATACATGTAGATATAAATATAAATATAGATACATATATAAATATATTAATATCAGTTCAGATATAAATATATGTATAAGCATATATATGAATATCAATATAATTGTAAATATATATATATAGATGTAATATAGATATATAAATAAATGTTTATATATGTATAAATCTAAATTTAAATACAAATACAAAAAAAACATATACAAGTTTGCTCCAGGCAGGGCTTTTCACGGAAAATGTCGTGGGTCTACAGCACGCCATTCCTACACACAATTTGTACAATTTGATTCCTGATTGAGTACCCACTGAGACTCCTTTAGCGTTCCGCAGATGGATGTGCCGATATCTTGTGATATTAAATATCTTATCCTCTCCTCTCTCTCCATCATCCCCTATCTTCCCCTTCCCCACACCCTCCTCCTCCTCCTCTCTCTCTTCCCTCATCTCAGCTTACTCCCCTCTTTGCCCTCTCCCTCCTCTTCCTCCTCCTCGAAGTCTTGTCCTCATCCCAGACTCCTTCTGTTTTTTTTTTCATTTTGCGCTACATCCTCCCTTTCCTTTTTCTCTTACCTTTCTTCTCCTCCTCCTTTCTCCTCCTTCTTTATTTATCCTCATTCTCTTCCTATTCCTCTTTCCCTGTTTTATCCTATTACTAGTATTCCTTATCTTTATCTTCCGCTTTGTCCTCTACCATCTCCTTGTTTTCCTCTTTGTTCTCCACTACCCTCCTTGTCCTCTTTCATCTCCTAGACCACTCCTTGTGGCTCATTATAACCCGTCTTCTTGCTTCACCCACTTAGGTCTTCATACTTAAACCTCGAAACATTCCAGTCATCATTAGTGTTTACAGGAACAAGGTTCCGTCTTCTTAGTCCGGCATTCATCAACTTATTGTCTTCGTAGACGTTTCGGTGGCCACCCGGAGTGTCTCAGCCACAAGCTCGCCCTAGCTTCTGAAGTGCTCATGGTGTGGTGGCTCTATCGCGGCGTGTCTCTCTCCCTCTCTTTCTCTCTTTCTCTCTTTCTCTTCCCTCTCTCTCTCTCTCTCTCTCTCTCTCTCTCTCTCTCTCTCTCTCTCTCTCTCTCTCTCTCTCTCTCTCTCTCTCTCTCTCTCTCTCTCTCTCTCTCTCTCTCTCTCTCTCTCTCTCTCTCTCTCTCTCTCTCTCTCTCTCTCTCTCTCTCTCTCTCTCTCTCTCTCTCTCTCTCTCTCTCTCTCTCTCTCTCTCTCTCTCTCTCTCTTTATCTTTCCTGTTTCCAAACCTTCCCTACTCCTCTCCCCTCTCGCTTTTCGGATTCCCTCCTGTTTGTGTTGACCCTTCGCCACAAAAGAAACTCAATTTCCAATTCCCAAGACTGTTCCCGATCCGGAGGACTATTCCCAAGGCTAAGGAGCCCATTGGCGATCACCTTAGCGCTGATGGCGCTGCCCAATATGGGAAATGCCAGGTGGTCCTCCCGCAGCCGCCCCTGTTATTGCACTTCCCTCCCGACACACCTCCTCCCAACCTTCCTCTCCCGCTCCGCAGTCTCCTCCTTCCCCCTCCAACCCCAACCCAGCGCCCCATTGTTTCCTACAGCAAAAGGAATCATTATTTTTTTTACCTCGTTTAGGAATGTCTTTTTTATGAGCCACAACGCCCTCTGTTATCGTTATTTCACATCTCGATGCGCACCTGTGGTTTTGTCTGCCTGGGCTGCTTCCGCCTCCACCTAGCTCGTCCGAAGACGGAAGAACGAACTGTTTCCTCCCTTAGAAGAAAAAAAAAAAAAAAAAAAAAGTTGGCCGTCTTGTTTCGTAGAGCTGTGTCAGCGGCGGCGGCGACATCGACAACAAAACGACGATGAAGACGACGTCGATTAAGACTATAACGACGACTAAGACTACGAATAAGACTACGTCGACAACTTAAACGACGTAGAATAAGATGAAAACGAGACAACGACAATGACTATGACAACGACAATGACAAGGACTACGACAATGACAAGGACAAGGACTTCGACAACGACAATGACAAGGACTTCGACAACGACAAAGACAAGGAATTCGACAACGACAATGACAAGGACTTCGACAACGACAATGACTTCGACAACGACAATGACAAGGACTTCGACAAAGACAAGGACTTCAACAACGACAATGACAAGGACTACGACAACGACAGTGACAAGTACTACGACAATCACAAGGACTACGACAACGACAAGAGCTACTACGTCATCGCCGCCTCCGCCACCTCCGCCGCCGCTGACGACGAAGACGACGACCTCCCTCCCTCCCAGTGACATCGTTGACCTGTCGTGCAAGAGCTCTTAGCTCCCCAAGAAAGACACTACCGTTAGTGCCACGATAAACGTTACAGTCTACGGTGGAACCGTTTCGTGTCAGGGATTAGGTGTTAAAGACCGTAGGCCATTAAAGATCTGGGGGACGGTTAAGGAGGCCTGATGGGTCGTTACAGGGTTACGGGTGACGGGCTGTAGCCCTACGAGTTGCGTAGTAAGTGTGGGTTTCTCCCTGTGTGTGTGCGATCCGTGTTGTTTATTTTTTCCCGGGAATGGTAGCATATGATATATCAGCTTTCACGCTAGGATGACTTATGAAGATCCTCCAGCTTCCATTGTATACAGGACTTTCCGTGAGGGGCGAGCCGGAGCTGGGTTGAGGGAAGTTGGGGGTTGGGGGGAGGATGTACTGACTGTGCCATCGATGTTCTGCTCTTTCCCGACCGATTTGAATTTTGTCTTCACTCAACTTGCAAATGGGTGCAGGATATCAGGTTTCGAGCCTTTGATTCTGTAGGAAAAGAAGTATCTCATTATGGTAATTCAGTCCTGTCGTTCCGACCCACGTAGGGTGATGCAAGTTGGTATCAAACATAGAAGAGGTCAAGGTCCTATGGCAACTAGAATGAATAGTTTGAAGCACAGTCCGATAATCTTAGAATTTCTTGGAATTTTTTTTCCTCCATTTCACTCGCTTGTCGACCGGTGTACGAAAGTTTAGATTCTTCTTCCTCTTCTTCTTCTTCTTCTTCTTCTTCTTCTTCTTCTTCTTCTTCTTCTTTTCCTTCTTCTTCTTCTTTCAAAGTCGCATGGCCGCAAAATAGTAGTGTTAGGTCTGTATGCTACACGATCCAGATAATGAATACTATATTACCTCTGAGGAATTCAGATATTTTGCTAGAACTCCCTTTTAGTAGAGAATAAAAGGAAGAAATCGTGTACGGTCTTCTAAGAATCTGGTTTAGATTTGGTAGTCCACGCATCCACTCAAAGTTGAATCCGCAAGTCACATGTCGGCTTCCCTTTTGGTATGGACCTGAGGCAACAAGCTCCACCCGATTACAAAGGATTAGAAAGGCGGAGCATGCCGACAGGAGACCTTTTGGTCCGTATCTAGGTCGGATGCGAAAAAATCATAATGATAAGTCAATAAATGAATGAGTCGATAACCACTTGTATAGATTTCATTCTGACACTTCCATGTTATTCTATTCGTTTGAGTGAAGGGTCCTGAGAGTCCTGAGATAGTAATTTACCGCTTCTGTTGTGTTAGAAATAATACTATTTTGTTTATATAAGAACATCGAGCTAAGTACGGTCTCCACCTCGAATGACCCCGTAAGTAGACTGAATTCCATCGCAAGTAAGTCAAACCGTGAAGCACAACCCGTAGAGTATGTTATGGTACTTAAAGCGTATTCTTATTTATGTGATTATTCATTTCGATGTCATACTGCGAGTTTGTTTATTGTATGCCGTATTCTGGGAGATGTTGGACTTCTTTATTTAATTATCTTATTTATTTGTTTATTCATTTGTTTATCTATGTTTCTATTCATCTGTCTATTCAACAATTTATTTGGTTGTATGTCTGTTTGCTTATCTATTCCAATTGTCTATATATTTTGTTAGGATGATGAGGAATAGTGTTCCCGACATAAGTAGTTTACAGCTACGAGGAACCACTTACATTAGCTCCTTCCCTCCCGTGATATTATCTGTTTTGCATTACCCAGAAGAAGAAAAAGTCCACAACTCAATCAATGCTTCTGAAGAAGCAAATTCACGTACTTTTCCGCGTGATTGGCATTACCACTTTTACCAAATTCCTTGTGTCTGACCCGCTTCCAGGAGCCAAGACGCTCAGCCCACATTTTGCCCTGTATCCTCCCACCTCCGGGTCCTGAATTATTTGCCCTTCGAAGATTAGACCGAATTAGAGTTGGGTTAATTATGTTTACATATTATGAATGCTCTTTGTCCGTGTTTACTTTCGTGTATGCATACGTGAGACTGCGTGTTCGTGTGTTCGCACACTCCTATACTCATGTCATGTATGATAAGAAATATGTCAAGAATTAAACCAGTGCAGGGGTTGACAGAGACCAAAAGCAGGTTAACAAAGGAGTTTAACGTGGAGATTAACCTATAAGGTAGTGAAGAAATGAACGGTGCCAGGCACTGCCTCAAGAATTATTCTCTGCAGAAAAATATGTTCATATATATTTTTTTTCTTCATGCGATATTTGCACTGAGTGAGTGTAATGACCTCAGATTGAGGGTCGTTCTTCTTAGATAGGGCTGAGAGACAGGCGAAGTGACGGGTGTCCCGATTGGTTGTGTAACTGTGAGTGGCTCCATGGACGGGTCGTTGTCTCGAAGTTCTCTGGAAGGCTTTGAGAACGAGAGGGAGAGTATTCTTTGGCCTCTTAGCGAAGAAACTAAAAGACATCGTGGTTTCTCCACAAATTCATTAAAAAAAATAGGTGGAGCCTAATATGGAGTCATGTTTTGTACAGAAAGTCGTTCGTACACCAATTATATATTCTCTACTGAATATGGTCTTCGAAACTGCCTATGGCTCTAATGACATTTGTCGTTCAAGGAATAAGGACATGATTGTAGAAAATTATCTTTTTTTCTTTCTTTTCATAGGCTCTCACGAAGAAATTTTGATACGTTTTCGTTACCGATATTTTATATATATTAGCTGGAGGTTATTATATTGTTATCTCTCCTTTTATAGGAATGAGGTAGAACAGCAAGACAAGTGATAAAAAGATAGACATTCAGTTAAAGACGAACATAAAAGGACACAGACAAACAGACAGACAGGCAGACAGACAGGTAGACAGACAGACAGGCAGGCAGACAGACAGAGACAGATAGATTCAAGCACAATGGTAAACACAAGTAAACAGAAAACACGCACACAGACATACACACACGCACACACACACACACACACACACACACACACACACACACACACACACACACACACACACACACATACAAACACAAATACAGAGAGAGAGAGAGAAAGAGAGAGAGAGGAAGAGGAAAAGAAAGAGCCTTGTGCGTGCTTCCTCTTCATTGAGTCGTGTCCTCAAGTGACGAAAACAGGAATCATCGCCAGCAAAGGGTTGACGGAAGACCCTGATAGCCGGGATGGTGGTGAAAGGGGAACGGGGTTGGGGGGGTGGGGGTGAAGAGGAGGAGGACAGTAGGAGAAGGAGGGGAGGAGGAGTAGGGGGAGGAGGGGGCGGGTGGAGGAGACAGAGGAGAGGGGGAGGGACGGGTTAGGAGGTGGGGGAGAAGGAAGTCGGAAGCGACAAGGAAATGCAGGGAAGAACGCACAGTGGATGGAATGCGCACAGTTGTTCTTGTGGGAGACGGGATGTTCGCACGGGAGGGGGGAGCGTGTAGGACTCTTCACCGGTGGCTGTGATTGTGGGGCTTATGGGTATTGTTCCTGTGGGTCGGGGGTTGAAAAGAAGGTGACTGCGTTTTTTTTTTTTTTTTTTGGAGGTTATGAGTAGAGGGTATTGTAGTATTTGGTATGACTTGATATATTGTTGTGAAAGCTATAAAGACAGCAATAAAGGTAATGGTTGGAATAGATATTTACATGATTGTAGGTATGTACATGATGATTGTGTACATGTACGTACAATGTACATTCGTACTCTGGCACATACATGCACACACACACGCGCGCGCAAGCACACACGCACATACATAAGCACACACACAAAACACACACAAACACACACACACGCACGCACACACACACACACACACACACACACACACACACACACACACACACACACACACACACACACACACACACACACAACAACACACACACAGACACACACACACACACGCACATCAATATATATATATATATATATATATATATATATATATATATATATATATATATATATATATATATATATATATATATATATATATATATATATATATGCACAAAAATACTGGCTGTCATGAACATATATGTTCCGACCTTTTTTTTTTTAAGTGTTTGATTACAATGGCAACATTAGTTTTGTTTCTTTAGATGTCTGCAGTTTATCCAAGCTTGTTTTCTCTTCTTACTTTTACAAATACCATTGAAAGTTGCATAGCAATGATATTTCAGAAGATAATTGAGGTTTTATATGCAAAACAAAATTTACTAAACTACGATAGTATACTATATTAAGCATAATTTTATTGTCTAGAAATAGTAGCTGATATTTTGTCCTTGTATTCCCTTCTGAAACTAATGAGAAAATATAAGTATAAAAGCATGTGACATGATTATAGGAATCCGCTAGAAATACAATGAGGTGTGTGATTACCTACTGTGAGCTACTTGATCATAACGCACAAATGACCATATATTCCCATCATAGTAGTGTCCCATCTTCCTCGGTATTTTTTCCCATTACAGCAATGTCTTATGGAATTTCACACCATGTTATTCACTCACGGCTCCCAAGTTTTTACGGAAAAATCCAAATATGAATGCAAAAAGTGCTCCTTTAATTACATTCTACATCCCAAGTTCTTATAATCTTACAAAAATTTTGGTACTAGCTGCTTATAGTTGGGATCTTTATTATTACCAAGGAATCCATCAACTCTTGAAATGCACACCACGCTTCTTTTTGACATCACTCATTGCATTCTCAAATAAATACACAACCCTTAATTATGGTCTCTGATAGTTTCAGAAAGAGTAGACGAATCTCTTGAAATGCCTTTCCACCATGGTCTAATGCTTTCACAATCTGTTTGACCAAACCAACTTTTATACGAAGTGGGGGTAGCATCAGTTTGGTAGACTCTACAAGAGGCTTTCTAATAACATTAAGGTGTCTTGGCTGCAAGTCATCTTGAGGGGGACCCTTTCACTTTGTAGTAGTGTTCATTATCAGCCCGACTGTCCCATAGGCAAATAAAATATGAATGATTGGTGTACCTACCCTGTAATCCAAGTAAGAAGGGGAACGTTTTAAAAACACCACAAACATCACATTTAAAAACATTGTAGCTTACCTTCTCGTGAAGCCTTTTTAGATTGTCACATTCTTCCTTCATCTTTACCGAGTATGCTATAGGCAGGGTTGGATACTAATTCCCATTATGTGCCCATTGTTCAGGGTTATTCCCAATTCTAATAGCAGTACATACATACATATATCAAAGGCTTTTTCCCCCTACACGGGGGGGGGGGGTAGCCAAAAGAAAAATGCATAGAAACCACTCCCACCCATTTCATTTCCTATATATTCCACTCCCCTCCACCCTCTAATAGCAGTAAATATATTAATATCTTCGCAGTATACGTCGAATTCCTCATGGCGTTTCTTGTATACTGTTGTTCTACAATCCCCCTCCCAACAGATTTCATTTACTCAGTCTGGATGCTAAAATCTCAGCTCCTGATTTATTGATGCCCAAGTCCCTGATGAGGCCATCCAGTTCACGTTGAACTGGAAATTGTAGTTGGGTAGGCCTACTCAGTATTGGCTCAAAATTGTCATCCATTTCTTCATTGTCACAACCTCCCCACTCTTCTGATGAGACCTCCATCATATCCTCTTTATGAAAAAAATGCCTTTAGTAACTGGAACATAAATATAAATTGTATGTGTAATCGCATTACAAGGAACCATAGTCAGATGTTTTGGAAGATTTCAATATTGATTCTGTTACAAAGAATAAGAGTTCACGATTTGATAAGATTTACTTACATTTTCTGGAGGCCGTGGAAGCAGTAAGGTATCATCATGTGGTACAGGTGTAATAGAAGATATATTGTTGAAGTATGGAAGGATTTTCTTTCCTTAGCTTCTCTGTACTTTGATATGTCAATCATGCAAAAGTAGCAATCATCGTGAGGTATTTTTTGGCTCTCGACAAACACTTGGCACAGCAAATGGCACTGCTTTTCTTGCACCTCTTAGCCATGCATCTAAACTTGATCGATAACTTCCACATATCACGTGAAGGGTCCATGGTTTTTCTTGGTCCCCCCATACTCATTCCAAAGTACAGTCCATAAGCAACCCAGTACTTCACACCTTTTACAATTTTATGTGATACATGCTTAGGTCCAACATAGAAACCACACACATAACAGAATGAATCTGGTGAATTCCTGCATCCTCTTGTAGCCATGGTCAAGAACGTCAATATTTATAGTATAAACCTGAAAAAAAGGAAAATTGTAAGCGACAATTGTGTGTTTTCCGTACCCCATACATTTCTTCATATTAGTATAATTTTCTATATCACTAAAACGGTCGATGGTAGAAAAAAAAGCAAATACATATTTGAAACCAGCGCAAATTTTTGCATCAGAAACACAAAAAATTAAGAGAAACAAATAATTCATGATGTCTTTTTTTTACCCGGTATTATAAGTAAATGTACAATCCTAATGAATATGACTAAGCGTCTGGAATGCATACTGAAAATGACATTGCATTTGCTTTATATCACTGGAACAGATGATGATGATGATTGAGCGTGTCTGAGGACACTTAAGTATTTGTGAGTTTGCGCGATTTTACATATTTGTATGATTTTTATTTTCAAATATACACTCAAATTTCACAGTTGACCGACAACAATGTCTTGTTCCTCGTTGATAACAGATGGCCCCTTATCACTTCGTCCTTACTGCCTCGCAAATACAATCAGCGTTCTATTGAATATATGAAAGATAAAATCGATATCACGTAGATTCATTTGAAGTTTGAGTTGCTGTATTGGGATTTTAATTTATCTTATTTTCTTTCATTTTATTTTATTTTATTTTATTCTATTTTATTTTATTTTATTTTATTTTACATTATTTTCTTGTGTGTGTGTGTGTGTGTGTGTGTGTGTGTGTGTGTGTGTGTGTGTGTGTGTGTGTGTGTGTGTGTGTGTGTGTGTGTGTGTGCGTGTGTGAGTGTGTGTGTGTGTTTGTGTGTGTGTGTTTGTGTGTGTGTGTGTGTGTGTGTGTGTGTGTGTTTGTGTGTGTGTGTGTTTGTGTGTGTGTGTGTATGTGTGTGTTTGTGTGTGTGTGTGTGTGTGTGTGTGTGTGTGTGTGTGTGTGTGTGTGTGTGTGTGTGTGTGTGTGTGTGTGTGTGTGTGTGTGTGTGTGTCTGTGTGTCTATGAGTGTGTATGTGTATGTGTATAGTTGTAAAGGGAAGGTATGCTTCAACATGAATCTAAAAAGTGGTTTACTTACCTAAATATTCATATATCGGCAGGACGAGAGATTGTTCCCGTGCCTACCCAAAAGCAATGCCATATGTCTACCATCAGGAAGTTGGTTCCGTCCTCCTGGTCCCAGAGGGCTCATGAATCTAGGCTCTCAAACGTGTAGATAGTAAATGGTTACCCTTTTCAATGGGGGAAAAGCCAGTAGATGAAAAGAAATATATGTATATAGGTTCATACATACCAATAATTTCTGTATATATGCTTAGATATATATATAACCTCTGAGTACGCGTACAGATAAATGGGGGTATTTGTGTATACATATGAATGTGTGTGTGTGGGTGTGTTTATGTGAACGAGAATGTGTGTGCTGGGTACGTTGGCTTAGTTGTGGCAGTTTATGGAAGCGGATAAATGTTGTATAGTTACGAGTTTTTATGAGAAGTAGAGTTTGCTCGGACCAAATCCACCGTTCTACGAGCCCCGGTGTGGTATATGTTCCTACCCCGAGAGCCAAAAGCCCCTTTTTTTTATGTTCATCATTGAAGTATTTCGATTTTGCGCAGTTTATGTCGGTA
>NC_134785.1:8580994-8598494 GCF_046742065.1 Oratosquilla oratoria | reverse complement strand
CGTACTCGGAACCTTTCTGTCTTGTAATACTCTAAGCACGAGATCGAGCGTAAAGCTAGATTGCTCATCATTAGGTGTTTAGAAAGGGAAGGAAATGAGATTAGACAAGTCAAGAAATGGTTAGGAAATTTTAGTTTTGCTAACAGAAATAACGCGGGTGATGCGCGTTGTAGGAAAATGGATGATGTTTGATGATTTTGCCTTGTCGAAGGTAATGGAGTATTGCTTTTTTGGGGGGAGAAAAGTTCGCGGAAGTGATCTTATTGGGAATGAGAAATAGAATGATATAAAGAAATGTAAAGGATGAGACGGGTCGTAAAAAAACATATTGAAAAAGGTTAAAAAAAATGAACGAGTTGATTGGAGGAGATGAATAGAGAAGGGTGATTATAGTTGAATGATATCATAGGGTTTTGTGGATTTAAGTGGGTGAGAATCACCAGCTGGTTTTTTGGTGGGACAAAATGTTGGCGCGTGTATATCTCCATACATATGTCTTCATACGGAGGGAGTCTAAGAAATATTGGCGAGAAGATTAGTTTCACGTGTTATTTTTTTTCCGGGAGATTATTTTCGCAACATCCTAGAGTATTAAATGTGGAAGTAAACACCAGGAGCCTCATAACTCAGGATAGATTATTGTAGAATTTCAAGAAGAAAATTTGGAATTAATGATGATGAGGGTTAGGTCGTTGAGGATGATGACGCAAGAGAGAATGAAAAATGGCTGGGATGAGTCAAGCTTCAAGAGAAGATGCAAATAGAAACAATGATGTAAAGAATGTAAAGAAGATAAAAGGAGATGTGTCCTCGAAGTAAGACGTAATAGGTAGATAATTAAAGGAAAAGAGAATGAATATGAGAAATGGGTTAATAAGAGATGGAACAGAAAGAAAGACAGCAGAGAAGGATCAATATATATATATATATATATATATATATCTATATATATATATATACACAGATATATATATATATATATACACATAGCGTTTGCTCTCCCGTAATCAAGATATAAATCGTCTTATAAACTAAAACAAAATCACTTAAGAACACCACAATTTTGAGGAGGTTAAAGGAAGGATTTTTGAGGAGAATGGGTTGAGGAGTAAGGAAAGGATGGGGCGACGAAAAGTAAGAAAAGGAGGTTAGATAAAATTAAGAAGAAGAAAAAAAAAGAAGAAGTAAAGAGAGTCTAGGCGAGACAGGAAGAGCTTGTGAGGGAGGTGCAGGGCGTCGCTGGGTCCCTGTGCTTATTATTTGCTCCCCTGTTGGTCGATAGCCTACGCACCTGAGTCCCCTTAAATGGCCAGCCCACTTTACCATATGCCAACCATTACTTGTGCCACCCAGACCCCCTTCTCCTTTCTTCCCTACCCTCCTTCTCTGCCCTTCCTCCCTCCCTCCCTTCCTCTCTACTTTTACTCCATCCTTCCCTATCTCCCTCTCTATCTTCCTATCTCTTTTTCTTCTTCCTTCTCTCTATTCTTCCCCTCCCTAAATGCTTTCCTTCTTCCCTATCTGACTCCCACAACCCGGCTTCATTGTCTCCCTCTCTCTCTCTCTCTCTCTCTCTCTCTCTCTCTCTCTCTCTCTCTCTCTCTCTCTCTCTCTCTCTCTCTCTCTCTCTCTCTCTCTCTCTCTCTCTCTCTCTCTCTCTCTCTCTCTCTCTCTCTCTGTCTCTCTCTCTCTCTCTCTCTCCCTCTCTCTCTCTCTCTCTCTCTCTCTCTCTCTCTCTCTCTCTCTCTCTCTCTCTCTCTCTCTCTCTCTCTCTCTCTCTCTCTCTCTCTCTCTCTCTCTCTCTCTCTCTCTCTCTCTCTCTCTCTCTCTCTCTCTCTCTCTCTCTCTCTCTCTCTCTCACTCACACTCTCTGTTACTCCCTCTATCTTTCATTTGTTCTTTCTCTCCTTCGTTCCTTTCTTTATTTCTTCCCTAGGGTTTTCCCTGTTCCCATCTGTTCTGCTTTAGCCTCAGATCTTCTTTTCGCTCCCTCCCCGCCCCACACTCTTCCTTGCCCACGTCCTCGTCCTCGTTCTCACTGTCCTCGTTCTCGTCATCACCCAATCCTTCGGCGTCCTCGCACTTCTAGTCTTCGTCGTCCCCTTTCCCTTTTTTCGCCCTCGTTCTTTGTTGTCCTCCACGTCTTATCAGACGTCTTCGACTCTTCGGCTTTAACGTCTTTTACTTCTTTTATACCTTCTTCGTCTCCCGTTCCTTTATACCCTTAACCGGCTGGAGCAACTGTACATATTCTCCTCTCTCTCTCTCTCTCTCTCTCTCTCTCTCTCTCTCTCTCTCTCTCTCTCTCTCTCTCTCTCTCTCTCTCTCTCTCTCTCTCTCTCTCTCTCTCTCTCTCTCTCTCTCTCTCTCTCTCTCTCTCTCTCTCTCTCTCTCTCTCTATCTCTCTCTCTCTCTCTCTCTCTCTCTCTCTCTCTCTCTCTCTCTCTCTCTCTCTCTCTCTCTCTCTCTCTCTCTCTCTCTCTCTCTCTCTCTTTTTTTTTTTTTTTTTTTTTGTCACCTTTCCTCCTCTCTTATTAATTTGATATTTTTATTCTTATTCTTTTTTTCGTTTCTTATCTTCCCCACCTCTCACCTCCAGCATCTTTTGCATCTTTCATCCCTCCTTCCCATCTACTTCCATCTACTTCCACCTCATCCTATCCCTTCCACTCTCCTCCACTCCTCCCTTCCCGGGCTTAACCTACACTTCCACCCAATCCTCTTTTCTACGCAACCGTTTTTCTCTCACGATCTCTCTCTCTACCTGAGTCTCAAACCTTCTCTTCTTTTTCCTCATTCTCCAGCCCATCCCTGTCCTGAAAATCCTTCTGTCCTCCTTGTACTCCTCTTTTCCTTCCTTTTCCTTCTTCTCTTCATCTTTCTCTTTTTTCTCCTCCTCCTCTTCGTTCTTTTCCTTCTCCCAATCCTCCCTTTTCTTCTTCTCTTCTTCCTTTTCCTCCTTCTCTTCCTCTTCCTCCTTTTTCTCCTCCTGTCCTTCGTTCTTTTCCCTCTTCTCCCAGTCCTCCCTTTTCTTCTTCTTCTTCCTCCTTTTCCTCTTTCTCTTCATCTTCCTCTTTTTTCTCCTTCTCCTCTTCGTTCTTTTCCTTCTTCTCCCAATCCTCCCTTTTATTCTTCTATTCTTCCTTTTCCTCCTCCTCTTCATCTTCCTCCTTTTTCTCCTCCTCCTCTTCATTCTTTTCCTTCTTCTCCCAATCCTCCCTTTTCTTCTTCATCTCTTCTTCCTTGTCCTCCTCCAATCAAACTTCCTCCTTATCATCTTCCTCCTCATATTTTCACCATCCCTCCCAAACATCCTCTTCCTCTTCCCAAACCATATCTTCCTTCTTCTCCTCTTCTCCTCTTCTTCCTTACCTATTATTCCTCCTTCCACCCTTTCTCATCCTTCGCAGTCTTATTTTCATCCTCCTCCTCCTCTTCCTATTCCTTTTATGTCTCCTCCTCCTCGTCTTCCTCCTCTTTGTCTTTTTCCTCCTTCCCCTTTATCCTCCTCTTGTTCTTTGAGGCTCTCTCCTTCCATCTGACCTCTGACTTGATCTTCCTTTTCTTTTCCTTTCCATTTCCTTTCTTCCCCTCCAGCGCTTGCTCTTCTTCCCACTGAAATCCTCCTCCTTCTCCTTCTCCTCTTTCTCTTCTTTCTCCTCTTTCTTCTCTTTTTCCTCCTCCTTCGCTTCCTTCTCCTCCTTTTTCTCCTTCTTCTCCTTCTTCTCCTTCTCCTCTTTCCTCTCCTTCTCCTCCTTCTTCTCCTTCTTCTCCTTTTTCTCCACCTTCTGCTCCTTCTCCTCCTCCTCCTCCTCCTCCTTTTTCTCCTCCTCCTCCTCCTCCTTCTCCTCCTCCTCTTTCTCCTCCTCCTCCTCCTTCTCCTCCTCCTCCTTCACCTCCTCCTCCTCTCCTTCCCGCTCCCTTCCCCACTTCTCTGTCCTTCTTTCTCAACATTCCGAATCTCCTCCCGAAGAGGAAGCTACGCTGTGTCCTGCAGAAGGAAGTTCCTGTCCCTCTCCTTCCTTTCCCCTCTCCTTCCTATCCCCTCTTCCTTTCCCCTCTTCCCCTTTCCTTGTATTTTGACTCTTCCAATCTCTCTTCCTCTATCTCCAACTCCTCTATGTTCCTCTCTCTTCTCTTCCCTTCCCATCTCTTCTTCTGCTCTCCTTTTCCTTCCTTCTGTGTCTTCACTTACCTTATCCCCCCTCTCTTCCCCTCTCTTCTCCTCTCTTCCCTTTCCCGTTCTTTCCATTCCCTTGTTTCTTCTCCCCCTCCCTTCCCTCTTCCCTCCCTCCCTCCCTCCCACCTCTTCCTCCTCAACAAGTATCCTCCTTTCCTTCCCTTTTCCTTTCCTTTTCTTCCTTTTCTTTCCCTATAGTCTCCTCTTTTTCTCTCCAATTTGTCTTTCTTTACATCACTCAATTTCTCTTTTTTCTCTTTCTCTCTCTTCCCCCTTTACCTTTCTTCCTCATCTGCCAATCCCTCCCTTCCCTTTACTTTTCCCTTCCCTTCCTTTCCTCTCTTCCCTTCCCTTCCCTTCCTTTCCTTTCTCTTCCCTTCCTTTTCCTTCCCTTCCCTTCCCTTCCCTTCCCTTCCCTTTCCTTCCCCTTTCCCTTCCCTTTTCCCTTCCCTTCCCTCCCCTTTTCCCTTCCCTTCCCTCCCCTTCTCTTCCCTTTCCTTCCTTCCCTTCCCTTTCCTTCCTTCCCTTCCCTTCCCTTCCCTTTCCTTCCCCTTTCCCTTCCCTTTTCCCTTCCCTTCCCTCCCCTTCTCTTCCCTTTCCTTCCTTCCCTTCCCTTCCTTTCCCTTCCCTTCTCTTCCCTTCCCTTCCCTTCCCTTCCCTTCCCTTCCCTTCCCTTCTCTTCCCCTCACAGTTTTTCATCTGGTTGGGCCCGGGCTGCCCTCCTTACGGCCGACTGGTCCCTTGCTCCTATAAACTGTAATATGTTAACTTTTCTCTCCCTTCTTTACCGTCTCCTTCTCCCAAGCTGTCGTAATTTCCTTTCTTAGCGCGCGTTAGCTGTTCTTTCTTTCTCTCTCCTTTTGTCACCACTCTTCCCTATCCTTCCATTTTTTTTTTTTTTTTACTTATGCTATTTACCCCTTTTTGATCCCAAATGCAAAATGTCGTACATTCTTTTGCTTTCGTTTATTGGTCTTTGTTGTCTTCCTTTCCCGCCCCTCCTCATCTTCCTCTTCCTCATCTTCCTCCTCCTCATTCTCCTTCTGTTTCTCCTTCTCACCATCTTCCTCCTCATCTTCCTCCTCCTCCTCCTCATTCTCCTTAACCACTTCCTCATCCTTCTGTTTCTCCTTCTCATCATCTTCATCCTCATCTTCCTCCTCCTCCTCATTCTCCTTAACCACTTCCTCATCCTTCTGTTTCTCCTCCTCCTCATCTTCATCCTCATCTTCCTCTTCCTCATCTTTCTCTTCCTCCTCCTTCTGTTTCTCCTCTTCCTCCTCGTCATAATCATCTTCCTCTTCCTCATCTTTCTCCTCCTCCTCCTTCTCCTTAACCACTTCCTCCTCCTTCTGTTTCTCCTTCTCCTCCTCGTCATAATCATAATCATCATCAAATTATCTCGTCCTCCCCCCAGCTCCGGCCCAATCCCTCACCCCTCAACTCCTCCTCACCTCCTTTGCTGGTCCCCTTCCCGCCTTCCCCTTCCCGCCTTCACCTTCCCCCTTACGCCCTCTCCCACCCCGACTCGGCCGGTTGTTTGCCGTTCTCCTTTCTGGCAATTTACGTTCAAATTGCCATCCCCTGTTAAACATCACACGACTGTCGAGAAGGGCAGTATTCATATTGGTGCATCACGCTCCCTTATCTTCCATGCCACTTCGGAACACTTGAGGAGGAGAAGGAGGGTGAGAAATAGGGGTAGAAGAAGAAAAAGAAGAAGGAGGAGGAGGAGGAAGGAGAAGAGAAGGAGAGTTAGAAGAAGAAAAATAAGATGAAGGAGAAGGAGGAGTATGCAGGAGGAGAGAAGGAGAGGTACAAGAAGAAAAATAAGGAGGAAGAAGAGGAAGAAGAAGAAGGAGAGAATGAGACGTAGAAGAAGAAAAAGAAGATGAAGGGGGAAGGAGGAGGATGAAGAAGAAGGAGGGGAGAAGGAGAGGTAGAAGAAGAATAAAAAAAAGGAGGAGTAGGAGGAGGATGAAGTAGAAGGGGAGAAGGAGATGTAGAAGAAGAAGAATAAAAGAAGAAGGAGGAGGAGGAGGAGAGAAGGAGAGGGAAGAGGAGGAGTAAGAGGAGGTTAAGGGAGCTTGACCTCTAGTTAGCTCGTCTTTGACGAAAACCGACTCTGGTAACCTTCAGCGCCACTAACCATCAGCACCGCTTGCTCCTTCAGTAATTTTTTATTTCATTATTTATTTATCTTTACTCTTTCTTATGTTTTAATGCATTCTATAAACAGTTTTATTCCGTTGAGGGAACAGTTTCGGCACAGAATTTGCTTTCCTTCAGTCGAAAGACTTCTGTCCCTAACTGGATCCCTCATCTGAACGAAATCTATTGACATAAACAAAAACAAATCCTCCATTTTACGTCATCGGGATGAGCATGTCCATCTCCATAATCCCTGTTTTCATTTTACTCACTTATTAGATTCCACTTACTTGTTTTAGTCGTTATCGTAGTTGAATAGATATCGACTGACTTCCAGTCGAGTTTTTTTCTCTCATTGCCTTGAACCACCATAAGCATGACTCAGAGGGCTTGGCCTTCTTCATTCTTCTTCTTAGGCTATTAAGAGCCACGACAGAGCTTGATGGGGTTCCCATAGTAAGACCCTTGTTTGGCACACCCACTGCACCGCCGCCAGGCAACAGTGGCATTCAGTCGTTTAATCCCTTAATCCGAGGGGCTGGCCCTCTACAGGAGAGTCCCTTCTAAGGAAACTACAAAGGTCAAGAAACCGAATCTATTTACCTCGGAGTCCGTCTTTTAGCTGGACGGAATCGTCCAACATCAACTGGAATGATTTTTTCAGTGTATGACCAGGTCGAAAAGGGGTTAGTCATTCAATCAATCAATCAGTCAACTGGGGCAAACGCGTGCTGGCTCTTGGCCCTTTTATGTGGGTCTCGCCGTTCCGGGTCAAACCTTAAAATTATCTGGAACGGTCCTTGTCTGTACCGCCACGCGAACCTTGTCTGTAGCAAGATATCACCTGTAGCTCTCTTCCTTGTCTTTAGTCCAATGTTGCTCATCTTTTTCTCCTTTGCGGTACCTTTGAAACAATTTCTTGGATTACATAATCCCTACATAACAACCCCTGTACTTTTTATCGTTTTTTTAAAGCTTAAACATAATACATGTTTTTCTTTATTTTATTGATAATGCAGAGTCAAGAAAACAAAATTTATAGCAAAAGGGGCACCAAAAAATCCTGTAGTCGGTTCGTCTATCATTATTCTTCAAGAAACACTTCATGAAGGCATACTCTTGTGAAAACCTATAACAGGAATTTGACATTCAGAGTGTGAATCAGCTAAGGAAATGCCGTTTTAGCCCTTTTGTTATGGGAAGCCCTTAGGTTTTTCACCCCGGGCTAAAGACAAACAGTTTCATTTAGATGACATTAGAGTTCTGTGCAGAAAGACGTGTGGAACGATATATTCGTATATCCTTTATAAAGATCTGTCGTATCTTGTCCGTTTAATCCAGGTTTACATTTCTCTCACGGGCCCATCAAATCATTACTAGGCGTAGATATATCCAGGCCAAATGAAATAAGATTTTTGTGAACTTCCGGTTGATGTCTTCGAGTTGTTTAGTTCTCGTAGTATTATAATTTCGCACAAAATAACCTGTACCTCGTATGGTCACGAGGTTGGCAAAGTCTCACAAAGAGTTTAGTCCCTTTACTTTCCACGTAGACTTTCCTCACAGGAGCTTCCATAAACTTACCCATAAAGCCACTTCAAGTTGGCTCAACTCTGCCAACACCTCATACTGTTTCGTCCGTGTTAATAAAAGGCATGCCGTGCCAACAGCTGGGTTAGAGTTATCACTGCCTACAGAAACTATACCAGTAACTTGGTGACCCTACAGGTGGCTGTTGCTATGGAAACCATGTACGTGCACCTTCCCGAAGTATACGTAGCCTCGTCATAACAAGACACGTTCATAATGAATCTGCAAACGTTCAAACTGCCCAGACCAGGTTCTCTCTCTTGTTTTATGCACTAAATTCTTTTTAGTATCGTGCATGGTAGCTCCAACCATGCACCGTCTTGTGATATGGCCTCAAATAGATCCATCCTTACCAACACCAAGAACTTTGTCACATGTCAATAATCAGGTAATTAGTTGTTTAGGTAAACAGAAGGCTTGTTGGAATAGGTTAGGTACGGTCATTCCCGTTTCTTGTTACAAATAGGGAATCGGCTTTCATAATTGCGTCACAGCTTCAGGTACTGATAGGCTTACTACGTACAAAGTAAAGTTAAAGACAAAACTTTCTCCTGATTTCAGTCGTATAAACGAAAACGTTTAGAACAAATGTAAATTATTCTTTGTATTAATTTCCCCAAATTAAATTGGATTTCAGTTAGAGAAATTACATCCTTTAAAAATTGCGTGTAATCAGTTTTATTTCCTTGATTAAATCAGAATGGGTTATCATGAGAACTTTTGTACTTGGCTGTATGTATGCATGCTTATAATTTTCCTTTATCATCCGTTCGTAGAATTTTGTTCCATAAAAGATCTTAGTATAGTTGAATTTAGTCTATACTTTAGCTGGCTTTCATCATAGTTGGAGATTTCACTTTTGATTATTTTTGTTTATTTTTCTGATATAATTCACTTTAGTTTGATATCAATTTATGAGGTTTTACTTATTTTGTTGTTATTTTTGTTTTGATTTTATTTCATACAATTTTTCTTTTGTTTTACCTCATTGAATTTCATTTTCTACCCTTTTATACTTTCTACCATTCCAGCACTAGCTCACTATTACCATGATATTCCTCTACTTTCGTTTGGTTTCGCCCATGAAAAAGAAAGAGTCACTCTTAAGTCTTGGCTACCGACTTATTTGCATAGCAGAGAACCAGTGGACAGGAACTCAGGCCTGACGAAGAGAGCATGTGTCATGCATGTGGATGCGCCACATAGGAGCAATGCTTCAATTGCGGGACTTTTGGTAATCGATCAAAGGATCCTGCATTCCCTGTGTTGTTTTGTTGTATCTGTGTCAAGGACTCTCTATGTAGCCGACCTTCCATTCCTCTTCCTTCTCCTCTTCCTTTTACGCTCTCTCTAACTCCTCTTCTCCTCTTACTCCCTCCTCCTTCTCTCCCCCCCCTTTCTCCTCTCTCCTATTCCGCCTTTTGTTGTATCAGTGTCAAGGACTCTTTGTAGCCGACCTTCCATTCCTCTTCCTTCTCCTCTTCCTTCTCCTCTTCCTTTTACGCTCTCTCTAACTCCTCTTCTCCTCTTCCTCCCTCCTCCTTCTCCCCTCCAATCTCCTCTCTAATCTCCTCTCTCTAACTCCTCTTCTCCTCTTCCTCCCTCCTCCTCCTCCCTTTTCTCCTCTCTCCTATTCCACCTTTAGTTCCTCTCACTCCTCCTCTTCCTTTTCTTCCTCCTCCTGCTTGTCTTATTTCCCATCTACTCCAATCTCCTTCCCCTTGCTCTTCTCCTTACCTTCCTCTTTTTTCTTAACCTCTTCCTTTTACTCATATTTCTCTTTACCATTCTACCTTCCTTCCCCCCTTATTCCCTTATCTACCTTATCTTTATCTTTATCCTTATCCTTCTCAATTTCCCATCCTCTTCCTCCTTATCTTACTCCTCTTCTTCCTATTCTGTTTCCTTCCCTCCTCCTTCTCCTCCTCTTCTATTTTCTTTTCCCCCTTCTCTTCCTCCTTTCCCTCCTTTTCTTCTTTCTCCTCCTCTTCTTCCTCCAAATTCATCTCCTCCTTTTCCTCCTCCTTCTCCACCTCCTCCTCCTCTTCCTATACCTCCTTTTTCTCAACCTCCTCCTCCTCTTTTTCTTTCTACTCTTCCATTTACTCATTCTTCTTCTTCTACTCCTCCTCTGCTTCCTCCTCCTCCTCCTCCTCCTCCACCTTCCCCTTCTCCTCCTCCTCCTCACTTCTTACTACTCTATCTCCTATTCTTCCCACTCTCCTACTCTATCCACTCCTCCTCCTCCTCCTCCTCCTCTTTCTCTTTTTCTTCTATTATTTTCCCTTCCCCTCTTTTTTCTTCTCCCTCTTTTCTTGCTCCTCCACCTCCTCTTCCTTTTCAACTCTTGCTCCTTCTCCTCCTCCTAATCCTCCTGTCCTTGTCCTCTTTTGTCCTCTTTGTTCTCCTTGCTTCTTCTCTACTTCATGTTCCTTCTAGCTTCCCTTTGCCTTCTTCTCATTTCCCTCTTTATCCTAGTTCCCCTCTTTTTCAACCACTCCGCTTCTTTCTCCTCTTTCTACTTCTCATTCCCTCCTCCCCTTACTCCTCCTTCTTTCTCTTCCTTTCCTTCTTCCTTTTACTTCTTCTCCGCCTTCCACATCCTCCTTTTCCTTTTCCTCCTTCTTCTCTTCCTCCTCCTTTATCCTCCTTTTCCCCCCTCCTCTTCCGTCTCTTTCCTTTTCTTTTCCATCTCATACCTTCCTTTCATCTTTCCTTCTCATTTTTTTTCCTCTATTCACTCCCCCTCATCTTCCCTTTTCTTTCCTTTCCCTTTTCCCTTTTTTCCCTAATTTACTTACCTTTTCCTTCGTTTATCCTTCACTACTTCTTCCTCTTTCTCCTTTTCTTTTGCATCTCATCCATTTTCTTTTTCTTATCTACTCGATCTTCCTTCTCCTTTTCTTCCTCCTCCCACTACTCTTCCTTTCCTCTCTTTTTCTTTCTCTTTTTGTAATACCTTCTCTCCTCTACTTTTCCTTTACTCACAAACATCTTTGTCTTCCTTCACTTTAGGTAATTCATGTCCTCCTCCTCCTCATCATCCTCGTTCTTGTCTTCTTACTCCTCCTCCTCCTCCTCCTCCTCCTCGTTCTTGTCTTCTTACTCATCCTCAGCCTCATCCTCATCCTCATCCTCATCCTCGTTCTTGTCTTCTTACTCACCTTCTTACTCGTCATATTCGTCCTCGTCATCATCGTCGTCATTATGGTCGCCGTCACCGTGTCTCATAGTCGTCGTCATTATCATTCCCGTTGTCGTGTCTTCGTCTTTGTCCCACTCCTGTCCTCTTTATGGGTTCCTTCTCCTGCTTTCTTCGGGAGAGCTCGATTTTTTTTTATTTTCATTTTCTTTTGTTCGCGTGTTGTTCCCGTTTTCTATTCCCTCACTTCTCTTCCTCCCCTATATCCACAACTGCAGGTTTCATTCCACCCGTATTCCACCCCCCCCCCCTTCTTTTTTCCAAAATTCCCCGTCACCATTTTCGGTCTATTTCTGACGCTTGCTGCCTTCTTCCCCCCGTCGCTTCCGCACAAGAGTTCCTTGCTTTGTCTTGGCTCTAGGTCTTCCTGAAGACCTTCTTCCCGAAGGGAACTTTTCTTGTTGGGGGTCTTGACCTCCTTTCAATTGTTTTGCGGCCACGGAACACCTGGTCATGACTTGGCATATTTCGCCGCGGGGTGCCTACTTCAGAAGCTTCTGAGAGGTTTATCTTTAAACTCTGCGAGTTCTCTTGAAGGCGTTTTGTCTTCAAGACTTTGACTTTGTTTCAGATACTTTTTTTTTTAGGAATCATGGTCACCGCCTTAGACGTTTCTTCCAGGCACTCCTCGTAATACGGATTAAACGTTTCCCTGTCATTAAACATTGCCTTCTTCATTATCTCCTCCTCCAAATGGCCTCACCGTGGTTGCCAACTTTTTTCTTTTATTTTAAATTTAGCTTATTTATAAATATTCATCTATCTAAAATCTATCTACACACACACACACACACACACACATACACACACACACACACACATATATATATATATATATATATATATATATATATATATATATATACATACATATGTATATATATGCCGCTTACTTGCTACAGAGACTTGTTCTATCTGTGAGTTTGGCCAATTCTATTTTTTAATTATGACCTCCATGATCACCACCACCATCAACATCTCCATCGCCATCATCTTCACCATCACTATCACTATTACCATCAATATCCCAACCATCACTTTCTCTTTCACTGTCATCATTGCCATCATCATCATCATCATTATCACCCTCACCATCCCATTCACAACCAACATCCACCAGGATCTTGTTCCTCCTCGCTAAATGAGCCTTGATCTCTTTCCTTGTAAGAAATTAATTTATTTTTTGTTATTTCTTTGTATATATATATATATATATATATATATATATATATATATATAATATATATATATATATATATATATATATTATTTTCTTGCGTCCGATTTTGCATGGCATATTATTTTTCGATATTTTATTATAATTTTTCTTCTCAAATACACTTTAATTTCCTCACTTTTGTCTTTGGCCACTGTTACTCAATGATTAATTATTCCACACGTCCCTTTTTCCCACAGTCACCCCTTTGGCCACTTCCTTTTCTCCTCCTCGTCTCCTCGTCTCCTTGTATTCCAGTAAGGTCTCTCAGTTTTCTTTACGGTCATCTTTTTCCTTCTGGGGTCTCCTATTTGTTTACTTTTTTCCCTCTGGTCCCCCCGTTTTCATATTCCTCCTCCTTATCTTCCTCTTCCTCTTCCTCTTGTTATCATTCTCCCATCTTCTCCTCTCCTCCTCCTCCTCCACATCTTCCTCTTCCTCTTATTATCATTCTCCCATTTCCTCCTCCTCCTCCTCATCTTCCTCTTCCTCTTATCATTCTCCCATCTCCTCCTCTCCGCCTCCTCCTACTCCTCCTTCTCCTCCTCTTCCTCTTCCTCTTCCTCCTTTTCATCCACATCTCCCTTCTCTTACTACTTTTCTTCCTCATTATGACGAACATGAAGACCTTCATCATCATTACCCTCTTCCTTTCGCTATTCCTCCTACCATAGCTTCCCGTTAATCTCATGCTCTTCCATATCCTCCTTTCTTCCTCCAGGTCCTTCTCCTCCTTCAGCCCCTCCTCCTCCTCCTTCTCCTCCTTCAGCCCATCCTTCTCCTCCTCCTTCACCTCCTTCAGTCCCTCCTCCTCCTCCTCCTTCTCCTGCAATCCCTCCTCCTCCTTCATCCCCTTCAGTCCCTCCTCCTCTTCCTCCTTCTCCTTCAGTCCCTTCTCCTCCTCTTCCTTCTTCTCCTTCAGTCCCTCCTCCTCTTTCTCCTTCTCCTCCTTCAGTCCCTCCTACTCCTCCTCATTCTCCTCCTTCAGTCCCTCCTCCTCCTCCTCCTCCTCCTCCTTCTCCTCCTTCAGTCCCTCCTCCTCCTCCTCTTTCCCCTCCTTCAGTCCCTCCTCCTCCTCCTCCTCCTCCTTCTCCTCCTTCAGTCCCCTCCTCCTTCTCCTCCTTCAGTTCATCCTCCTCCTCCTTCTCCTCCTTCAGTCCCTCCTCCTCCTACTCATCATCATCTCTCTCCTCTTCTCCCACTCTTCCTCCTCACTCACTCTCAACTCATTTCCTCTTCCACTTCTTTCTCTACTCATTCACGACACATTTTGTCATTTTCCAAAGTTCCCAACACATTTCCATTTGTTCTTTCCCTCCTTTCCTTCCTCCCGATGATCCTCTTCCTCATCCTCCTCTTTTCTTACAACACACTCATTCCTCCACAGCCCTCCTTTCTCTCTCTTTCTCTTCAGCATTCTTCTATTCTCTCTCCTCCATTTCCTCTCTCGTCCACTCTCTACTCTTAAAACTTTTCTCTCTTAAATCTATCTTTCTTTCTGGCTGCTTCTAATTTTTTTAGGTAATAGACTCTTTTTATGCTCTTATGACTCTCTGTTCTTCTATCTTCTTCTCTTATACATTTGCATTCTTATTTTCTTCTTTCCATTGTTCCTTCTCTTCAACTTCTCTCTTCTCTTCCTTCTCTCCACTCTCTCTTCTCTTCTTTCTCTCTTTTCTTCTCCTCTTTTTTCCCTCATATTCTTTTTTTTTGTCTTCCTCCTCTCTTCTCTTTCTTCAAACTCCACCTCTCCTCCTCCTCTTTTTATCCCCTCCTCACATCTTCCTTATCCTCTCTTCCTCCTCTTCTTCTCCTTACCTTCTCTCCCACTCCTCTCTTGCCTATTTCCTACATACTCTCTCTACTTTTCTTCCATTCCTCTCTTTCTCTTTTCTCCCAATATTTCTAACCACTTTTCCTCTCCCTGTCCTCTCTTTCCCTGTCTCTCTCTCACTTCCGCTCTCCTCCCCTCTTACCATCGCCTCTCCTCCTCTCTCTTCCCCTCCTCTCTACTCACACCTCTCTATTCGTATCCATTCCACTACTGTCCTCTCACCTTTCCTCCTCTCTCTTCTCTCCTCTCTTCATTTATTCTTTCCCCTCTACCCTATCCTCTCCCCTCCCATCCCTCCTCTCTCCTTTTCTTCCCGTCCCTCACCTCCTCTTCCCTCCTCTTCCCTATCCTCCCGTCACCTCCCCTCTCTTCCTCTCGCTCCTCCCTTCCCCTCTTCCTCTAGTCCCCTCTCTTCCCCTCCCCTCTCCTTCTTTCCCCTTTCCATCCTTGCATGTCCTCCCTACTGACCCCCTTCATTCTCATCTCATTCTAACTTTTATCCTCTCCTCTCCTCTCCTTTCCTCTCTTCTTCTTTCCTCTCTTCACCTCTCCTTTCTTCTTCCCTCTCTTCTCCTCTCATCTCCTTTCCTCTCCTATCCTCTCCTTCCCTTTCCTTTCTTCTCTTTTCCTCTCTTCACCTCTCCTCTCCTATCCTCTCCTTTTCTCCCCTCCTCTCCTTTCCTCCCCCTTCCTCTCCTCCCCTCCGCTCTCCTCCACTTTCCTCTCCTGTTCTCTCTTCTCTTCTCGCTTCTCTTCTCTCCTCTCCCCACCCTTCCTCCCATCTCTTCTCTTCTCCTCTTCTCTCCTCTCCTCTCCTCCCTTCTCCTCTCCTTTTCCTTCCTCCCTTCTCCTCTCCTCTCTTCCTCTCTTCTCTCCTCTCCTCTCTTCTTCTCTTCTCTCCTCTTCTCTCCTCCCTTCTCCTCTCTCCTTCCTCTCCTCTCTTCTCCTCCCCTCTGATCTCTTCCCCTCTCCTCCTCTCTCCTCTCCTCCCCTCTCTTCTCCTCCCCTCTCCTCTCTTCTCCTCCCCTCTCCTCTCTTCTCCTCCCCTCTCCTCTCTTCTCCTCCCCTCTCATCTCTTCCCCTCTCATCTCCTCTACTCTCTTCCCCTCTCCTCTCCTCCCCTCTCCTCCCCTCTCCTTTCCTCTCCTTTCTTCTCCCTTCTCCTCCCCTCTCCTCTCTTCTCCTTCCCTCTTCCCTCCTTTTCTCTCCTTTCTTGTCCTGCCCTTACCTCTCCTCTCCTTCCTTCTTTCCTACTCTCTCCTCTTCCCTCCATCCCTTTGCCTTTTTATTTCCCCTTCTCTCACTTTCCTTCACTCTCCTCGTCCTTCCAAGCCCCCATATCCCCTCTCCTGCTCCTCCTCCTCCTCCTCCTCCTCCTCCTCCTCCTCTTCCCCTCACTCCTCTTCTTCTGGTCGCCCCAGTCATTACTTGAGGCCCTATCCATCCTTTCCTTTCTTTTCGTATATTTTTTATTTGTTTATTATTTCACAGTCACCTTCCTCTCCTCCTCCAACAACCACACCCATCCTCCTTCGCTTCCTTCCGTGGCTCTCAACCTCCCCACAAAAGCAGCAACAGCAGCGTTGCCCCTGTCTCCCCTTCCCTCGTCTCTCCCCCCCATCTCCACCTCTCCCCTGACCTCCTCCCTCCCCCTCCTCCTCCACCTCCTCCTCCTCCTCCTCCTCCTCCTCCTCCTCCTCCTCCTCCTCCTCCTCATCTTCGCTTTGGCTCTTCCATTCTCTCTGGAAGGGAATCCGTTCTTGGGTTTTCCTTCCGTTTCCCATTTTCCTTCGCATTGTCCCTCTTTCCGTCTCCTCCTCCTCCTCCTCCTCCTCCTCCTCCTCCTCTTCCGTTCTCTCTCTCTCTCTCTCTCTCTCTCTCTCTCTCTCTCTCTCTCTCGATGTTCTTATTTCTTATCTTTTCTTACCTTATTGCCAACTGTCCCGTGGCCTCTTTTCCCCTCTTTTCATCCTTTATAAAGCAGCCTTTTCCCCTCTCTTCTCTTGTCACCTCCCACTTGCTTGCTACATCTGCACTATTTTAATTGTTCCTTCTGTTGCCTTCTCTCTCTTTCTCTCTCTCTCTCTCTCTCTCTCTCTCTCTCTCTCTCTCTCTCTCTCTCTCTCTCTCTCTCTCTCTCTCTCTCTCTCTCTCTCTCTCTCTCTCTCTCTCTCTCTCACTCTCTCTCTCTCTCTCTCTCTCTCTCTCTCTCTCTCTCTCTCTCCCCTTCTCTCTCTCTCCCCTTCTCTCTCTCTCTCTCTCTCTCTCTCTCTCTCTCTCTCTCTCTCTCTCTCTCTCTCTCTCTCTCTCTCTCTCTCTCTCTCTCTCTCTCTCTCTCTCTCTCTCTCTCTCTCTCTCTCTCTCTCTCTCTCTCTCTCTCTCTCTCTCTCTCTCTCTCTCTCTCTCTCTCTCTCTCTCTCTCTCTCTCTCTCTCTCTCTCTCTCTCTTATCTTTTCGACCACCTTTTCTGGGTTTCCGCTGGTTGAGCCTTCTCTCCCCCAACTCTCTTTCCTTTCTATTTTAATCCCATAGTTCCTATCATCCTTTTTCCTTTCCATTTCCCCCTCTTCCCACTATCTCTCCTCTCCCCTATCTCCTCCCAATCTCCCCTCTCCTCTCTCTCCTCTCCTCTTTCCTCTCCCCACCCTTACTCTCCTTTCCTGTACACCTCTCCCCTCTTCCACCTACCCTTTCCCCTCTTTCCTCTCTCCTCTCCCCTCTCCCCATCCTCTCTCCCCTTCCCCTCTTCCCTCTTCCCTGTCCCCTTTCCCTTCTTTCCCCTCTTTCCTCTCTCCTCTTCCCTCTTCCTTCTTCCCTCTTCCCTCATTCCTCTCCCCTCTTCCCTCTCTCCTCTCTCCTCTCTCCTCTCCTCTCCCCTCCCTTCTCCCCTCTCCCCTTACCCCTTACCCCCTTCCCTCTCCCCTCTCCCTTTTCTGTTCACCACCTTCGCTCTCCCCTTCCCCTTTCCCCATTATCCTTTGCCCTTTCCCCTCTCCCCTCTCCCCTCTTCTCTCTTCTCTCTTCTCTCTCCTCTATCCACTGTCCCCTCTTCCTTATTCACTCTCCCCTCTCCCCTATTCACTCTCCCCTCTCTCCTCTTCCTTCTTCCCTCTTCCCTCGCCATTCTCCTCTCTCCCTTCTTCCCTCTTCCTATCTACTCTCCCCTCTCCTCTATTTACTCTCTCCTCTCTCCTCCTCCCTCTCCCCTCTTCCCTCTCTCCTCTTCCCTCTTCCCTCTCTCCTCTTCCCTCTCCCCTCTTCCCTCGCCACTCTCCCCTTTTCCCTCTTCCCTTCCCCTCTTCCCTTTCCCTCCTTTCCCCTCTTCCC
>NC_134785.1:8528494-8560994 GCF_046742065.1 Oratosquilla oratoria | reverse complement strand
ATATATAATGTATATATATATATATATTAGGCTTTATTTTTATTATCCTTTTTCAAAGATAAATAGATAAGTGGGTTAATAAGTAAATAGATAAATGGACCATTACACATATTTCATCTCTTCATTTTATCTCGTTTTTCTCATTCCCTTTTAACTTCTCTCTCATGTTTTTTTCTTCTGTTTTTAATACTGTGTCTCTCTCATTTTCTCTCTACCTCCTCTTTTCTAACCCCACCACAGTTTTTCTCATTTCCTCTTAACTTCTCTCGTTTTTTCTCTTTTTTCCTTATTACTGTATGTCTCTTCCTTTTCTCTTTTCTTCCTCTTTTCCAACTCCCACCGTTTTTCCTCATTTCCTCATAGCTTGTCTCTCGTTTTCTCTATTTTCCTTATTACTGTGTGTCTCTCCTTTTCTCTCTCCTTTCTCTTTTCTAATTCCCACCGTTTTTCTCATTTCCTCTTAACTTGTCTCTTGTTTTCTCTCTTTTTCCTTATTACTGTATGTCTCTCCTTTTCTCTTTTCTTCCTTTTTTCTAATTGCCACCGTTTTTCCTTATTTCCTCTTAACTTGTCTCTTATTTTCTCTCTTTTTCCTTATTATTATTCGTCTCTCCTTTCTCTCTCCTTTCTCTTTTCTAACTCCCACCGCTTTTCCTCTTAGCTAGTCTCTTATTTTCTCTTTTTCTATATTACTGTGTCTCTCTTTTTCTCTCTCCTTTCTCTTTTCTAACTCCCACCGCTTTTCCTCTTAGCTTGTCTCTTATTTTCTCTCTTTTTCCTTATTACTATACGTCTCTCTTTTTATCTCTCCTTTCTCTTTTCTAACTCCCACCGCTTTTCCTCTTAACTTGTCTCTCGTTTTCTCTCAATTTCCTTACTACTGTATGTCAATCTTTCTCTCTCTCCTTTCTCTTTTCTAACTCCCACCGCTTTTCCACTTAGCTTGTCTCTTATTTTCTCTCTTTTTCCTTATTACTATACGTCTCTCTTTTTCTCTTTTCTAACTCCCACCGCTTTTCCTCTTAGCTTGTCTCTTATTTTCTCTCTTTTTCCTTATTACTATACGTCTCTCTTTTTCTCTCTCCTTTCTCTTTTCTAACTCCCACCACCGACCCTCAACCCTGTTCAATCCCTCAACAGCGTCACCTCCTCGGTCCCCCTGCGAGCTTCATTTACTCGTGTCGTCTCGGTGCCCTCCACACCCAAGTCATTAATCTTTCTCTCACTTCCTATTTATTCATTATCTCTCTTCCTCCCCCCTTTCTCTCCCAGTCATCAGCCCTTCCTGGTCTTGCCTCTGCTTTACATAAGAACGCTGCGACTCGGCTCGCTCTCATGTTGTTTGTATTTGCATAACTTTTGTCTCTCACTACCATCGGTCCGTCGCGGCCTTTCGTTGATGGCGCAATCATTAGTTATCCCCCGTTTGTGCAAGAAATTAATTTGATGGAGGGCGACATTTTATGACTTCCGTATGTGTTTATTCTGTGTCAGGCGCCCCGCTGTTTTAGTGCGTGTCTACGTTCAAGAAACGCATATATGTAATTTCTTTCTCTCTTTCGCTCTCGGCCTCTCTCTTTCGCTCTCGTTCTCTCTCTTTCCCTGGCCTATTTGTTTCGCCTGTCGGCTGTGCGATTCCAGTTATGTAGCCCTCACGCCATTCCTTCAAAGTTTCCTCAATTTTGTTTTCCATTTGGTTGCTGTCTACGCCATAGATCCTCATAAATAACTGTCCTTTTTTTTCTTCAAAAGTTGTCCCTTTCTTGTAGGGCTTGTAAATATTCAGGATATACGGTCTTGTATTTAGATAAAGCTGCGGATCCTGATACAATCATTTTAACTCCACGACAAGAATGGAACACAGAACCCGTCAAACAAGAATGAGTAAAGTTTGTCCTCATGTTACATGTAATGTTTTCATTTGTCTTTTAATTTTCTTGCCGAATTTGGAGTGTCGAGGCCTCAGTGCCACCCTTAGGCATCTCCTCTAACCTCACAACCCACACCAGGACCCCACGTAGCAAACCTCCCAAAACCTCCATCTTTACCTGCCAAACCCCAAATCACTACTTTTTGACTAAACGCTGTCTCCTGCTCATTTACTGAATCCTAATTCCACTTACCAAAACCCAAACCACACCCACCAAACTCCGACCACACCCATCAAACCCCATTCCTACCCAGTAAACCTCACTCCCACTAACCAAACCCCAGCTACACCACGTAAATCCCACCCTGATCTATTAACCACACCCCGGCAATGTGTACAACCGTGAGCGTGTACGTTTATATACGTGTGTGAAAGGGAGTGGCTGGGGGGGGGGACGTGTGTAAACGTTCAAAGGAAATATGATCTTTTGTACAATTAATCACTTCCATTACGGGCAAGCCTTTATCTGTTCAGCTGGCCATCTACCCAGGTAAATGTTGTGGAGCTCGTCGGAGCCAGACCAGGAGATTCACTTGCCGCAGGCAATCCCGAGCTATATGGCCAGGTCTTGAAGTCAGACGGATTGCATTGGTCATTACAGCAAGGCAGATTTGGACGGAAGGTGGGGGGAGGGGGAGAGACTGGGAGCGGGTTAGGGAGCTCGAGGGAGAATGGTGATCTCGTTCTGCCGTCCGTGTGTGGGGCAAGTGGGCAATATATGATGGAGCTGCGTCATCTACATCAAAGGTTTTGGTTTTTGTTCCCGTATTTTCGTTGCGGTCTACGGGGCAAGATTAAACGGGGGTTGGGGGCTTCGGGGGTGGGGTGGGGGGGCAGGAGGGGGGGGGCTGGATGGGTGGGTGCATTTTATGATTAATTACGGGTGAGACGCTGGCCATAGGTCCCCTACATGTGTGGCGTACATCTATTAAACGATCGCGCGTGTGTGATTAATCGTGTACGTCTAAAAGTACGGGAGGAGGAGCGGGGAGATATATTTATATATCTATATATCTCAAGGGATTACGAATGGAAAGATTTTTTTGAATTCCATTTCGGAAAGAAATTAAGAGAGACCCTCACCAGACCCTGGTTTTGTTTCTATTCAATCTATCAGGAACCATCGTCGACTGACTTTCATGCAAATTAATGAATAAAAAGAGATTTTTTTTTCCTCCCCATCGGATGCAACAAGGTCAAAAGCGCTGGTCTTTTCCATAGGGAAGTCGCCCTTATTGCACGCGGCCTTCTGCTAATGACCTAACGGGGCTCTTTGTTATGACAGAAGGTTGGAAGGTCATAGAAAATGTCGGGTCGATCTGAACTTTAAGCAGATTTCTAATATTCGAGTGTTATTGTAGGTTTGGTTTAGAATTATTTACACGAAATTAGCTGCAACTGTGATTGCTTATTGGGTAATATTCACTTATTCTTCGGATGAATAACATCGCTAAGGTGGTAATTTGGGTTTGGTTTTACGTTGATATATACCTATGTGGTGTAAATAGACCTCTCAGGAATTCGGAGGGATTCTGCATTCCGTTTTGGAAGACTTCGGGGGGGAGGGACGTCATGTGGGGGGAGGGGGAGGGGGGAGGGGGAGCAGCCATCTCTAAAGCTTCCTGCAGTTGTCAAGGAGGAGAGAGAGAGCTGATGTAACTTGGGGCCCAAAAATCTATTAATTGACGTAAGGGCTATTTGCAAATTTGAGTTACCCTGAATTGAAGGGGAATGTCCGCTCACCGTTTTCGTTTTTCGGGTTAATATGAACTAAGTTTTGTCCTGCGCCGTTAGAACTTCTAATAAAGTTAACCTAGATCAAGTTGGTGATTTTTCATTAACTTATATTAGGGTTGACATTTCCAGGCCATATCAGAAGGAATTAAGTGAAGATTAAGCATTCCCTCTCTCTCTCTCTCTCTCTCTCTCTCTCTCTCTCTCTCTCTCTCTCTATCTATCTATCTATCTATCTATCTATCTATCTATCTCTATCTTTCTCCTTCTCTCTCTCTCTCTTTCTCTCTCTCACTCTCTCTCTCTCTCTCTCTCTCTCTCTCTCTCTCTCTCTCTCTCTCTCTCTCTCTCTCTCTCTCTCTCTCTCTCTCTCTCTCTCTCTCTCTCTCTCTCTCTCTCTCTTTCTTTCTCTCTCTTTCTATCTCTCTCTCTCTCTCTCTCTCTCTCTCTCTCTCTCTCTCTCTCTCTCTCTCTCTCTCTCTCTCTCTCTCTCTCTCTCTCTCTCTCTTCTCTCTCTTTCTCTCCCCCTCTCTCTCTCTCTCTCTCTCTCTCTCTCTCTCTCTCTCTCTCTCTCTCTCTCTCTCTCTCTCTCTCTCTCTCTCTCTCTCTCTCTCCGTTTCTATTTCCTCTATCTTTTTCTTCTTCTTGTTCCTCCTTTTGCTCTTTCTCTTATTCCTACCGCTACTCCCTCTCTTACTTTTCTTTTACTTCTTTCAGCTCTTTCCCTCGTTTTCTTCGTTCTCTTTTTCTTTCATCTCATCTTATTCCCTTCCTTCCCTCTTCTTCTTTCTATTCTGTATGTACTCTCTTTTCCTTCTCTCCTTTTCTCTCTTTTTCTATTCTCGACACAAGTCTTTGCTCTCACATTCAACTTTCTTAGACTTGCTCTTTTCTTATGTTCACCCACTGTTTATCCTCTTTTCTGAAATCACCACAATTACTCTAAACCACCCCCTCCTCTTCCCTCCCCCCCATATAAATTACAAAGGATTATTACGGAAGAGCCTGGGTTAGTAAGGATATCCTTTGTATGTAAAGATTCCTAAAGTCAAAAATCAAAGTCTTCTCGTGGGACACCGTCGTTTTAATCCTCAACAAGGAAAAGTCGTGACGATATATTTAATCATTAAGTAAGATCATGCCATCAAGAGACCAATTGGTTTATAACAAGGCGTGTATGACACTGGTGGCGTAATAGGTAGCCTGCTGGTCTTCCATTTTCCATGTCCCGGGTTTAAACCCACATACTTTTCTACGTTCACCAGCAGTGAGTGTTACCTGCCCCAACAGTCCAATTGCATAGGGCAAATGTGACGGGTTGGTAGCCGCTAGGCGACCCCTGGCGTATGCTCCTCACCACCACCTTCTTCCACGAAAGACTCCCTCAATGTACTGGTGAGACTCTTTAGGCGATCCAGATGAACGTATACCTGGGTTCTCCTACATATTTGCAATTATCCCATTTATTACCAGGAGGAAATTAACCCCACATCCCGCCCCCACCCCCCCCAAGGCAACCCAATCTTTTATTCAAGAACCACCGTGTTTGCCCAAAAGAGCCATTCATAACCTTTTGTTGTATATATGTAATGATGAATGTGAATGAGAAGAACTCGTTTTCTTTGTTAGGGTGCCACAGCAGAGCTCGGCCATAATTTTCCTCGGGATTGTTTATATAGATTTTTCACAATGCCGATGTATATTGCCACGCTCATCTCGATTGGGTATTATTTTCATTAGATTTCCAATAAGCTCGGCCTCTATCTTATTACCAAGAAAGCTTGAAAGATGATCGAAGTCTACTTGGCTTGAATGTACATAAAAGTAGGACACGAAGGCATGTGTATACGAGAATGTGTGTGTGTGTGTGTGTGTGTGTGTGTGTGTGTGTGTGTGTGTGTGTGTGTGTGTGTGTGTGTGTGTGTGTGTGTGTGTGTGCGTGTGTGTATATAGATATATATGTGTATGTTTGTGTGTGTATGTGTGTATATGTGTGTGTGGGTGGGTGTATGTGTGTGTGTGTGTGTGTGTGTGTGTGTGTGTGTGCGTGCGTGCGTGTGTTTATGTGTGTGCGTATGTTTATGTGTGTGTGTTTGTGTGTGTGTGTGTGTATGTGTGTTTGTGTGTGTGTGTGTGTGTGTGTGTGTGTGTGTGTGTGTGTGTGTGTGTGTGTGTGTGTGTGTGCGCGAGCGCGAGTATGCATCTGTTAGTGATAGTGTTAGCGTTGGTTCTGGTGTTTGTGTTAAAGTTTGTGGTTGGTGCTTTTGATGCAATTGTCGTTGATGTTGTCTGTAATAGCACTGCTAGATACATGTGTGTTAGAACATTGTACTGACTTGGGCGCTGAATGTGTTTATTTGCATTTCTTTTCGTTTTTTTTTTATTATTATTATTTTTTTTTATAATTTTCGCTCCCAATCAGAAACCCTTCTCATTTTGTATTTCCGAGGAATGAATAGGTATGTCAGCTTTAATTGGTGTGTGCCTAAGGTTCTTTATACCTTGTTTTGCACACCTCATTATCTAATATTATTGTTATTTCGGCTCTGCATCTAAATATGTGAAAAAAAAAATGAAAAGGTTTAATGCTTCATCAGAATATTAGTACCTAGAGGTCTGTTATGAAAAATTTCCTCTTTTTTTATCTTATTCAAAAATATTATATTAATTTACTTATTTCTGTGCCTTTGTTTGACACGGGTTGAATATATATATATAAGTATGCCTTCAAAGCATTAGCGTACATTGGAGCTTACATAAATCTTGTTGACACACAATATTGGATTCCCCATTTTTTGTAGAAGTACGTTCAAGTATTCGCGTAAATCGTAGATTCACATTCGAGCAGATTCCAAAATTTAAGGTGAGCAATCGAGCATTTCACTTCAGTGTTCATGCACATTCAAGTATGCCTAAAAATTGTTGGCGCTCATTCGAGTCGCACAAAAAACCACGAGGCATATTCGTCCCCAAGTCGTACGCCGTATGGGCTCATATTTGAGTTGGCGCGCAAATTGCCGGATCGAACGGTCCCAGATTTCCTGCATTACCATGCAAGCGTTTTCAGAAATCACGGAAACATATGCTTCAGCCCTTGGGGTGGGGTGGGGGGAGAATTAACGAAATTGGGCCGATTTTCGCAGTATGGAAGAGCTCGAAGAATAGCGTCTTCGATAGTCATGGATATATGACGGTCTTCGAAACACGAACATTGACAAACAAAGGTCCTTTCGAAACATGTGATGTATGCCCGAACGTTTGGGGGTAAAATCATGGACACGTATACCAATATCCCGAAGATTTGTGGACACATGCACGAAACACTCTTGGAATACATGGCCGCTCTAACGAAGCCCTATGAAAAATCATGGCCTAGTGCCCCCTGAAAGTCATGAGGAATGTGCGATTTTACTTATAAAGGCGTGGCAACTTTGCGAAATTTCTCATTGCGAAGACCGTGTCCGTATGCACGCATCGTGTAACAAAAACTCTGGCTTCAGCTCGCTATTGTGACCCTGTACGGTGCCCCCACGAAACCATGTCAACACATACGTCGACCCGTGACACTCGGGACGGGCGGACGGCCGTGAATGGCCGACTGTCTGCATTCTTCTGTTTATCCCTGTGATCGATCCGAACTTGTTGGCGAACTGGTCCCTCATTGTTTGTTTAATTGATGCTCACCATTTTAGCATTGCACATAGAGCAGATCAATTTACTTCCCACTAACGCCAATAAGTATTGATTGAATTTGATTGATGAGATGATGGGGAAAATGGCGAAATGGAAGGGCCGGTTTGATCAGCGTGAAAGAATTGTAGTAGATTTGGGCGATGAAGTTTTGTGTTTAAATGGTGATAATGAGCGGAGATAATGGTAAACGCATGTATCGTTGCTGGGATTAATGGTATTAAAGCTTAACGGTTGAATTTTTTATGTTAGCATTAATAAAGCTTGTAGTTATAGTTGGCAGATTTTTAGAACAGGTTCTATTCGTAATTTAAGTGTGGTTTTGCTTGTAAATTAGCTGTGATTCTTATTTTTATGTAGCTATGTAATTGATTACGACTTGCGTTTTTTATTGACATTCAGCTGTGAATTTTATCACGAGTTTTGTTATAATTTAGTTGTAATTTTACTTGTAATTCAGTTGTGATCTTGGTTGCGAATTATCTACATTTTTTAGTTGTAATTTAGTTGTGGTTTAGGTTTAGCTTTTGGTTGTACATATTGTTTGTTTGTGGCTGTAGTAATGTACGTAATGATTCACTATCGATAGAAACTACAGTGAATGTAAAACAAAAGTGCTTTCTTGTGATGGCAAAGCCAATCCAAAGTTTTACATTATTGATCATATTTTCTCCTACCGGCCATCCGTGATGATAAGTATGAATACATGCGTTGAAGGAATTTCAATAACCTTATATGTCACATGAAGTGTTTTAGAATAGAATCCGCGGTGTGAATTCCACAAATATTTGAGTGACACTATGCGTCTGGAAGTCTTTAGCAAGTCATTTTTGTAAAAAAAGAAAGAAAAAAAAAAAATTATGAAGTAATGTTTTCAATGATAGCTTCTTCTAAAGCTTTAAAAAGTTTCTAAAATTGGTATTCAGAATAGGCGTGCCGTTATTCACACAAATCCGTTAAGCCGACCTAAATACACTTTTTCTAATAACTATACAAAGAATTCGCTGTTAAGTTCGGCGTCATCTTACAAACCAATAAAATATTTTTGTCTTCACCGGGACGAAAGCTATAGATTTTGTTTAATATGAATAGTTTCATCTTTTCAGAAAAGGAGAAGGTCGTTCAGATGAATGAAATATTATTGTGTTTGATTTGAAATAACCTACAGAGTATACCTTGTTGAATAGATTGTGTTCAATGTGTTGCTGTAACAAATTCTCATTGCCCTAATGGGAGATAACTTTCATACAAAAACATATGGATACCCTATTTAGTCCAACTCATACAAGAGCATAAACAGCTAACTTACCAAGACTGTTCTCTCTTATCCCCTCTCCCCCTCCTACCTTTCATCACCTCCTCTCCCTCCCTCTCCTACCCGTCATCACCTCCTCTCCCTCCCTCTCCTTCCCCCCCTGAAGGCTACACACGGCCAGAACAAGGAGGGACGTGGGACCAAAGGGCGTGGATAAACTGGAGAACCCGGGTGGTCGCCTCAAGGACGTGACTCGAGAGGAGGCGAGGTTGGGGGTGGGGGAGGGTCTTTGATGTGACAAACTGGACGAAAGGATGCACCGAACGCCTTCCGAGTTCGTATGGACCATGAAGGCGGGGGTGGCGACGTGTCTCGTTCCGGGAGTTTCGTCCAGTTTGTCACTGCTAGCGACTCGCTCATTAGACGCTCCCTTAGGTTTCTTGTGGGTCTGAAGGTCTCAGGGTGCTTATTACACTTTAATCAACTTCGTCATCAACGGGTAGGTCAGTGATACTTCGACATCGTAGTGGAAGGGTAGTGGCTTCGTGTATGTTATATTGGTTTTCTCTTTTTAAGACAGTAAATCTCATTCAACCTCTTGAAAACTATATAACACATCATAATGGAGGAATAGTGGATTAATGTATTTTTTGGGACAGTAAACTATCAAATTCAACCTCTTCAAAACACCTCTTTTCTATGACTGGCCTTAGACTATTTCTTCTTTCATATACTCCTTGAGACATATCCCAGCCTAATCCAGAACAACTTTGTTTCCATAACATCCCTCCCCCTACAGACACAAATATGCTGACAAGGTTAACAGGGACTTAGAAAGGGCATGATTCCTTGATATTGATATTAGCCATACCGATGAAGAAGGGTTAGAAGATTGTGAATTGTTGAACTGGTGACTCATGACAAGCGAGCATGGTTCGCCGGATGGGTATAGTGCTCGGCGAGTCCCGCTATTGATGTTAGTTCGGTAAGGCAGCGGGAGGGCCGAGATGGTCGATAGTCGCCACGGCTCCTGGATTGTGCTCCTCTCGATCGATAGCCCTCGTAACAGCTGTTCACGTGAAACGCCCATGGAAATGATGCAATAGATGTGTGTGTGTGTGTGTGTGTGTGTGTGTGTGTGTGTGTGTGTGTGTGTGTGTGTGTGTGTGTGTGTGTGTGTGTGTGTGTGTGTGTGTGTGTGTGTGTGTGTGTGTGTGTGTGTGTGTGTGTGTGTGTGTGTGTGTGTGTGTGTGTGTGTGTGTGTGTGCGTGTGTGTGTGTCGTAGTCTATATTGGGCTAAGAATATCCAAGTGAGAGCTGACCCGGAACACAAAAGCTTTGAACCGTGTCTGATGACGTAACCTCATAGACGTAATTTCATTCCTGTGACGTCATTGATATGTTGCATGAAATTTCTCAGTGGCATAGTATGACGTCACTTAGACGTCACTGACGTCGTATTGTGTGATGTCACGTTGAGGTCACAGAAACGTCACCATTCTTGTCGAGCAACTATAGGGACTGTAAGGCAACAGCAAACCATAAGACACTCGCGTTTTTCGTGTTCTTTGGTGTGCCCTGAATGTGTCTTTGTGCGTTGCTTACCTGAGTGCGTCTCCTCTGCTTCAGAGCGGCTTTACTTGGAGCCATTGATTTTTTTCTTTTATTACAAAAAATTGCATTTATTTAATATTTAACTTTAATTTTGACAGACCCGCCTGAAATCGCGTGCTGATCCCGTGATCACGATCTATTAATGTTTCAGATGAGAGACCATCCTGTCCGAGGTATGGTTAACGCTATGACCTTACAGAACTCTCACGGCGATTTCAATCATCAGAAGAAACAGTAACGACTTGTAATACCATGATGCTCTCACACCACGATCTCGGACCTCCTGTGTGAGACACTGAGACACTACCCATTGCCCCAGCAGGCCCAGTATGCGCTGACGTATTTCTAACATCAATGGCATGCATACTTATGAGTCCTGTGCAAAGCGTTTGAAAACAACTGACACTGTTCCTTACCTCGGAGTAGAGCAATTTGTAAGTGGCCAGAAATGACTTCTGTTAGAGGAGGTGGATAGAGAGAGAGAGAGAGAGAGAGAGAGAGAGAGAGAGAGAGAGAGAGAGAGAGAGAGAGAGAGAGAGAGAGAGAGAGAGAGAGAGAGAGTAAAGAGAAGGGAAGAAGAAAAGCTCAAAACGGAAAAAGTAAGAACGTCAGTGAGAGACATTGAGAGAGCGAGAGATACTGAGAGAGAGCGAGAGAACGAAAAAAGAAGAGAGACAGTGGGAGGCACCAAGAAAGAGAACGAAAGAGAGACCACGAAAGTGAGAGAAAGAGGACAGGAAAAAAGAGAGCTGGAGCGAAAGGGAAGAGAGAGAAATGGCGAAAGTCGTGGAATGCTAAATGGATTAGTCGAAGTATCTCATGCTAATCGAAGAGAACCCAGAGGAGAGGGAATAAGATCTGGAATGCACCCAAACGAATTATTATTCACGTCTAAGGACCTCGTTCCTGGAAGTTCGACAATTTATCGCGTATAGGAATGGAATTCCCAACATCTTTTGTTTATCGCCCCTGGGTAGCTGTAGTTCTGATATTTATGTTTTTATTGATATATTGCTTTGATAAGACAAATCGGGGGAGGGGGGGGTTATAAATTGTTCTGCATATCGCTGGCCAGTTTCTAGAATGATGAATGGTTAAATATTGTGCAGTTGCAAACATACATTCGTCATTCTTTATTTTGATGTATTTCACCAGGCCCTTCCTTCTCCTTGTGCCGCTGGTGTTGCTAACGTCACTTTTGTAATGAACGAGGGAGCGAAGAGACACGGGTACCGACCTAGACGATCCATTTCTCGAGCGAAGAGACACGGGTACCGACCTAGACAATCTATTTCTCGAACCTGGTTCTTAAGCCTCCTCTTTGACATCGGATCTAACCTAGCCGTCGGTTAAAACATTCCTAATATCAAACGCCCGTTGTAAACAAGGGCAATACTTTCGTCGTCGAGATGCATTCGTTTGAGCTGAATCCTGGTTAGTTGTGTCCACGGGAAGGATCGTCGATTGACCCGTGACGATGCGCGCACGCTAAGGCCAGCGATGTTGACTGACTGACTGACTGACTATCTTAGCTCATTTAGACCACCGGTGGTTCATTTACGACCAAGGGTGTGTCCTGAGTGTTCGTGACGATGTCCGCGGATTTTCTGTATCGTTTGGGTGGGTGTAGTGAATTGCTTCACCGTCTTGTATCGTGTAATCGGAGTGTGGGTTCCTCCCACTTTTCTTGCACAGGGTTCATGATTGCATATTCGCCATATTCGGTATTGCAAGATCCTTCTTGTTTAGTTAGCGCTGTGTTAATCGCGTGAGCGCGGGTTTATAACGAACATGGGAGCACGGATTTAGAATTAGCGTGCTTTGTGCCATGTCATTAGCACCGTATACCAGTCGTGTTTTTTTTGTTTTGTGTGATTGTGATTGGGGCCATTTGTGGTGTGATCGTCATTGTTGTCACGCTGTGATTTGCATGCCGTGTCTCTGTCTGCCTGACCCACAGCTCGTTTTAGTTTATGAATACAGCCTTTGTGTACCCGCTGTCCTGAACATTTTGTCAATGCACCTTGGTACCAGCCTTCCCTTTGTGTATCGTTTCCATCCCCGGCCCCGTCCCAGCTACGGTTATTAATTTGTATACGTTTTATTGTAAATTGTCTTGCTGATTTATATAATATGAAGAATCAATAGGTCAGCTATCACTCATTTTAAACAAGCGCCACTGCAGAGGCAAGTCGTAGTTTTCCTTCTCTGGTGGCCTTAGGAGAGGAAGGAGGTTGTCTTTGACCAGGAAAATACTCGTGTATCCTCCAACAGACACAATTCACATGAAAGTGGCAGTTGCCGACAAGATTGACGAGTTAAACACCATATGAGGACGGAGCCTTTATTTGTACGACGTTTTTTATTACAGCTTTTTCTCTCCCCGTTCCCTCCTTTCCCCTTATTTAATCTCAAGAATATGTATCTCAACTTGTACTTGAAAAAGCTGTAATAAGCGAAACGTCGTACAAATAAAGGCTCCGTCCTCATATGGTGTTTAACTCGTCAAGACACAATTCACTTGACGTAACCACGTCCCACACAGGAAACCCGTTATCACTTTCATTCATGAATGACCCTATGAGCAGGGTCGACATTTGTTATAGGACCCGCACGACTGAAGTACCTCGGTGGGCGTTGGGCGACAAGGCAGGTTACTTGCCTTATCTCGACATCAAAGCCTATCTCGAAATCAGTCGAGGAAACTGTAATGAAAACAAAGAATTGATTGAATTTTACTCAACAAGCAATGAACGCTAGTTTGGTGCGAGAATGTACACCGGCTGAAAAACAAGTTCGCTGTTTTTATTCCTTGATCGTAAACACAGTCTACTCAGATATGTTCAAACACTGGTCCTTTTGTTCAGACCTGTGAAGAGCCCGCCATCATTTGAAGTTTGACGCTAGCGTAGCTTTTGTTTTTGGAGAGATAAGATTATTAATAAAAGGTGCTTACCTACAGCCATATCATTCACCTTTGCCTTTTAGATTTAGTGTAAACAGATTGGGCAAGTGGTAGTTATACACTGCTTAAAGTCTGGGGAATCTATGTACATCTTTTAACAGAAACTTGAGTCGAATTGCAGTTTGTGTTTAACAGACCCGTCGTCTATATCGTTGCCATGATGCCTGTGCCATTCCGCCCTCCAGCAAATTCTTGTACCGTTGCCATAGCTAATATACAGTGGAAATTATGTGATATTTGATTAATTTTCGTACTTAAAGCATCCCTTCTCTGTCGTTGTCGTCATCTGCGTTTAGATCTCATCGTCGTTGCTGTCATCATCTTGATTTTCATTGTCACAAATGTCTTCCTTATTCTTCCTTTCCTTTTAGAGTCTGGTATTTTTTTCTCTCCTCTTCCATTCCCTCCTCCTTTATTCTTCTTTCTATATTTTTATTTATTTTTCATTGTCTTCTATCCCCTATCCTGCCTTCTCGTCTCATCTTCATGTATTCACTCGCCATTCAATCATACCCTTTCTTATTTTTCTGTACCCTCAATATGTTTCATACCTTTCTTACAACAGCACACGCTACTTTTGCTTTCTCTCTCTCTCACTCCAATTTGTTTCTCTCCATTTTTCCGTGTCCTTGGGAAACATTCTTTTCTCACTCAACCTTCCCTCATACCCTCGACCTTTCCACGCGCGGCGCCCAACCTCTTCCTCAACTCCTCCTCGTCCCGCATCGTAACTGTACTTATCATCGTTTTTCTTCTCCCTCCCGTGTATGGTGTGGCTTCCAATCCACCTGCTCTTTGTATTTGCTTGTTACATTGGACTTCTCCTTTTTTTCGTTCTGTTTTTTTTTTCTTTTTTTTTCTTCATTTTTTTTCTTACTGGGCAAAGGCACCTCTGGCTTCTCCAACTAACATCACCACCACCACCACCACCACCACCACCACCACCACCGCCACCACCACCACCACCACCGCCACCACCACCACCACCGCCACCACCACCACCGGCACCACCACCAGTCACTGTTATTTATTCATTTTATTTATTAGTTTACACTTTTCGTTAATATCTTCACATTTCTTTCCCATTTCCATTTACATATTTATTTCTTCCACTTTTCTTTATCTTTATTTTCATCCTCCATCTCTCACATTACGTCTTCTCTCTTTCTTTCTCTTTGTCGGATTTCCTTCCTAAGTTTCACCAATGTCTAGGGTCACCTCTTTTTATTTGTACTTTCACATTACTCTTTTCCAGCTTCTCTCTTTTTCACCATTTGCAATCAATTGCTGTTCGCTGCCTCAACAAGCTCAAAAGTCAAAGGTGACGATTTCTGCCACACCTACGAACCTTGCGGCCTTCACTTCTCCCCTTATTTTCTTATTCTTATCTTTTTTTTTTCTTCCATACCTTCTTCGTATGGTCAACTTCTTCCTGTTACATTCCCTTCAACTTGCTTCTTCTCTCTCTCCTTCCATCCACTGCTCCATCTATTTCTCCTCTTCTTCACTCCTCTCTTTTCCCTCTCTTCCTCCCGATCATTATCCATCTCTTCCTCCCTATCTTCCTTCCGCTCTTTCTCCTTCTCTTTCTACCTCTTTTCCCCCTTCTTCTTCCCTTTCTCTCCCTCCAACACCTCTTCCTCTCCCTCCCTTTCTTCCTCCCTTGTGTCCTTCCCCTCTTTCTTCCTTTCTTCCTCCTCTTCCTTCTCCCTCTCTTCTTCTCTCTATTCCCATCTCTTCCTCCCTCTCTTTGTCATTCTCTTCCTCTTTCTTCTTGCTTCATGTTTATCTAATTTTCCTTCCTCTAGTATTCCCCCTCACCCTTTTCCTTCTTTAATCTCCGTTTGTGTGTTTTCTCACTTCTTTTGGTCCTTTCTTTCCATCCCCGTTCTCCTCGTCTATACTGTTGCATATTTCTTGTTCCGTTTCATCTCTTCATCAATCCCTCTCTCCTACTTTTGCATCCTTCCCGAGTCTCCCTATTTCCCTCCCTCTCCCTGTACCAATTCGCCCCGTTCCTCTCCTCTTACCTCTTTCATTATGTTCTCCACGATTTCTTCTTTCTTTCCTTTTTCTTTTTTTCTCTCTCTTCCCCCCCTTTCTGCCTTTCTTGTTTCCACTTTTCCTTTCTCTCATTTTTCTATGTTTGTTTATTTCCTTCTCCCTATCTTACTCCTTCTTCCATATTTCCATAGCTTTCCGTCCTCTACTCTCCATCTTTCTCTCTTCCTCTTCAATTATTTTGCTCAATACAGGTACATGCTCGAGCGAATGAGCGTGCGCGTACGTCTGTGTATGAGTGCGTGCGCATCTGTGTGTGTGCGTGCGTGTGCGTACGTGCGCGCATGTGTGTGTATTCACTTGGTCTTTGAATCACGTGTTGGACTCGTGATCGACAGCTATTTCCCTCCTGGAAGAGAGCTCAGAGCTCGTAGGTCCGATCTATGGGTAATGCTATGACCTTGCACACACACACACACACCCAACTCCCCACCCACGAGAGTCAGAGTAACGACCCGAGGCACAGCGATACCGAAATAATTTCGGCCCTGGGCAGGATTCGAACTGGCTACTGGGAGCACTTCTGCTTCCCAGTTCAGCGCTCTACCAACTGCGCCACCGAGTCTGTGTGTGTGTGTGTGTGTGTGTGTGTGTGTGTGTGTGTGTGTGTGTGTGTGTGTGTGTGTGTGTGTAAGTGTGTAATTGTGGGTGTGTGCGTACGTATGAGTTTCTACGTCCGTGATTGTGACTGATCCTATGCCCTTACACATCTCTTTTTATATACCTGTGTCGTTCCGCATGAGTGTTGGTGTCTGGCCCGATGGGTGTCCTTGCGTTTCTACCTGCGCCTTTACCTAAGTCTGTAGCTTTACCCAAGTCTGTGTCTGCGTCCACCTGTGTCTGTGTCTGTGCGTGGTCTGTGAATCCTTTCATGGAAGGTGTAATTGTGTGGTTGTGATAATTTAAATACGCGTGATTGTGTGTGTTAGCCTTCTCTTTCAAACATTACCTCATGTTTGTATATGTGATTTATATTAATGGTGTGTGTGTGTTTGTTTGTGCGTGTGCATATAGGTACACACAAGCCCAAATGTAAATACGTAAATGTGTCGTTATTTATGTATAATTATTTTTGCTGAGGGCACGGAATTATGGCAGCAGATAGGTGCTATGTATATTTCCTTTACCCAGACATATAACCAATTAACTAACGAGTTGCAGTGTTACTCTGTGCATGATGATTAGACTTTAGCACAAGGCAACGGAGTTATGACGCTCTGTTCACAATATAACCTCAGATTAATGCGATGACAGAGGTATACTGGACCACATGACGCCAAAACTGTTCCACCTGACCGAAGTCTGTGCTAGAAAGCACACTAATGATGAACGAACAACAATGTTGAAGAAAAAAATTCCTCAATATTCTCTGGTATGCGGTCCTGTTATCTGATGACAAAGACTGCAGAAAAATGTCGTATAATATTTTGTCACGAATGGAGAAACGGAAGTTTGTTAATTTTTTGTTGTTTTTTTGACATATTTGAGTTTAGAAAAAAAGTAATAATACATAATAGTATATCTAATAGTATCATGAAATGGAGTAATGGTTTTGCAGTGGATACTCAAGGTCACATGACGAAGATAGCTCACTAAGTGGATTGGTGGATTTACTTTCCCGAAAATCTTAGGAGCATGTTTCCGTTATTCCTTTCAAAACAGAAGTCTTATTTTGACCAAATAAAGTCTTTTGGTGCTGGCTGGATAAAATCGGCTAACTTTAGCCAAAATAGAATCCTTATCGATGTCAATTCAGATCGAACTGGTTCAGGAAACATTACGTCCTGTGACCGGTGTGGAAGGTTCTCCACGATCTCCAGCCCGATCATGGGTACAAGTGGATGATCAGGTTGGGAAATGGAAGACGTGGACAATTGGGACTGGGAGTGGGTGTTAGAGAAGTTAGGGAAGGGTGACCCTGGGTGTTAGGGAAGTTAGGTAAGGGTGACCGTGAGTCAGAGTGAGGGTGACCTCAGGTTAGCATATAGATCTGGTCACTGTTGATATAGAAATTGTAGGACTATTTTTTTTTTTTTTCAAAAACAAATTCCAAGTCGGACCCATCGCGTGGTCATCGCCCTCAAACGCATTTTTGGAATTGCTCAAACCCTTGGTACGGAACGGAATAGCGGCGATAGGGATGGAAAGGGGCCTGCAGGGGTGGGGGGGGGCAGTGGATCAATTATAAGTGTGAAAGGAACCGTTATCCCTTATGAAAAGAACTTCGCATGCTAGTTCGCAATTGGAATCTAAGTTGAGCCCCCATTTTTTTTTTTTTTTTTTTTTTAATCTTGGTATCGGAAATGTTTACTTCCCCATCGCACACGTTTGGAAATTATGTTTTCTTTTGGGGAGCGTAGCTTGCTGGAAGGCCGGGTCGTGCCTGTAAATGCCGTGCGTGTAATGTGAAATACAAATTGTGAAGTTTCTTACGGCAATTCATACTCACGGAAAGCTGTTACATAGATCAGGACTCATTTGATATTCAACAGTTACTTGTTGCACGCCAACATTTTTTTTCCTACAACTTTGCTCCAGCCACACAAACCTTCGTCTCCCTCTCTCCCTCCCACCCTCCCACCCTCCACAATGCCCCGCCCAAATACACAACGTAACGCCCACCCACCCCAGCCTAACGCACGACACTCTCCTACCTATTCACACCCCCATGCCTCTTCAGCCTATAGACGGGGCGCTCAACCTCACATACCCCATACTTATGTAATGCTATTGACTCCGCCACGACAACTGGTTTTTGTTTTGTGGTCCCACGCTTGAAAATCTCTTGGGAAAGGATAGTAGTAGTAAGTCATGACAACCTAACTAATTTGTAAGCGAGATGTAAGGAACCGCCATAGTCCGTATGGGTGTGAGTTACTTCCATGGCACAGACTTTGCTCCTCCTGTGTCCTGCTTTGTTCATTATGCAGGTTAGCGTGCAGACTCTCCCTAATCCCCCACCCCCCCTCTCCACTCTAACTCACCTCCCCACTCCCTTCTCCCTCCTCCTCCTCCTCCTCCTCATTCCTCCCCCTTCCACCTCCTTCTTTCTCCCTTCCTCCTCCCTCCTTCCTCTTCCCTCTTCCCTCTTACCCCTTCCTCCTCCCTCTTCCCTTCTCCCTCCTCCCTCGTTCTTCTTCCTTCCTCCTCTCTCCTCCCTCCTCCCTCGTTCTTCTTCCTTCCTCCTCTCTCCTCCCTCCTCCCTCGTTCTTCTTCCTTCCTCCTATCTCCTCCCTCCTTCCTCCTCCTCCCCTCCTCCTCCTCCCTCCTCCCTCCTTCTTCCTTTCTCCTCTATCTTCTCTCCTCCCTCTTCCCTGCTCCCTCCTCCCTCCTTCTTCTTCCTTCCTCCTCTCTCCTCTCTCCTCCCTTTCACATCACCTTACAACCTCTCGCTCTTTTCCTACAGGACCTACCTCTTTATTTCTCTTTTCGTTTTCTCTCTTTTCCACCCACTTCACCCTATCCACTACCACATCCCTTCCCCTTTTCCTTACTCCTCTCTCTTTTCCTCTCTTTCTCTCTCTCTCTCTCTCTCTTCTCTCACAACCATCAATCTAGATTCCACGTACCACGAGTTGTATTCAGTGGAGGGATTTTATATTCCATATATTGCATTTTTATTGATTTTGAGTATTGATATCATGATTTTGCACAAATTATGAATCTAGAATATACATTAGCATTAATATTTGTGTTCGGTAATGTAATTTTTATGGCCCTAACTTTTTGTTTTGCATTCCGTTTTAATAATTTATGACAATATGTCCGACCTGAATGTATTTTCACATACATTAGTGCGCGAAAGGCCACGCACGCATGCATACACACACATATAAAAACACACACGCACACGCGCGTGCGCACACATACACACACGCGTGCGCGCGCGCCCGCACACACACACGCGCGCGCGCACTCACACACACACACACACACACACACACACACACACACACACACACACACACACACACACACACACACACACACACACACACACACACACACACACACACACACACACACACATACACACACACATACACACACACATACACACACACATACACACACACACACACACACACACACACACACACACACACACACACACACACACACACACACACACACACACACACACACACACACACACACACACACACACACACACACACACACTTCATTTTCTTGTTCCCCTTCCTGCTGAATTGCCTGTTCCAATATTAAGAGCAAGTATATCCATATGTCTGTTTCTCTGTTTGTTCTTTCTCCATATCATTCCTGTTCTTTCCTGTTCACAAGCTTTCATTTCCCTCTCCTTTACTCGCTATTCCTCAGACAAGAATTTTCTTGTGTTATTTAATCAGATAATTGGATTTTTGTCCTACTACCTACTCCAGTTTTTTTTTGCTTCTCATTTCTTTACAGTTTCTTCAGAATCCTCAAACTTTTTTGACCTCCTTCCTCTCCTTGTTTGTCTCTCGTACCTCTTCCGCATTTTTCATTTCTCCTTCTCCCCTTTACATTTCTATTTTCATTTTCCTCGCGTTTCTTTTCTCTCCCCCTCCTCCTTGTTTCTTCCTTTGTTCTTTTCCCCTTCCCTCCCTGTTGTTGTCTTTTATCTTCTTCACCTTTTCTTACTTTTCTCTCTCCTTCCTCCCCCTCTTCATTCTTCTTGGTTCTCCTAACCCACCCGTACCCCTAGTTCATGCTTTTATGTGCTTCTCTTTTCTCTTCTTTATCATCATCATCATCTCTCTACCTCTGTCCACAATGTTCTTGCTCGCTTGCTGTTGGTGGTGGGAATGCTCCTTCACCGCTGTTTTATCATCACTTTTCCTTACATGTCGGTTCTTTCTTCCTCCATCTCAGTCTTCCTTTCGTCATTTAATTTAATGGGTTAAGAGCTCGTGATTGGCACTAAGTGGATGCCGGTTGTGACGTATACACTATGGCGGAGAATTTTTTTTATATTCCAGACAATTTTTTCTTTTTTAATGAGTATTTATTATTTAGTAATTGAAATAATAACCAAAAATATTTTGTTTATTCCTTGACAAATTAATTTTCTAAACCTTCAAGTACTTTGTATTGTGTATTTACTTGACCTATACTGTATGGCGGAGAACAATTTTATATTCCAGTTTTTTTTTTATGCGTATTTATTATTTATTAATTGAAATGATAACCAAAAATAATTTGTTTATTCCTTGACAAATTAATTTTCTAACCCTTTAAAATACTTTGTATTGTGTATTTACTTGTTAATCTACTATTATAGTCCTTTATATCATATTCGTGTCTTTTACTTTTTCATAATCTATCTATATATTAGTTTTTACTTATCGTGCGATCTATCTACTATTTTCTTGTAAGCTTTATCTTTATCCGATTCATGCTTTTATTATTTTGCCTTGGTATGTCTCTGGTGCCTCTACCTTTTGGTTCCTGTGTTTTTAGTGAGGCTGTTATTGTCAAATCCTCACCCCACTCCATGTCATTCTCACCGTTGTATGTACAGTGAGTCCTCCTTATACAGTAATTCTTTATCCGGTAAATTCACATACATATACCAAGGCTTTTTCCCCCTTACAAGGGAGGTAGCCCTTTTCTTTTTGGCTACCTCCCTTGTAATGGGGAATAATCCTTGGTATATATATGTATGTATGTGAAATTACCGGATAAAGAATTACTGTATAAGGAGGACTCACTGTACAAGCAGTGGCCCTACTTTAGCAGAGTTGTATTAGTGGTCCTTTTTCTACTTAGTGTCGCTGTAGACCTTATGTTTTGGTTCCACCTTTTGCGTACGTGTTAGTGGTGTCCTTTTTTTCCTTTGTCCTTTTATTTCTTTGGTGTTGCTGCGGGTCTCGTCTTTGCTGTAGAGTTAGTAGTTAGTGGTTCTTTTCCTACTTAGTGTCATTGAAGGCCTTATATTTTGTTTCCACCTTTTGCATACGTGTTAGTGGTGTCCTTTTTTTCCTCCTTGTCCTTTTATTCCTCTGGTGTTGCTGCGGGCCTCACCTTTGTGTCTTGTCTTTGCTGTACAGTTAGTAGTTAGTGATCCTTTTCCTATTTAGTGTCGCTGAGGGCCTTGTATTTACTTTCCACCTTTTGCATACGTGTTAGTGGTGTCCTTTTTTTCTCCTTGTCCTTTTATTACTCACCTTTGGGTCTCGTCTTTGCTGTAGAGTTAGTGGTGGCCTTGGGCCTTGCTTAGTGGGCATGTCCTTCCTCGCCGCTCATTACTTGGCCATTGCACTTGTAATCACAGTAATGCATTTTCAGCAGCAGCCTGCATGCAATCTAGGGTGGAGGTGGTGGTGGTAATGGTGAAGGGTGGAGGTGAAAGGTGGGAAGTGAAGGTGGAAATGAAGGGAGAGTCGGGAAGTGGTGGATTTTGATGTGGGTTAGGTAAGGTAAACGCGTGATGTGCAGCTTAGAGAAAGTAGAAAATAAAGGTTAAAAAAGGTTAGACGAGATAAAAAATTGAAAGTCAGCGGAGGTGAGTTTTGGAGATTACAAGTAGAAGTTAAGTTCTTGAGAATGAAAATAGAAGTAGAAAGTGACGGTAGACATTTTCGTATTTCGCCAAAATCTTTACCCAGCGTTTCTACCCTTTAGGGAGAGTACTGTTCTGAAGACAGGAAGTTCTGGAGATAGGAAATAGGAGTGGGTTGGTTGGGGGGGGAGGTTAAAAAGAGGGTAGCAGAAAGAAGAGGAAATAGAAAAAAAAATAGAATATTTTTTGGGGGGACGGGGGAATGGAATGTTGGTGTATCAGGGAAAGGTACAAATTGAAGAAGGATTCATAGGTGAAGGCTGAATGACATAACACGCACACACACACACACACACACACGCACACACACACACACACACACACACACACACACACACACACACACACACACACACACACACACACACACACACACACATACACACACACACACACAAAGCACACACACACACACACAAGCAACTTTACCCTCACCCTCACCCTCATCCTCACCCTTACCATTTCCTTTACCCTCACCCTCATCCTCACCCTCACTCTCACCCTCACCCTTAGCCTTACCCTTACCCTTACCCTTACCCTCACTTTCACCTTCACCCTCACCCTCACCCTCACCCTTACCCTTACCCTCACCCTCACCCTTACCCTTACTCTCACCCTCACCCTTACCCTCACCTTCACCTTCACCTTCACTTTCACCCACACTCTCACCCTTACCCTCACCCTTACCCTTACCCTTACCCTTTCCCTCACACTCACCCTCACCCTCACTATGTCCATCACCATCACTCTCTGAGGCTAACATTTAAGAAGTTAGATGGCCAAGTCAAATCACATTTACACATCATAAACATTAAAACTCCTTTAATGATACCCCTCTCATATTGGGACCTTATGGGTATTTCTATTTAGGATGAAAGTATCTACCGTCAGTCAGAGGGAACTCCCTCAAATAGTAGACTGGTTTTGGTAGCTTGATCCTTTCTGATGTTTAACAGTCTTTTTGGTGTCAGCCAGTGCAACAGACTTAAAGGGGATCAACTGTTTGGTAGGTTTTCAGGTTCACGTTAAGCAGAAAGACTTGTTAGGGAGAGTGATCCGTGGGGGCTTTCGGGGTCTGTGTGCTCCATGGAGAGATTTGGACAATTCGAAACCAGGGACATCAATAACCAGAGTTTCTATCCTCGGGAACAGAATGGCTCCGAAATGGTGGATTTATGAATCCGGTATAGAAAGGAATCAACAAGGATGGCAGAAAGGAGTAGCTGTTGGAGGTCGATGTGATAAGCATTGGTTCTAGTGAGGGGGTTAGTTTTCTAGATATAGGGTAACGATATGTGCCTCTGGTCCATAGGGGCGTCACTAAACTCGTTACGGTATTGTGTGCATAGAATGTGGTCAATAACCCAGTCATTGTCTTAAACGATTATGAGATAGGTTGTTACGTCGTTCACTATTAACTAGATCTGGTAATAGGGTAACGATATGTGACTCTGGTCCATAGGGGCGCCACCAAACTCGTTACGGTATTGTGTGCATAGAACGTAGTCAATAATCCAGTCATTGTCTTAAACGATTATGAGATAGGTTGTTATATCGTTCACTATTAACTAGATCTGGTTCCGGGATTGTGTAGCACATCTGATCATTTCATTCTTTGTTCTTTGTTTGACCTTCTGGCTGCTCGTCTAAATACGTAAAGAAAAAAGTTAAATAAATTCTGAGCTCACTTGATGCTATTGTTAGTTAATGTAACTTTTGGAAAAGCTGAACACAAGGAAGGCTTAGGCATCAAGGTAGAAGGTTAACTAATCTAGCTGAATGTATTTTTTGTAACTAGAATAAATATATAAATACATCAACCTCTCTCTACAAGACAATGAAGAAAAAATTTGATGGTAATGAAGATGGGAGGAAGGAAGAGGTAGAAATCAACAGACGGCACAAAAAGGAATTAAAAAGAAATGAAATGTCACTCTCTATCGACAAATTGATTGTGCTTGACGGCTATGTGTGAGTTTTTGACATGATAATGATGTATAAAAGAAAAAGGAAGTTTGACATTACGAGGAGCCCCGGGATTGAACGGGGTCGTGTAAATCATCAAGTCAAAGATCCTTTAATCTCAGTTCCCCTCACATATTAATGAAGTCATCTGGACTTTGACATAAAAACGCTTGCAAGACGTCTAAGGTCTAGCAGTACCAGAGTCTGGTTTTGTATTTCCATGTATGGGCACGCACGTACGTACACACAGGCAAACGCACACATATACAGGCAGATGTAGACACACAAGCACGTACACACAAGCGCATGTATACGCGCCGGTGCACGTACGAACGCGTACACGCACACACAAGCTTATTCACACAGACACACACACACACACACACACACACACACACACACACACACACACACACACACACACACACACACACACACACTGTCACATACACACACATACACACACACACACTGACACACACACACACACACACACACACACACACACACACACACACACACACACACACACACACACACACACACACACACACACATACGCACGCACGCACACGCACGCACACACACACACACGTGTGCTCCGGTGTACGTACGCTCTCGCACACTCACATTTACTCAAAATACAAACACACACACACACACACACACACACACACACACACACACACACACACACACACACACACACACACACACACACACACACACACACACACACACACGCACGCACACGCACACATTAGGTGAAGTCTCACTCATGTTGTAGCTTATGATCACTCACATTTGCTCACATTCACCCACACTAGCTCTTTCGCTCACTTGCTCTCACTCACTCACTCTCACTCACTCACTGATATCCCAGAACGGGCGTTGGGACGCTCGCCGGCATTGATGTATGTCCCGGGCGAGTCCCAGTCCCGTCCCAGGAAAGGCATTTTCCTTGATGTTGGAGCTTCCGTGATGGAATGCGCCGCAGCTGATGTGACGGACCAGGACACAGCGCCTGATGGGCCGACTTGCTTGGCTGGGCGATTGGGGTGATTGGGGTGAGTGGCTGAGGGAGGTGAGGGAGAGAGTAAGAACGGAGGGGCTCGTGAGGGAGTTGAGGAAGAGAGGAAAGGGAATGATGAGGAAGTGGAAGAGAAAGTGAGGTAGGAGGGGATGGTGAGGAGGTGAGAGGAAAGAGAGGGAGAGGAAGGTGAAGAAGAGGTCGAAGGAGAAAGGAAGGAGAAAGAGGGGAGACAGAGAACGAGGAAGAAGAGAATGATGAGGTAATGAAGAGTATAAGAAAGAAGACGTTGAGGTGATTGGCAGAACAGTGATGAGGAAGACTGCTTCCGTGGCTGTATTGGTTAAGAATTGCTGGGCATTCTCGCTAGATTATAGGTAATGACATCCATATGGGTTACTTGATGTTTGGTGACATGAACCTCCTTTTACCTCCAGTTTCCTTTCTTACCCACCCCTTTCCCCTCCGTCATCATCCCTTCCTATTCCAACACTTGTCCATTCTATTCTTCTTTTCAATTTACCATTCCCCAATCTTCTTTCTCTGAATTTCTACCTTCCTCTCATGTACACAATCACGACCTGTTTCCTTACCTCTTCCCTTTCTCTCTACCTTTCCTTTCACTTCCCTTTCCTTGTCCATCCCTTCTCCCTAAACCCTCTTTTTTTCTCATAATCTCTCTCACTTGTTCTCCTTTTCAGTATAATTACATTTTTCTCGTCACCTCCCTCCCATTCATGCAGTAATCCATTTTTTCGTCCGTTTATATTTCACTCTTTATTTTAATTTTCCCCTTTCTTCTTATTCTTTTCTTTCTTTTTTTCATTCCCTCTGTTCTTAATTATTTCTTTCCTGTCTTCCAGTCTTTCTTCTTGTCAGTCTATCTGTCTCTTCCTCCTTTTCCTATTTCTTTCTTTGTTTTTTGTTTTTAACCTGTTTTTCTCCTCTTCTCTTGTTTAGTCTCTTATTTTCTCATACACGAAATCACACACACACGCACACACACATACACACACACACACACACACACACACACACACACACACACACACACACACACACACACACACACACACACACACACACACACACACACACGACTCGGCGGCACAGTTGGTAGAGCGCTGGACTGGGAAGTACGATGGTGCTCGCAGTATCCAGTTCGAATCCTGCCCAGGGCCGACATTATTTCGGTATCGCTGTGCTTCGGGTCGTTACTCTGACTCTCGTGGGCGGGGAGTTGGGTGTGTGTTTGTGTGTGAAAGGTCATAGCATTACCCATAGATCGGTCATACGAGCTCTGAGCTCTCTTCCGGGAGGGAAATAGCTGTCGATCACGAGTCCAACACGTGATCCAAAGACCAATGTGAATACACACACACACACACACACACACACACACACACACACACACACACACACACACACACACACACACACACACACACACACACACACACACACACACACACACACACACACACACACACACACACAATACTGCAGTATATGTGCAAATGAAATAAGACCAATATAAAATCTGTAATATTTTATCATTCGAAGAACTGACACTAATAGTTATACATTCAGTGTTAAAACAGCAGAACAGCAACAACATTAACAACAAAAACAACAGCAACAACAATATGAACAATAGCAATAACTACAACAACAACAGTCAAAGCAGCAGCAGCAGCAGCAGCAGCAGCAGCAGCAGCAGCAGCAGCAGCAGCAGCAGCAGCAGCAGCAGCAGCAGCAGCAGCAGCAGCAGCAACAACAACAACAACAACAACAACAACAACAACAACAACAACAACAACAACAACAACAACAACAACAACAACAACAACAACAACAACAACAACAACAACAACAACAACAAACTGTCTTGATAGCATTTTCTTCATCACATTCTCTTTAGCACCTTCTTTTAAGCCCATTTTATATAACACAGCCTCTGGATGACAAATTCTTGATTACAAACTCTTGTTATTAACCACTTGATCAGCATTGGATCGCCTTGTGGCCACGCCTTATTGTGATGAAGCTCCATATATTATAAATGTTATAACCCGCTCCCGTTGTTAAACCCGAATGTTCATCTTTGTCCTGCAACAACCTGCCCTGCAACCCATTATGCCACGTCACCCAGTTGACATCCCATCACTCTTAGTCTTCCACTCGATCCACTACCTGCCTCCTCCGGTCCCTATCAAAGGTTCCCTGATTATTTTCACCTTTTTGCTAATTAGTTCGTCCACTCTTCCTCTTCTGTCTTCCCTGTTCTAGGTACTTTTCTATTTCCCAAGTTATGAACCTTATCATTCCTTCGTTTTTTCTAGATCTGGTCCTCTTGTTGATGGCTATTCTTTTACTTACATTCCATCTTGTCCTCTCTCCCCTTCAGCAATCCACTTTTCACTTAATTTTCCAGTTACTTTCCATTCCCTTCCTAACTATCTCCCACAGTGTGAAACAATGTGACAATTACCCCCCAGTATGTTCCTTCCAAACGAACAGTTTGAGCTTGGTCCAGTCAGGAGTCGCTCTCTCTCCAGTCGGTTCAGTCTGAACCCATTACAGCGTAGTGGCCATCTTTGAGGTTTTGTACTGCGTGCTCCCCCCGACGCTTTATATTCAGGTTGATGGTAGAGAGCAGGATTGGATGAAAAATTTACGCAGATTTACATTTTCAGAGGAAGAGTATGTATAGCCGTGCGTCCTTGAAACTGACTTCGAATAGATTGTATAGGCTAATGTACACCAGTCAAAAAGAGTCATCATATTAAAAAAGGATGAATATATTTATACACACACACACACACATACACACACACACACACACACACACACACACACACACACACACACACACACACACACACACACATACATATATATATATATATATATATATATGTGTGTGTGTGTGTGTGTGTGTGTGTGTGTGTGTGTGTGTGTGTGTGTGTGTGTGTGTGTGTGTGTGTGTGTGTGTGTGTGTGTGTGTGTGTTTGTGTGTGTGTGTAAAGGATAAGGGTAGTCCTTAAAGTGTATGTAAGGATGTTAATTGAAAGGATTAAGGAAGTGAAGTTGGGAGAGGGAGTGTGCGTTTAGAAAGGGGAGGCGTTGCCTACAACAAGTATTTGTAGCCCCCCCCCCAAAAAAAAAAAATAGTGGGGATGGTGGTGAGTTATAGAGCAAAGAAAAGAAAAAATGTCTCAGAAATTGAAATTTGTCATGAGAAATTAGTATATTTGGGTGAAGGCAAGGAGAGGATGAATCCAAATATGTTTAAGGTAATGTGTTTAAGGGGCATGGTAGGTGCTATGATTAAGAAATATGTACATAAGGCGAAAATTGGGAATGGATAAAGAGCTGTTAGATACGTTTATCAAAGAAACCTCTGATAGATTGGGCATATGGAAAGAATGAATCATAATTCTAACGAAGAGTGTGGAAAGCAAATGTTGATATTATGTACTTGAGGCGAAAACTAAAAATGATTTGGATAGACGGGGTCAAACAAGGAAAAGAAAGTTACAAATAGGAGTGAATAGAGAGTAGCTGTACAAAAATGAGGAATTTGCACGGCCATAGGTGATGTTCCTCGTGTCTGGTTCCTAAAACTTTCGAGTTGGTGCTGGATATGGCCAGGGGAGGCTACCATATAATGAAGAAATGAAGATAACTCAGCTCCGAGTGCCTGGTCCAGCCATGGAAGTCTAGCTGCATTGCCTTGTACCCAGTCAGCGTGGTGGTGGAACAAAGATACCTCTTCACACAGGAGGTACTAAAATGGAAGAAAAATTAATATTTTTTTTTCGATAGGTACCGGATGGGTGAAATTTGGGTTTGTGCTAAGGAATTCTGACCTTTGGGGGCAAACCTTCAAACTGAATCAACCAATCACCGGACACCAAGAAACAAATAGTCGCTAACCAAAACAAACTTTTACCTTCCCGGTCCTTGACGTGGGCATAGGTTCTCGTCTAGCTAAGCAATTCTAAATGGAGTGTGTTAATGAATGTGGACTAATGCCTCTAGAAAAGACCGTTACAGTTCAAGGGGACGAGAGACCTTTTAGCCGTGAGAGGTCGAGTGCCGTACGAAACGGCCGTCAAGAAATCAACGGTGAAAATCAACAGGAGCGTTATGGTAGAGAGCGCGTTGCCCGCGCCGCCATTACAGTTGGTAGCGCATACTAATTGCTGGACAGGAGAAACAGAGAGAGAGGTTGAAACGAGAGGTCGGGGCAGAGGAGAGGATGGACTGTGTTGTAGTGAGGAGGGAGGGAGGGTAAGGAACGACGGCAGAGGACGAAACAAGGGAACACCGTGGGTATACACGTATGCAGGTGTACACGCACATAGCACGCACGCGCGCGCGCGCGCACACACACACACACATACGCGCACGCACACACACACACACACACACACACACACACACACACACACACACACACACACACACACACACACACACACACACACACACACACACACACACACACACACACACACACACAAAGCACACACACAAAGCACACACACACAAAGCACACACACGCACACACACACATGCACGCACGCACGCACGCACGCTTACGCGCACACACATAAAAGTCAAATGTAATTATGCACACACGCTTGTGTGCACTAATTATATTTCTTCGTTTCTTTTTCGTTTTTCGCCTTTGATTTCACCTCGCCCGCTTCCTGTCTCTGTGTCTCCGTTTACCTCCTCTTCTACCTCCAGCTTTCTCTTCAACAATATACTTTTTTCATATCCTATGTCTCCTTTGCATTGTCTTTTTATTTACTTCACCCATCCCCTATCTAACCCTCACTTTCTCCTATGTCTTTTCTCTCTCAATATACCAATATACATGTGTTTACATGCTTGTATATGTATATGTATGTGTGTCTGAGTATGTTGTGTGTGTATCTTTGTATGTGTGTGTGTGTGTGTGTGTGTGTGTGTGTGTGTGTGTGTGTGTGTGTGTGTGTGTGTGTGTGTGTGTGTGTGTGTGTGTGTGTGTGTGTGTGTGTGTGTGTGTGTGTGTGTGTGTGTCCGTGTGCTTGTGCGTGTGCGTTTGCCTGTTCATGCCTTTGCGTCTTGTACCTATTTCCTTTTATCCTCGAACCCACCTTGATTCCTTTCTCGACTTCCTTTCATCGCTCTTCTTTGTCCTTTATAAGTGTTGGCTACGGGGTTGTAATTTGGACTCTCTCTCTCTCTCTCTCCCTCTCTCTCCCTCTCTCTCTCTCCCTCCCCCCCTCTCTCCCTCCCCCTCTCTCTCTCTCTCTCTCTCTCTCTCTCTCTCTCTCTCTCTCTCTCTCTCTCTCTCTCTCTCTCTCTCTCTCTCTCTCTCTCTCTCTCTCTCTCTCTCTCTCTCTCTCTCTCTTTCTCTCTCTTCGAATAAACAAGATACCCCGTAAGCACAAGACCAAATGTAGGTTTTTGTTGATTGCTGAATGATGCAACTATGCACTTGAGAGGTATCGATTTCTTGTTATCAAACAGTCCGTGGATTTAATCTTTGTATTCAAATTAAGCTCGCGAATCCACGTGTTTCTCCTTCCTCTTGATTGGTCAGGACAACCTGCGCGCGAATCCTTATTGGACGAACTCATTATTAGGAAGTAAAGACATGTTTTTATTGCAGACGAAGTTCCTATTCAATCCCCAGGCTATACAGACGATTGCTGTATACCAAGGCATTCCTATTATATGGAAGGAAATGTGGCGGCTTCGGCCGCAGTGAAACACACACACACAAACACACACACACACATACACACACACACACACACACACACACACACACACACACACACACACACACACACACACACACACACACACACACACACACATATGTATATATATATATATATATATATATATATATATATATAAATATATATATATATATATATATATATATATATATATATATATATATATATATATATATATATATATATATGTAAGTACTGTATACACATACACGTGCACATATATACACACAAAGATACGTACATACACCGGATGCAATCCAGCGAAACGGCGCTATACTAATTCTATTTTGTTTTACACCAACCTTAATACATGTTATTATTCACTTAACGAAACTGCAGCTGAGAATATCTCGGTCGTAATGTTTCTGAGTTAATATGTGAGAGGCAGAGTCACTTCAACACACATAAATGGTTCTCGGCAGCGCCGGAAGCAACGGACTAAAACTTAATGGCATCAGATTTGACGCGAATTAAGCAAACTGAGCAATTAAACAAGCGAGGTACATTGTTCTAGAATGAACCTGCTTAAAGAAGGGGTGAGGAGGGCAGACCGATGGAAAGGAAATATATTGAAGTCAACAGAAGACTAAAAACCGTGGGGGAATATATATATATATATATATATATATATATATATATATATATATATATATATATATATAAAAAGCACTGCACAAATGACCAAACGGCCCCTGAGCGGTAGGTTCGAGTCCTGTACACGACGGCCATAAAAATCTATCTGATATATATATATATATATATATATATATATATATATATATATATATATATATATATATATATATATATATATATATATATGAGACAGATTTTGGGTGGTGGAAGTAAAACGAAGATGCTCTCGGAATAGGTTATACTCATCTATGTATAGATGTAGATATAGATATAGAAATAGATGTATATATATTCTTTCGGGCTGAATAACATATTTAGCCATAGCCTTCATCCACCTTCCCTCTCGCTACAAGGCTCCTCTTCCACCTATTCCCTTCCACCTTTCACCTCATCCCACGCCTTCTCCTCCATTTCCCCGCCTTTTTTTTTATTTCACCCCCTTCAAACACGCATGCATTATTCCCTTCTCAATGCAACGCATCCGAGTTCCCAGGCCCTCTTGCCTCAAGCCCTCCTGCATCCTCCTCACTTTCCCCTTCTTCCTCCTCCTCCTACCTCCACCGCTTCCCCTCTTCCTACTTCCTCCCTGCACTGACTTCCATCTGCCTTCTTTCTACCTTCTCCTTCCATCTTCCTTCTTTCTACCTTCTCCTTCCTCCTTCCTCCTGTTTCATTTCTCCTTCGTCCTTCCTCCCTGCACTGACTTCCATCTTCCTTCTTTCTACCTTCTTCTTCCTCCTTCTTCATTCCTCCCTCCTTCCTCCTTCCTCCCTGCACTGACTTCCATCTTCCTTCTTTCTACTTTCTACCTTCTCCTTCCTCCTTCTTCATTCCTCCTTCCTCCTTCCTCCTTTCTCCCTCCATTCTCATCCTTCTCCCTTCCTCAGTCCTCCTTCCTCTCTTCTCCCTACTCTCTTCTTCCTTGTCTCTCTTTCTCCTTCCTCTCATTCTCTTCATTTCAACTTCCGTTACTTCCTTATTCCATTCTTCCTCTCTTCTTCTGTGTCTCTTCCATCTTCCCCTTCCTTCCTCCTCTCCATTCCCTCACATTTCACCTTCCTCCTTTCCTTCTTTCTCCTTTCTCCCTTCTCTCTTCTTCCTTATTTCCTCTCTCCCCCATTTATTCCTTATCTTCTTTCATTTCTCTTTCCTCCTTTTCCACCTCCTTTTCCACCTCCCTATCTCTGTTCCTTTGTTCCCTCTTTATCATATTCTTCCTTATCTTATTTCTTCCTATCTATTTTCCATTTT
>NC_134785.1:8510994-8523494 GCF_046742065.1 Oratosquilla oratoria | reverse complement strand
TATGATTATGGGGAGAAGCACGGTGTTGATTCATGAGGAGGTGCTAATAAGGAGAAGTCACGTAATTATAAAGAATTGCAAGGAGTTTTCGAGATGTTGAGATTTGATAGGGAGTTGGTTTAAGGGAGGAGTGAGCAGAGAGATATAGGAAGACTGGGAAAAAGGACGAGAAAAGAAGATAAAGAAAGCAAATACTTAAAGGATGAAAAATAGTTGGATGTGTGAGGAGAAGAAGGAAGGTAAGAAGATAAGTTATGATAAGAAGGAAAGAAGAAGACTGTGCTGAGATCGAAGGGTCAAGTGAACATCGAGAGGAAGAGAGGTACGTGGATCGACGAGCGGAAGAGTGAGATCCGTCGGTGTTGCGGGAACAGAAAAAGAGGAAGGGGGGGGGGTCTTCCATGGTCACTCTACAAGAAGTGGAGGTGGGATTCATGTTCCCTCCATTATACCCCTCCATGCCGCGCGAGAGCAAAGGAAACAATGACACCACTAAAGTCATACGTAAACACAATACTGGGGCTGATACACGGCGTATTGAGAATTGAAATGGGATCTATTGTCCCCCGTGATAGAAGATGGGAGCCACCATGTGTGTAGGAGGGGAGCGTTTAAATGTGGGAATACGGAAGGGGAATGTAGCGGAAGGGGGACCGTTCCGTGGGGAGGTCCTGGCCGAGCAGGCGAGATGGGGGAGAACGAGGGGAGACGAAGGTTAAGGGAAAATTAAGCTGGAGTGAAAAGGGGGAATGTGCAAGAGAAACAGTGCGAGAGAAAATTGGATAGAGGGGTGAGGGAGGGAGGCTGCGGCGGAAGGACAGAGAGAGAGAGACAGAAAGAGAGAGACAGAGAGAGAGAGAGAGAGAGAGAGAGAGAGAGAGAGAGAGAGAGAGAGAGAGACAGAAGGAGAGGGTGTCTGAATGTTGTGTGTATGTGCGTGTGTGTGTGTGTGTTTGTATGTTTGAGTTTGTGTGTGTGTATGTGTGTTTGTGTTTCTGTGTGTGTGTGTGTGTTTGTGTGTGTGTGTGTTTGTGTGTGTGCGTGTGTGCGCGCGTGCATAAGTGAATGTGAGTGGGGGGTGTAAAAGGGGAAATACTTAATTGGAAACGGAGTTGCAAAAGGTAAATCATTGACGGGCGGATCATTTACGCAACGAAGAGGAAATGATACGAAATGCATTATTTACGGATTTGAGTCTGCTGGTCTCTTGCCTCCACTCAGAAGTAGAGTATTTGATATGACAAACGTGTGTATTATACTTTGAGTTAGAAACACTTTCCGCTAGGATACTTGATAAGTGGGTGAGAAGAATACGTTAACAACCGGATTTCGAATGATGCGGGACGTATTATTTAGAACTAAGTTTCCTAGACGGTTTTTCTCTTTAAAGACGTGTCTGTTTCCACACCAAAAGAGCTAAATATCCACTGACGAGTTCATGGAGGAACAACGTGCCTGGGTGACCCATCAAAGAATTTAGAACAATATCGAAAACTTTCAGTAGATTTTTTTTTTTTCCGGTATTGCCAGTTAAGTCAGAATATCAAATAAACAGGGGAAATTTGACCTCGGTTCTATATTACAAACTCGTTCCACCTCAGTCGGGATCAAGTACTGAGTGTGTTCATAAGAACGTGCTACATGACTCGGACGAACAAATGGTAAATAGAAGAACATAGCTCCCTGATAAAGATTACGAACTTGCCTCATCGCCAACAACCAAAGACCGAGAGGTTCTCAGCGATGCAATCATAACACGCAAAACTACATTAACCACAGTCCCTTTCAAAGGTGCCATTTGAGGACATAGGGTGCAACGTAAGAAAGAAGAAAGAAAGAAAGAAAAAATAAAACAAAAGCGAGGGGGAGGGGGTAGGATCGATTTAGCCCACGGAGGACCACTGCCGGAGTTAAGGAAGTTTGAAGCGGAACGGAGGCGAAAAGGAAGGAGGTGGGAGATCGCTGGAAAGGGAAGGAGGTGGAAGAACGCTGGAAAGGGAAGGAGGTGGGCGAACGCTTGAAAGGGAAGGAGGTGGGAGAACGCTGGAAAGGGAAGGAGGTGGGAGAACACTGGAAAGGGAAGGAGGTGGGAGATAGCTGGAAAGGGAAGGAGGTGGGATGATCGCTGGAAAGGGAAGGAGGTGGAAGAACGCTGGAAAGGGAAGGAGGTGAAAGAAAGCTGGAAAGGGAAAGAGGTGGGAGAACGCTGGAAAGGGAAGGAGATGGGAGAACGCTGGAAAGGGAAGGAGGTGGGAGAACGCTAGAAAGGGAAGGAGGTGGGAGAACGCTGGAAAGGGGAAGTCGGAGAGCGTGATGATATATGATAAAGGACCAGAGCAGATGATACGAGGGACGGCATGGAAGAGAAGGAAGGAAACGAAATAAAATGATGATTACGAGATGAGGTGTGGAAGTCAGCAGGGAATGGGTAGAACAGTAGAAGGCTAAACTGGAAAACGGAATAAAGCCAGATAGTTTGATAGGAAACGAGAAAGGAATACTCGTATACCTGGTGAATATGATGAAGAAAATTAGGAAGGAACGAAGTGGACGGGCGTTGTGGAAGAGGTTGCTTTTAAAAGCAAATGCGACTTAATGGCTCTTCTGTGTGTAAATGCGCTTTTATTTTTTCCTCCTCTGTGGCTTTTCTTCAAAGAACTGCACCTGAATGCTCTGATAGTTTTTGTTCCGCCCGCATTCCGCTGTCTCTCTGTCTCCAACCGTTTCATTTGCGCCTTCTTTAATTTTCCTCGTGCACTGGAAGATTATTTGCCTAATCTTGTTGTGTTTTACCGTTTACGAGAAACGCTTAGTTTTCATAAATCTTCGTTTGTCCTTTGATCTTAGACTTGGCTGGTCACTTTTATAGATATAGTTGGTCACAGAGAGAGGGTGGAAGAAAGAAACGGGAGAAATCTTGTTATTAGTACGTTTATCATACTTCCCCCCCCCCTGTGTGGGTTGGCTTTGCCCCCCTACCCGGACCTGCCCTGATATTCCTTTGCCTCTCTTTCCGGATCTCCCGCTCCTCTCCAGAAAGGCAGCGGCCGGAGGCGCTGCGGGCGGCTGTGTCGCTGGGTCATTTCGCGGCTTGCCATTGCGCTCCTCTCTTTTCCTCCCCCCTTCTCCTCTTCCTCCTCTTCCTCCTCTTCCTCCTCTTCCTCCTCTTCCTCCTCTTCCTCCTCTTCCTCCTCTTTCTCCTCTTCCTCCTCTTCCTCCTCTTCCTCCTCTTTCTCCTCTTCCTCCTCTTCCTCTGCTTCCTCCTCTTCCTCCGCTTCTTCTTCTGCCTCCTCTTCCTCCGCTTCCTCATCTTGCTCCGTTTTCTCCTCTTCCTCCGTTTTCTCATCGTCCTCTGCTTCCTCCTCTTCCTCCTCAGCCTCCTCTTCCTCCGCTTCCTCCTCTTCCCCCGCTTCCTCCTCTTCCTCAGCTTCCTCCTCTTCCTCAGCTTCCTCCTCTTCCTCCTCTTATTTCTCTTCCTCCTCTTCCTGATCTTCCTCCTGCTCTTCGTCTTCCTCCTCTTCCTCTTCCTCATCTTCCTCCTCCTCTTCCTCCGCTTCCTTCTCTTCCTCCTCTTCCTCCTCTTCCTTCTCTTCCTCCTATTCATTCATCTCCGTCTCCATCTTCCCTTCCTCCTCCTCTTCCTCTTTTTTCATTACCTCTACTTTTTATCAATGTCTTCTTTATTTTCTTCTTATTCTTTTCCTTTATTTTCTTTTTTCTGTCTTCTTCTTCTTCTTCTTCTTCTTCTTCTTAATTTTCTTTTCTTCTTCTTTTTTTACTTCTTCTTCTTCTTCTTCTTCTTCTTCTTCTTCTTCTTCTTCTTCTTCTTCTTCTTCTTCTTCTTCTTCTTCTTCTTCTTCTTCTTCTTCTTCTTCTTCTTCTTCTTCTTCTTCTTCTTCTTCTTCTTTTCTTCTTCTTCTTCTTCTTCTTCTTCTTCTTCTTCTTCTTCTTCCTCTTCGTCTTCCCTTTCTTTCCCTTCTTTCATATCTTCCTTTTCTTTATCTTCTTCCGGTCTTTTTCCATTTGTCCACATCTTCCTATTTTCCTCTTCTTATCATTTTTTCTCTTTTTTTTCTCTTCTTTCTGTTCCTCCTATTCTTTCCCATCTTTCTCCTATCTCTCTTCCTTCTCTTCTTACTGTTTCTCTTCTTTCTCTTCTTTTTTCTCTTCTTTCTCTCCTTACTCTTTCTTCACCTCCTACTCCTCTCTTGCTGAGCACTCTTCATGCTCTTCTCCCCTTTTACATCTCATTCCCCTACTTCATCTTTTTACCTTTTCTCTTTCTCCTTTCCCTTCTTTCTTATACATATTTTTTCATTTTTCCTTTCTCTGTCTTTGTAATCGTGTTCCCTTCACCTCACGGCCGCTCTCGTTCTCTCCTCCACAGTTCCTTCCCGGCCCAGACATTTCTTTTGCAAGTCTCACACCCCGCCTCGTCACCTTGGCACCTCTGACAAGGGGGACGCCCCCCCAACCTCAGCGGTGGCAGGCATATACCATTCCTCTTCGTCTGTTTGTCCTCTTGTCCTTCCTCCTCCTCCTCCTCCTCCTCCTCCTCCTCCTCCTCCTCCTCCTCCTCCTCCTCCTCCTCCTCCTCTTCTTCTTCTTCTTGTTTTCGTTCCCTTATGCCGTCCTCTCCTGTTCTTCACCGGCCACTTCCCCCCCCCCCCGCTTTCCTGTTTAAAATTTCATGTAGTGACCGCGGGCTGTGTCCAGGGTCGTGTTAGGTGTCGCGCCAAGAGAGAGTGAGGATACGTGCATCTGCACGCACGCACTCGCGCGTGCACACACACACATACACACACACACACACACACACACACACACACACACACACACACACACACACACACACACACACACACACACACACACACACACACACACACACATACACACACACACTCATGTGGGCGGGGAGTTGGGGTGTATGTGCGTGTGAGGTCAGAGCATTACCCATAGATCGGTCATACGAGCTCTGAGCTCTCTTCCGGGAAGGAAATAGTTGTCGATCACGAGTCCAACACGTGATCCAAAACCATGGTGAATCTCACACACATAAATATACACACACATGTACATATATGTATATATATATATATATATATATATATATATATATATATATATATATATATATATATATATATATATATATATATTGCCATCACTGAATAGGGCCATCTGACGACGGATGGTATAAACATTATGTCCAGAAGAATTCACCGTACAATGTGTTAAAAAACAAGGTTCTCTATACGTATCTATTGTATTACCTAATATTTGAAGACTCCAAAATTACAGGAACTGACGGTAGCAGCATTTGGTGTCTTTAGATCGTGACTGTTTTATTGCTGAAGACTGATTCGCGTCATACTGATGAGTCACCTCGAGTTTGTCAACGTCGTCGCACGCGACAGTTTGTTGTAACTTGAAGAACGCCAGCTCATAATTAAGAATAAATAGATAAATAAATAAATGAATTGATAAATGAAATAATATAAAATAAAACAGAATAAGATAGAATAGATATAGAAAGGCAAAATGAAAAAAAAAAATTAAATTAATTCAAATTAGATAAAATAAATTAGATAAGTTAAAAAATAAGTAAATAGATAAATATATAAATAAAAACGAAAAAAGAAATATATCCCCATTTGACCTGCCAAGGAAATTAAAAGTACTGTTCCAGTAGAATTTTGATCTGAATTTATCATGGATGTTTGCTTGGATTGTACACAAAACGCTCAAAGTATTTCGATTCGCTGTTCCACGCGCATGCGCGTGCCAACATTCGATCAAAAACGGGCACAATCGCTCTCCAAAGTTCATTCGTCACTTCTTTATACAACTGTATTTATACAATCTTCACAGCTTGTTGCATGAATGGACTCTGACTCACTATATTTTTTTCTATTTACAGCAAGTAATTAATAAAAATCTGTCATATATTAAGTATGGAAAGATTGAATTTCATTGTTTTTCTCAGAAAACGAGACAATTTTTTAACTCAACATAGGAGAATAGCATATGTACCCACTACTAATAGGCTAGTTATCTCATTTATATCCTTGCATTGAAGCTTGTTATATCACTTTTAATCCACGACACAGAATGATATTTGTACACAGGCACTATATATATATATATATATTCATATATATATACATATATATATATATATATGATATTTGTATATATATATACACACGTGCTTATATCCACACGCACACGCACATACATACATACAGACATATATATATATTTATATGTACGGAGAGAAATATAAACAAGTGAACACATATATGAGCACATACACTTGTTAACGCGTACTCAAACAATCACTGAACCAGATGCACTCAAAGAGAAACACGCTCGGTGATATATACTCTGAAGAATATACATGTAAGACACGCACGCGTGTCCCTACATATATGGACGCGTTCACACACACACACGCACACACACGCACACACACACACGCACACACACGCACACACACACACACACACACACACACACACACACACACACACACACACACACACACACACACACACACACACACACACACAGACGCAAACTCACACGTACACACATAGACACATATGTACAGTCACACGCTCATGAACACAAACACATACACACACACATATATGCACTTTCGGTAGCATGACCACCGACACCGAGACAAACACTAAAAAGAACATTTATATCGAAAATTAAGACATTTCAAAGCACACACTGTCGGCAATGGTTAAAGTACTGTAAGATTAATAGTTACAATAATAGTAAAGTACATTTGCAGATTAATAGTTACAATAATAGTAAAGTACATTTGCAGATTAAAACACTTGCACGAATAACTGAAAAGCACGCACACAAATGCTTGCTGACATACGCGGACACAGACACACATAATGCACACAGACACAGACACACATAATACACACAGACGCAGACACACACACACACACACACACACACACACACACACACACACACACACACACACACACACACACACACACACACACACACACACACACACACACACACACACACACACACATAATGCACACAGACGTAGATACACACACACACACACACACACACACACACACACACACACACACACACACACACACACACACACACACACACACACACACACACACACACACACACACACACACACACACACTCACTCTCACACACACAAACATACACGCGCACTTATATTCGAGTGTGCGCTAGAGTGGAATACTTATATATGTATCTACGCTCGAATTTATATTCATACGTGGGAGCACAATCTATTACATTCCTAATGCCCCTTGCTTAAAGCTCTTTTTCATAAACTGAACATATACTGAAAATAATTATTGTATCATAATATCCAGATAATTTGAGTGTTCCTTAACGGTGTCTTTTCTTGTTTTCAGGTAAGTATCCAGCCAGTGACGTCATTCTCATCTCTGTAGACGAAGAGGACTGTGTCTCCTGCTTCGTTGAACTGTAGGAAGGTCACGTGACACAGTCTTCCATCGTGCAGGAAAGACGTGTCAGCCATCGGGCGTTATCATCGGGTTGTTCGTTCTTTGCTAGCAACACTCTCCGTTGGACCAATCAAAACAAATGTTTTCTCAGCAGTGACGTCATTGATGCCCACTGGACCAATCAGAGCAAGGAATGCCTTATTAGTGAAGTCAGCAATGACGTCAACTTGGCATTTTATGAGTCTTACCGTAAAATCTCGGGCTGGATTCAGATCTGGTTCCCTTGAAAAGATTTTTTTTTTTTTTCGCGTAGAATTTTAACAAATTTGTGTTTTAAGTCCTGTACCTGACCTGCACAAGCTTTCTATTTTTGTAAATGATGTGGCATTTATGCTACTCCTTGAAATACGTAAATTAAAGAGATGAAAGTTACAGCGTGCTTCACTGTGTCCAAACTCAGTTGTCATGAAATGAAGTTAAGCCATTTTGCATCAATATCTTGCTGGGGCGATGGATCGTGTTTCCATCGTGTCGAGGACTACAGTATATTCTTCACAGTTTTCTCATACATACCAAAGATAATTTTTCCCTCTTATAAGAAGATGATCTATTATATACTATCTACCTGTTTGTTTATTATTTATCTGTACCTATGCATTTATTCATTTTATTTGTTATTATTTATATTATTATAATTTTCAATTTATTTTATTTTTATATATTTTTTATCATTATTATATATATATATTTTTTTCTCATCCGACCTAGTTCTGGACCAAAAGGTCTCCTGTCGGCTTGCTCAGGCTTTGTAATCCTTTGTTTTGTGGCGCGGTTGGTAGAGTCCCAGACTGTCAGTACGGTGGTGCGAGTCGTTACTGCGCTTCGAGTCGTTACTCCAACTATCGTGGGCGGGGAGTTGGGTGTGTGTGTACGTGTAAGGTCATAGCATTACCCATAGATCGGTCATTCGAGTTCTGAGCTCTCTTCTGGGAGGGAAATAGCTGTCGATCACGAGTCCAACAAGTGATCCAAAGACCAAGATGAATCACACCTCACACACCCAGCACGCCCCACACACACCCGACATTCACCCCATACCCCACACCCACCCCACTGAAATTATAAATACATATTTGGCAAATGAAGAATATTCTCTCAATGTTAGGAGAGTTAATGTGTAGCATACAATCTATGCAGATTTTGCTTGCCCAGACAATGATAGTTTTGGTTTATTTGCAATATCGAGGTTCAAGTAGATCAGTATAATGATCTGGCTTAGGTAAATTGAAAAGAAATGTACTACAAGGTTGGGGGATAAAGACATGTACAAGATTACCAAAGCTCAGACGTTATTAAAGAAATAGTGACATTCGCTGTAAAATGCGTTGATTAAGATAAACTATAACGTTTCATCACTAATAGGGTACCATGGAGATAAAAGAGGATGCCAAAAGAATAAAAAAGACCTACCCAGTAAGAAATAGGTAAAGATTTTTTTTTTCTAATGTAAAACAAATTAATGTAATGTGTATATCTCAGTTTGAGTGAACACGAATACTTTTGGTTTTGTGAAAGATTTACGCGGTTTTATGTGGCTTTATTTACAGGTGGTATATGTATTACCTGAAAGATGAGAACAGTATCTTCAGGGACAATTCTGTCTACAAATATATAGATGAAACGCTGTACAGATGTGCACCAAGTACAAACTTTCTAACAACGTGGTTGTTTTACCTCCTCCTCTTGAGTCGTTTTCTTCACCCCCACCTACCCTCCCCCTCTCTAACTATATCCTCCCCCATATTCCTCCCCCTTCACTTTTTCTCTCGTCCCTTCCCCTCGCCTTCTCTTTCCTCCCCTCTCCTCCCTTCCCCTCAACTCCCTACCCTCCCCCCCTCACTTTCCTACCCTTCTCCTTACCTCTTTTCCTCTCCCCTCTTCTTTCCCTTCGAGTCTCTCAATTCTTTTCCTTGCCTTTCTCTCCCTGTATCTTCCCTTTCCTCCCCAAATTCTCCCTATACTCTCCTCCCCTTTTCCCGCATATCCTTCCCCTTTCCTCCTTTCTCCACCTCTTTTTCTTTTCTTCAGTTCCCCTCTCTTTTCTACCCTCCCATTCCACCACCCTCCCTACTTTGTAGCTGCGGTGTCGACGGTAGCATTATGGAGCTTATAAAGTAGATTTTATAGAGAGAAGGAGTTGAGTTAAGGGACACGCGAGCTGGGAGTCGGGGGGGGGGGATTGGAAGGATGATGGGGGATGGGAAGAGTAGGAGAGGGGAAGGGGAGGTAAGTGAAGGAGGAATGGGATGCAGCAAAAGGAAAACCTGAGATCTCTCTTAAGAACCCACGAAAGTTAAGTAGATGAAGAAGACAGTCTCTCAAAAAAGTTGAGGTTCTTCGTTCGGAGTTCGGGGAAGAAGAAGTAGAGATTGAAATAAAAGAAAAAACATGAGAGGGAAAGAGTGGAAGTTTGAGGAATAGGGTGAGGAAGGTAGGGTGGATGAGTGACGTTGGGGGGGGAGGGAGCTAGGGAAGTAATGAGGATTCCAAGTGAAAGTTAGGAAGATTGGAATGTCTTCAAGAAGTTAGGAGTGCCGTGGCGAAGTTTTTGAAGAGTTTGGGGAACAGAGAGAGGAAATAAGGAAAGATGGGAAGGAAAAGGAATAAGGAATGACTTAAAGGTAACCAGAAAGAGAAGCCCAATCAAGGAATATTTCCTTTGCCGCCTTTTAATCAGCCCAAAAACGTAACTGCTAAATATTCTATATCTAGATGATTTGATTAATCTTATACGATTATCGTAAGGGAATCGATGTCTTCATCGAACAAGACTTTCCCTATCTGTCTGCCTTTGTCTCTCTTTTTATCAATCTTTCTATATCTATATCTACCTATATATGTGCATATAAATATATATATACATGTATATATATATATATATAATATATATAACATACACATACACACGCATATATATATAAATATATATATACATGTATATATATATATATATAATATATATATATATATATATATATTGAGGTAGACTTGACAATTTGAGTGTATTTGACGTGGGAATACTGAAAAAGATGGCGGAGGTACTTTAGCCATTTACGTTTCAGCTTGCCTTCCTCTGAGAGAATGACAGACATACACCTTCGCCTTATATACATATGCTCCGGGGATTCTGTCTCACTGGTTGTGACCGGGGATTTTGGCTCGTTGGATGCCTTGTGGGATCATGTCTTGCTGGTTGTCTTGGACAGCCCACACCGTGACCCGTACATGTAAACACACACACACACACACACACCACATGCACACACACACATACACATACACACACACACACACATACACACACACACACATACACAGACACTCCACATGCACACACACATGCACACACACACACACATACACACACACATGCACACACACACATACACACACACACACATATATATATATATCTCTACATATATATGTATATATATATAGATTATATATGTATATGTATATATATATGTATATATATATATATATGTATATATATATAATATATATATGCGTGTGTGCATATATATTTCAATCTGTGTGTGTGTGTGTGTGTGTGTGTGTGTGTGTGTGTGTGTGTGTGTGTGAGTGTGTGTGTGTGTGTGTGTGTATGTGTATGTTTGTGAGTATGTGTGTATGTGTTCCCCTCCTCAGGCAGAGCATTAACCTACGAAGTAGGTATCATTGTTTAATGGGTAAAAGCCTGGGGGAGGTGGGGAATGGGGAGACTGTACCTCAGTCTTCAGCCTCCTTATGGGACTACCGGCCACAAGCCGACGCGCCACTTAACCGGCTTGCCCGTATTTTGGAGGACGAGCTCAAGGCTCCAAAGTTTGTATCACAAAACTTGGGTATGATGATGATATCTAATATCGCCTAGAATCAACTGAGATTAACTGGCCGTCCAGGGAGGGAGAGGAAAGTGGGGTGACGTATATATATATATATATATATATATATATATATATATATATATATATATATATATATATATATATATATATATATATATATATATACATATATATATATAAGTCGTTTCGTTTTGAAAGGTCAGGATGGCGTGATGGTACAGTCTTCATCTTGTAAGACGCAAGCCGCTCAGGTGAGGGTTCGAATCCCAGCAGATGAGTTTATATATATACATATATAATATATATATATATATACATATATATTTATATATATGTATGTGCACATATATATATATATATATATATATATATTTATATAATATATATTTATATGTATATATATATATATATTCATATATATGTACATATATATATATATATATATGTATATATATGTTGACTATATTATGACAAATAAGATTGAAGGTGAAAGAAGTTGTCGAGGAGAAATGGGGGAATATTTTACGCCTTAACGTTTCGACCCGCAGGGTCTTGATCATACCTAGACACTTTTCTCCTAAAAGCGGGCATCAAAATAGCCAGGACGTCAGGTAGCAAAGTAGGACATTTGGTAACACGTAGCGACAATAATCCCACTAACGAAAACAGCGTTGTTTATAAAATCCATTGTAAAAGCTGTCACTCTTAATGTTTTGGTGAATCTGGTCGCGGACTTAATAAAAGGATAAATGAACATAAAAATGACGTAAAAGCCCATAGGACATCTAACTCCATAGTAATGCATGTGGATAAACATGGTCACCTTCCAGACTGGAACAACGCAACCATATTAAACAAAGGATCATCCAAGAAACTAAGGAAGACAATTGAGGAAGCTTATATCAACACTAATAACAACATTAACCATAGAGAAGGCTTTATATGTTTAGCAAAAGCCACAAGCTTATTAATAACAAAAGAATACGCAAATAAAATAGCAAGCTCTCCGAAGCGTCCCATAAGATGACCCGTCCGTGTATAAAACATCCTGTTACGTTTGAGTTGTTAGCTTTGTGATCAAGACCCTGCG
>NC_134785.1:8503494-8505994 GCF_046742065.1 Oratosquilla oratoria | reverse complement strand
ACCCACGGCTTCCAGGATTGTTTCTTGTCGAGAAAGGAAAAGTTCTAATAGGTACACGGTAGCGCTCTGCCTACGGTCCGGATACGGCACCGGTGACCAGGACGGAGGGGGACGGGGGGAGGGGGGTGGGGGGATGGCGTGATGACTGAGGGAACAACGACAACTACAAGAACACCAGGACCGCGCGGACCAAAACCCCCCCTTCCGTCCTTGGAACAAAATTTTCGCCGCCGAGGCGTCGCGATAAATAAAATCTGTCGTTGCATTGTGACCCTAAACTGTTTTGTCCCATCGGGCGCCTCCTCCCCTCGACTACGTTGACTTGGTACACAAAGCAATTACCTGCCATCAAACACTTCAGCCTTGCCTGCCAGACCGACAGTCTACACCAATCTAGCAGCTACCCTACCTACTTTCTCCCTCCTTTTCCTCAAGGTTCCCATCACCAGGTTTTCTTATTATTTCTCATGTCATTGCCCCACCATCACTTCTAGAAGAGTCGAAAGAAAAAGACTAAAAGTAAGAAGAGGAGGAGGAGGACCAGGAGGAGGAGAAGGAAGAGGGTTTGCAAGGATCTCACGTCCAAACTCTGGGGACAGCACCTAACCTGACGATTGACTTGTTTGGCCTGGTGACAGCTGAGATGAAATAGCGACACTACATGTGCCTTTGACCACCCGAAAACTTCCTTTTTTTTTTTTTTTTTTTTTTTTGACATCCGACTGACCTCCACCGTCCACCTTATAATGACTCCTGAAACTACGGAGTCCCTCCATGACCTAAGCGTATTCCGAGAACTTTCGGTGCTGATTGTATGGCTCTTGTTATTATTATTGTTATACTTTTTATTATTTTTCTTTTCTTTTCTTTTCCTTTACTTTTCTTTCTTTTTTATCTTTAGTTTTTTTTTCAAGGGTGTATACTTACGATTATTGATGTTTGAGGTCTGAAAATTAATGTTGATTCCCTATAAGGGATTCATGTTGATTCATGCAGCGTTGATTCATTGATTCATGTTGACTCATGCATCGTTGAAATATACCTACTGTTACAAAGGATTTCAAAGGCGGAGCATGCCGACAGGAGACCTTTTGGTCCATATCTAGGTCGGATGCGAAAAAATCATAATAATGATAAATAAGTGAGTAAATAAAAACTATAATAATGTAAATAAATAAAATATATAAATACATAGGTATATTTAGTTAATAAACAGGTAAATAGTAAATAATGATAAATTGACATAACTAATAATAAATGAGAATCAAACAAATAATAATAAACAAACGGACATATGATAACAAATAAACAAATAATATAAAATAAATGATAGTCATTACAGCATCTTGCTTAGGTGTTTATCTAAGTGATTCTTAAAGCTTCGAACTGAATTACATTGCACTGCCTCTGCAGGAAGTTTATTCCATTCATTAACTACACGGTTGGCGAAGTTGTTTCTACCCACTTCCAAAAATCTATTTCAATCTTCAATTAACCAATTGGCAAACTTTTATATACGCATTGCCATTCATCGCTAATACAGAGTAAAACAGAGACTGGGAAGGCAGAAAAAGCGTGAGTGTGGTCGGTGAGGGTGGAAGGTGGCACTTCGTCCCGAGTTTTAATGACTGTTCCTGTTCTTTGAGCGCGGGTGGTTGAGTTAAAAAGCGGGCGAGAGGCGACTTCCTCGAGTGCGTCCGAAACGCGTCCTTTGGTCACTGTGATTACTGACACTTGTGAAAGGCCGTAAACTCTATCTTGCTCTCTTCGGTCTCTTTGCTCTTTGGTGTTCGTTTCTACTCGATCATGTGCATTGACATCGTAGAGGAAATGCATACAAACACACACGCGTATACATATATATATATATATATATATATATATATATATATATATATATATATATATAGATATATAAGCGGAATAGGAAACCCAGGAGTCTTGGTCTTGAGTTTCATATTCCTTTGAAAAAGCATACCTGCGAAACTAGTCAGGAATAAACTCAAGACCAAGACTCCTGTGTTTCCTATTCCGCTTACATCAACCTGTCAGAATGTCTCAACATATATATATATATATATATATATATATTCATATATATATGTATATATATATATATATATATATAGATAGATAGATAGATAAAAAGATAATATTTTTCCCCGCTTGAAAATTACATGCAAAACAGAGTGCATACTACAACACGTTAATATAAATGAGAGAGTGGGAGACAAAGAGTGAGAGAATGAGAGAGAGAGCTAGAATGACAATACCTAAAAAATAGATACATGCATACATAGACAATCAGGCTGACTGGCAGGTAGAAGGAGGGTATACAGTTGCTTGGACCTTTCCAAATACATACATACATATACCAAGGCTTTTTTCCTCCTTACAAGGGGGGTAGCCAAAAAGAAAAAGGCATAAAATCATTCCCACCCATTCCATCCCTGAATACACTCCACACCCCTCCACCCTCCCTCCCATCTTAGCACCTTCT
>NC_134785.1:8495994-8498494 GCF_046742065.1 Oratosquilla oratoria | reverse complement strand
ACATCAACACCAACATCAACATCAACACCAACATTAACATTAACATTAACATCAATATAAACATTAACGTCAGCATCAACATCAACATCAATATCAACAACATCAAAATAAATAACGATATTAACATCAACATTAAAATCAACATCAATATCAATATCTTCATGATCATCAACATATCAACATCAACATCATCAAAAAGAGGAAAAAGAAAAAGACAACAAGAAGGAGGAGGAGGAGGAGGAGGAGGAGGAGGAGGTGGAGGAACTGGAGGAACTGGAGGTTCGGCTATTGATAAACAATTTTAATCATCAGAGATGAGGACACCGTTATGAGGAAGTCAACCTTCAATTTCTCCTCCCTCCCTCTCCCCATTCATCCTCCCTCTCCTCCTCCTTTTCTTCCTCACTTCCCTCACTTCTCTTACTCCTCCTCCACCTTTGTTCATTCATGTCTCCCTCTAGTACTTAATAATTTTCCTTTATCCTTCTTCGTTCTTTCTTTTCGACACCCTTCCCCGTCTCCTCCTTTTTACTTCACTTATTATCTTGCTTTTCTTCTTTCCATTTTCCGTTGTTTCATTCTGTTCGACTTTATATTAGCCTACATTCTCTAATTTCGTGTTATCTCCCAACCTTTGTGCACGTTTTTACCTCTGCTTTACCATTTTTTCTCCTTATCTTTTCTGATAGTCTAATTTCATTTGGTATTCGTTTTCATTTTTGTCCCCAAATGTTCATCTCTCCTACTCCACTCCCTTCTTCTCCTTCTCCTCTTCTTCCAACTCTTCTTCGATCTCTTTCTCTTCTTCTTTTTCCACTGCCTCCTTCTTTTTTTTTTCCTTTCCACCCCTCCTTCTTCCTCATCCTTATCCCTTCCGACCCACTTCCTCCTCTTCTTCCTCCTCCTCCTATCCATTTCTCCTTCCTCTTTTTCCTCTTGTCCCTCCTACTCCTTCTTTTAGTCGTTCTTCCTCCTCCTTCTCGTCCTCTTTGTCTTTCTACTCCTCTTCCTCAACACCCTCTACCCATACTCTTCCTCCTCCTCATTCTTCTTGTTTGTTTTTTCCAATTCTTCCTCCCATTTCACACTTTCTCCGGTTCTTGTTCTCCATCTTTCTATTTCTATATCTTTCTCTTTTCTATAACTCTTTTTCCCTCTCTTTTCACACTTTTCCCTCATATTTCCCTTCTCTTTCTTTTCTCTTTTTTTTCTCCTGCTCTTTTCTCATCCACTCCTTCTTATCTATTCTTGTCTTCTTCCCCTCCATTCCTTTTTTAGGATCTTCTTGCCTGTTCGCCTGAGCCTATGAAACGCCTTTAATTCACTCTTCATCTCTTCTTTTACGTCACTCTCACCCACCAGTGCCCCTCTTCATTCATTCTATGTCTTTGTCTTGCCCTTTTTTATAGTCTTTGTCTGGTTTTCCTCATCCTTTACTTACCCGTTCTACGAGAATCTTTTATCTCACTTCGTCCTTTCCACTGCCATTCTTTTAGATTTTTATTACCTTTATTCAAATTTGCTATTTCCTTTTTTTTTCTTTTTGCTTCTTTTAGATTTTTGCCTTTGAAATATTCATTTATCCTTACGTTTTACACGATTTGTTTTTATCATCATCTACTTATTATCCAGATGACCTCTATTCTTATTCCTATGTCGTAATTGAGAGCCTACCCATCTCACCGCCTCCCCCCTCCCCCTCACCCGTTCCAAGGTCTTTTTCGTCCTGCCCTTCTCTTGATTTTTTTTCAGTTATTTTTTACATTTCTTGGCTGAGACTTACTCCCCTCCCCAGCCTTTCACCTTATTTCCACCCCGTTTCTCTTAGCCTTCCTAACCCACTCAGTACCTCCAGTATCCATCTCCTACGGCCTTTTCTTCCAGCCCTCTCCCCCTAACCCTTTGCTCCTACCCCTCTGCTTTCCAGCCCAACCCCCTCCAGGCTTTCCTCAACCCTTTCACTTCCTCCCTGAGGGTTCATAGCCCTCCCACCCCCACTAACCCCCCTGACACCCCACCCTTATCCTCCCCCTCCACCTTGGGCTCCTCATACACATACAATTTGCTTATCGCAAAGACTTTTGTTTATTTTTCACATAGTAGCTGTAATCTCCCCTCTCCCGACGGGTTCCCTCTCGCCCCCTCACTTGCCACGAGGGGTCCCCACTATAATCTTGCGAACTACATATCGACTTTATTCATAACCTAATTACATGAATGATGTATAACATTGTCTTCATTTCCCTTTAGTGGTAGTAGGGCAGTGTCATTATAATTTGAAATGGTTGATCATTACCATCCTTGGAATAATGGACGATCTGTGGTGGTGATAGTGGTTAAAGCCGTGATAGCTTTAGCTGCGGCGCTGGTGGATATGTTCGCTGTGGTGATGGGCGCTGTGGTGGTAGTCTGTGGTGATGGTCGTCGTTGTGGTGATTGTGGTTATAATGATTTAGTTCACAGTTGTGGTAGTGATGATTCTTGGGGTAGAGGTGTTGGT